>NC_139352.1:47820617-48157016 GCF_055883805.1 Amblyomma maculatum
AATCTCTTTCTTTTTTGTATGTTTCTTCCTTGCATATTATCCCTTTCTGTTCTTTCATTTACTTCTTCCTTTCTGTATTTATTTTTATTAATGTTTCTTTTTTCGGCGTGCCCCTTTACAATCATATCTGTATCCATAACGTCTGACTTTAAATTGCTGTGCCGAATTCAGGAGCGAAGGATAATCAGCTGGACGTTAAACAAATGTTTCTTCTAGAGATCCTATCAAACCACACATCAGTCACACCAAACTGCCTTCTTTGAAGTGAATTGGTCCTGGTTAGCGTTGCTCAAGACGCAACCTACTTGTATTTATAGAATTCGGGGATCCCTAGCAGAGGCACGAAGCCAATACAACTGTATGAAGACAAATAACCGAACAGGGTAGAATGAACTTCCCCGAGTTCTTCGCTATGCGTGGCACTGGGAAGAGACTTTGTGGAAAACGATGACAAGGAGGATGAGAGGGCGAGAGAGAGCGTCTTCTCCACTCGGAGCGAATCCAAAGCGCGCGAAACGACGAAAATGAAATAATGATGAGCGTTTCAGTGAAAGGCGTGACAACCACGCAGAATATTCATGAGGATTACATTATTCAACACCGCGGGACGACCGACCCCTCATCTCTTCACTCTTTTCGGGGAAGATTTCCTTCTTGCGGGAAAATTCGATTCCTCGGGGCTCAAGCCCGGGGCGTGAGACCGAAGAGATGACACGGAGCAAAAAGAAGTTCGCGAAACTCTCACCAAATTTTGTACTTACCATTTTTTTTCTCTTTTTGCCCGCATTCGTGAATAGTCCGCCACTTTAGATTCTTACTTTGTTGTTTTAAAGCTTGTAGTGCGGAAAATAAATTCGAGGGAGGGAAAGAGGAATACACGATTTGCAAATGGACCCACACTACCCCAACCTTAAGAGAGAGAGACTGACAGAGAAAAAGGAGTCGTTCCTTCAAATTGACAACCCGTACCTCACTCACAACAAAGAAGAGAAAGTTCTCGAGACTGCCGTGTCCAAAGGATTCATGAAAGAGATGCCTCCGCTGTGCAGTTTCATGTTGGACATGCTGGTGGAGAATTGAAGTTATCGAGGTTATATGGGCATCCGTATAAAGTTATCATTTAAACTAGCTGAGAATACTTGCTCACATCTCCAAATTCGACAGTTCTCCACTTGTCCGTAGGAATCGTTGGTGACGACACTCTTCGCCAGTACACGCTTACTTATTGCTGAAGTTGCGCATTAAAAAACGAATAGCTACATAGCTTCCGCGTCTCTATCACCAAGCTGTATACTGCTCTGCACAGTCTAGGACATGGGATCACACATCGCCTTCACTTACATCCGCGCCAATTGCAGTAAATGAAGGAATAAGCTGATTGCGTCGTCAAGCTCCTTCTTCTTTAAGGCGACACTGAACACTGCTGCGTGTAATAATATTTCTGAGTAACAATTTATTCATTGGCTCTTTTTGGGCATGCTGACGTTTTTGTAGCAACAGGATAGAAGTTCCTCACGGAGAAAATTGGATTTATAAACTTTGCCGCTAGATGACTCACTCCACATTTTTACGGAACGGACGCACTGGTTTCCAACGTTTCAAAGTTGATGAAAAATGATGTCGAAACATTTGCTTTACTTGTGAAATAGGCCGCTGATGGCAACGCCAGCCCTTCCTTTAATTTGTCTTTTGTATCTTGCAAAAACTCCATATTTGGTCTTACTGCTCTATTCATGACCCTATATCTATACATGACAACTTCAATTGGCCCTCAGCGTTATTTTAAGAGCTGCCCTTGTTTCCCATTAGCCGCGTGACGGTCTTGCGCTTCCGTTACATATCGCTCTTTTTGTTACGGAGCAGTGCTTAAACCGACAGCTAGCGAAAGCAGTGTCTCCCCCACGTGACCCAAAGAGCAATCAAACATGCATGTGTTTCTTCTTTCGGTATAATGTGAATATCCGCAACACCTTTGGGGATGCGACAATGTGCGATTGAGAAAGGGTGTCACCACATCAGAAGCCGTCAGAGGTCGTGTGCGTGGATGACGGCAGGATTTCGCCTGTGCTGCATAAAGATGCCGGTGTCGAAAGTGTTCGTTTAGCGCTTAGGGGGTATAATATATGTTCAAAGAAGCCAGAAAACCATGGAATCGCCTAAGGATATCAATTCCTCGTCACACCTGTTTCGAGGTCCGTAATAAGCACTTGTATCAAAATGGCTCGCTGGAGTGACGATTACTGATTTAAATAAGCCATTCATTCATTCATTCATTCATTGCACTGAAACAGAGTAAAACATCAAACTTGCTTAATTAATCTAAACACGATTAATTGTTTTTGATGTCTTGTGGAAAGCTCTTTATTTGTCCGTGTAAGGAAATAAATTGAAAATAATGCAATTAAAAAGCAAGCGTGAGCTAGACTCCTAACTCTATACAACTCGTAGTCTGAGGTCGCTAGCATTGCGAGTAAAGTAAATCAGAACTTTTTGAACTAAACACGGTTGTCGGGGAAAGCATTCTAAAACACTGGTGCTTAGTCGTACATTATGGCTTTCCTAATAGCAAAGCGAATATCTTTCTATTCGTTTCGCTGAAGCAACCAAGTAGCACATGTTCAAAATTATTCGATACACGAATCAAATCGATCCTAAAGATTTCGCATAACTGCAGCAAATTCCAAATATTGCATGGCGCAGTTTTTATTTTTTCCTCGAAGTATGTTTCTAAACAATGGAAAGTTGACCGCCGCGGTGAAATCGCTTTATGTATGATGGCGCTCATAGTGTTGTTACAAGTTGCCTTTAGGATTGGGCGACGAGACAGTGGTCAGCCGGTTACCAAACTTCGCCTTCGTGGTATCGGCCATGAAGGCGAAGTCTGGTGACCGGCTCACCGTTGTCTCGTCGCCCAATCCCAAAGGAGACCATCACTAAATGTACCGCCCGTCTTTTAAGTTTATATATACTTGGTGCTTTTCTTTTTCGCTGTTATGAACGGTACAGTAAGAGGTAATTTTTCTATGAGCATGTAATTGCGACCATATATAGAGCTCTAATACTCACTTGGCATTTTTGTTCCTTATCCCGTAGGGGAGATCACTGTCGCGTCTTTCTGCAATTTTAACTGCGAGTTATAGAGGCGTACCATCCTGTAGCGCATCATTGTTTCGCATTATCATCATTTTGAACAAATATTCACACTATTTGCGGATAATCAGAGATATTCTGTTGGTGTTCGACTTGCTTCCTTCACTGTGCGATTTGAACCCTATACTCTCTGTCTAACTACACTATTCGTGTTCGATACGGTAGTAAAGCTGTCTTTTTCGTATTCCACTTTATTTCGAAAAGATAGAAAGTTTTCTTAGTACACTACTACAGTCCACCGAATTTTCCGTACCGATGAGAAACGTATTTGTGATTTTCCGAGAAAAAAAAAAGGGGGGAGAGAGCGGGGGGGGGGGCTCTTCCGTTTCCACCAATATGCCAACGCGAGAAGTCAATGCTAACTTGTTCACGTGATGTTTTTACAAGTATTTCATTTGCTTCGAATGTTCCTGATACCCTCGATACAATTTTGGCACGGGAGAGGCCTTCCTTTAAGTCATCGACGCACAATCTGTCGGACAAATGCGAGCGAGGGGCTATTGTGTTTGCGCTGTGACAGCGTTAAAATGAGTGACGGCTTTCTAAAACGGCGGCATCTTGTCAGGCAGCGCGTCTGCGGTCAGCGCCTCCACTTAATTCCCCACATACATTCAAAGCGGCGTACTGATGTCGCTTTTAATTATTCATGACAGCTGTCGGACGTGTATAAACGTACAGGGTGATAAAATCAATCAGAGAAAACTACGCGGCCTACTGAATGGTACAGAATATATAGAAGCCCTGAAATAAGAAGTATTGATATTACTATAGTGAGGGCGGTATGATACAGTTGTTGTAACTGAAATTCACCGTCCTGAACATGGCGCAGAAAATGACAATGAAACTGCTGCGGTTAAAAGGTGCTAAAGCCTTTCGGCTTCAAAGCAAATTTAAAAGAACAGGAAAGGGAACAGCAGTGTCTAATACTTCCCTACTCCGCATCGGACAGCGGTCGCGCAGGGATAACAAACAAGAAGGATGAATAAAGAAGATATGAGGGTGAAATGCTGACGCCTTCGGAATAACAATCCCTCTTCTCTTTTTTGCCTTTGGAAACTTCGCCCTGATCCCTCCACGAATGCCGAATTTTGTTGCTGCTGTCGGTCGCCGGGTTGAACAACCCGAAAAAACGAATTCGCTCCGCGAGACGAGACGAGCTGCCCTGTTGCGTCAATGTCTTTTTTTATTTTGCTTTTACTGTTCTTTTTTTTCCCCCAGTCTTTCTCCCTAGACCAGGTCGCATTCCGTACCACCTCCCTCCCGACATGAAAGAAGCAAACAGTTTCGAGAGCAGTGGCAAACAGCGACTTCTCATTTTTCTGCGTCGCTTCCCCACCACTCCCTCTCCTTCCCTCAAACCACGCCCCCTTTCCCGCCACAATCTCCCCAGCATGCTTACCGCTTTCTTCAATTTACTCCCCTTCTTCCAGGGCAACACACTTCTCGGAGAAGCGCTTCTCCCCCGAAAACTCTCCGCCGCTTTTCCCTGCGCGACCCAGGCATCCTTCCTCCTTTACATCAGCTCAGGAACTTTGCCCTCTGCTGCTTGTAATATCCCCGTGTTTTTGCTTCTTCCTGCTCCTTTTTCGATATTTTTCTCAAGCAGCACTCCGTAGTGGCGACCTTTGGCCGACGATAAATCAGCGCGGTGTCACGTCTCTCGCTTTTTCTTATGCTGTTCTTTGATTCCTCCCCGCGTTCACCCCCGACAGGCGTTCTCGGAGTTACGCAGAGGGAGTCGCAGTCGATGTCAGGTCAGTCGCGACTGCAAGCGCGTTGCGACACGGCGCCAATCCGCCTGTAAGTGAGCTCTGTAATATTGGTTAGAGGCGTGGGTACAACACCGATGCATCCAGGCGGCTTTATATATATATATATATATATATATATATATATATATATATATATATATATATATATATATATATATATATATATATATATATATAATATATACAGTCGTGCCCCGTTAATATGACCCCCGTTAATATGGAAGACCCGAATTATGGACAGTTTTTCTGGGGACGAAACCTATTCAATGTATTTATGCCTCGTTAATATGGAAACTCGCTGTCCGGACAATGGACAGGGGAAGATTGCACGTGCCCCACTTGGGCCCATGTATTTTTGTCTCGTTAATATGGACAGTGCTTGAAAAAAAGCGGAGTAGTTCGAACGCAAGTTAAAAAAGGGCGCGCCGCCCGCAAACCTACACGACAGCCGATACTGCGGAATGCCTGAACGAGTCCTGTGGAGTTGGAAAGAACCAAAGAGGGCGTGTCGCCTTTCTAAGGGAGGAGGGAGGGGGTGGGGGGGGGGGGGAGCGCGAGAGCGGAGAGGAACGTACACAGAAAACCGAGGGTCAGCGTAAGAAAGACCCCGAAAGGGGGGAACCAGGAGATTTCTGGGTGCAGCGGAAGTGCCGCCGCAGTCGGGAAAACAGCAACATGTGGTTGCAATAAATTTTGCTGAACGTGCACAGAGAGGCCGGTAAAAGCGTAAGAAAGAAATGACAGCAAGAAAGACAAGTGCCTACAGTGGTGGTGGGAACTGAAGTTTTCTTTCCCAAAGCGCAATGTGTGTTCCATGAAGCCGTTAACGCTTTTCGGTGAGAGTTAAGACACCCTCACAAAGTAGAGCGACAAAAGAAAGGCGACGTACGAACACGCAACCCGGACCGGGTGTCCCGTCCTGGACGCGCTTCCCTCTCATGCTCCTGGTTTTCGTCCCTGTTGCGCTGCCGAACTTCAAAACTTTGCACACTAGGCGGTCCGTATGTCGGCTGCACTTTGAGTCAACGATGCGGCCTTGACAAGGTCTGAGCTCTTCGTAGTCGGCTAGCCGTCGTTCTAAACTGTACTTCAGCTTGCAGTGTTTGTTTTATGGGAACACATAAAAACGGCGCCAAGAAGATGGGATGTTCGATAGCCCTCTGCAGGGCAGCTTGCCAGCTTGACTTCCTTGCTTCCTTACAGAAACAGTACAAGGCAAAAAAAAAAAAAAAAAAAGAAAGAATCAGAAGAACGGAAAGGCAGAAAGGTTAACTAGGCAAAAAAGTGCACAGCATCAGGAACCTGTAGCCCTCAACTTGAGTCTGGCTTTTGGCATGGCGGGAGTTAAACGCAAAAGAACAGAGGTGAACGTAAGCACGAAGAAATCTGTGAATACAAGCAGCAAAAGCCATCTCAGTCAGTCCAAGCTGCGAGAGACTAGTATTGAAAGCTCAGCTGTTTCCTCGTCTCAGGAGAATCTCTAGCAGCTATTTAGCAGCTACTTTGCTCAGTGAAGATGCCATTTTGGATGTGGCGGTGAGTAGAGAATCAGACGCTGATTCATCGGCCAGTGAGGAGTTCGTGCTCGAAAGTTCGACCAACACAAAGCCCAATATCACGGGTGTCATGGTAAGCGAGTCGCTTCAGACTGCACTACAATTTTTCGAAGACAACAATGACAAGGATAATGCTCTCAAAATTGCCGGTGTTCTGTGAAATTTTGAGTCCAGTGCACACCGTTATGTAAAAAAGCAGTCGTTATTTACAATTCTCTTTTCTCAATAAAATTCTTTTTGTTTTTATTCATGACTCGTTATTATGGATGACTCGCTTTATGGACAGTTTTGGTCGGAAACCAAAGTGTCCATATTAACGAGGCACGACTGTATATATATATATATATATATATATATATATATATATATATATATATATATATATATATATATATATATATATATATATATATATATATATATATATATATATATGTAATATGAAGGAAAGAAGCCAACAGTCGGCGAAGCCAAGGGAAGCATTGGGGATTGTACTTTTTCTTTTCTTAATTATGATTTGGATAACCACAGAAATTAGTAATGTGAAGTATTTAGGGAAAAAATAATTAAACACAAAGTAGAAGAAAAAACAACGTGCCGATGGTGGGAACCGAACCCACGACCTCCGAATATCGCGTCCGGTGCTCTTCCAACTGAGCTACATCGGCCGCTGTCCCCCCTGCTACTCTCTTGGGTATTAATGTTGTCTGTATACGAACCTTGACAGTGTTCACCAGCGCCACCCTCAACCATAGCGGCGGACGTGGAACGTCCTGTGTTGAACGTGATCAAGAGCGAGGGTGAAAGCTGCGCTAGAACCCTCTTACGCTACCTATGGCTTCAAGACTTTCCCCTTCATTTATCTATATATATATATATATATATATATATATATATATATATATATATATATATATATATATATATATATATATATATATATATATATATATATTGCGAGGTTTGAGCCTGAACAGACAAATCATTTCATAAAAGAAAGAATAAGAGAGAAAGTAACTCTACTGTTCGTAAATAAGATGCGAAATAGTATGCATATTTTATACGGTACCTGTACACGGCATTGTCAGGTGCATCCTTCCCTTTGCTGTCTTTTTCCGATTTTGCCAGTTCCAAAGATAATGGTAATCCAAACAGAAACAATTGGTTGTATCTGAAGCTTGAACGTTAGTCGGAGCACCGAACACAGTAGGCATGAACACAGCTCCTTGATGATTCGGAAGCTTGAAATATCATGTCCATTGAGTCGCTGTTTAAGACGTATGTGTCAGTTTCGTAAACCGCCGTTCCCAACCTTGTGGTGTTTGTCTCGATAATCATTATTCAGGCAGTGTAAACAGGCCAAGGCTGATCACTTCATTTAAAGTGTCGTCGTCAGCTAGAAGCAGGCTTCACTTCTCGCAAGGACGGTCTTCGAAGTTGCACAGGCTCAAGATTGGAGGTAAAAGTAACGGACCCACACACGTCTTAAATATCTTTGGTTTAGCTTCGAGATTCCAGTCGCCCGTTTCCGTCTCTGAATCTTCGGACGTCCATGCTATGTATGGGACTGTCGCGACGCGGTCATCGTTTGTTGGTGCTTTCCATCCTTTGTGCGTGTATGTGGAGCGCCTTCTGCACCAACTCCTGAACACTAAAATCCTAGTTCCAGCAAAACAGACCATTTATCACCACATCTCTGCGCTCACGCTGCTGTAAGCTCCTACAGACAGAACATAGTTCAAGTATTCAAGTCACAGCCTTAGAGCACGCACGAACAAACGATCCACAGACAAAAAACGTACGTCTCTCCGTAAATCCATCCGTCTTCGCTCGACGCGCCGTCTCTGTCTTCTTGCGACTCGGCTCCCAAAGCGAAAGAGGAATTACACGCGCTCCGCTGGGCGCTTGCACAGGCTTCCAGCGTTGAACGAGGACATAAGCCAGGCCGATCGAGAGCGACTGTGATCGTCTCCAGCTAGTTGTCTCCGCTGCCTCCAGTACACATTGCAAAGCCACCGTCACAGTTTCCCGCCTTGAACAAGCGGCCGACTTCGACACGACGCCGCACTCACTGGCAATGGCTCCCAGGAGTAACATTCCTCCGAACAAGCTGCTGGTCACTGCTGTCGATGTCAGTGCTAGCCTAGGCATGTTCGTGCATTCGTGTGTGTGTGTGCTACGGGAGGGAGGAGAGAGGGAAGGGGGCGTATGGGGTGTTGGCATTGGTCTCGGGCTTCACAAATCAGTGAAAGGAGCAGTGCGCGGGCTCTTTTCTGTGAGCGAGGAGGACTGCGGGAGTGGAAAAAGGAAGCCGGGGGAGCAATGGACAAGGGGTAGCGATCAGCGCCGTCTTTGGACTGCTTCGAGGCAGCTGGCACGTCTTTTCTTCGTCAAGAGCAACGAAGGCGAGTGAGTCGAGGTCGCAGAGCTCGGACTCTAGAGGAGTGATCTGGAGGTGACCTCGGTGTGCGAGAGGAAAAAAAGAAATGTGAGCAGAAGTGTTGGAAAGCGTGTTCTAGTAAGAACCCGAGATACGAATTCAAACGCACGGATAATGCTGTTTGGGTAAAGGCAGATATAGGTGAAAAAGCCGCGCGAAAAGCAGCACACTTCGTTCATTATCAAGGGGAATCAGTCTGATTTCTTTTAACACCTGAGCAAAACATTTAGTGTGTTCTTAGAATAGAATAAACTGGTAAGATCAGTGCCTCTATCCTTGCTGGCATTTTTTCACGCCATTTTTTGTTGTCAGGATTAACATAATTCGAAAAAAACAACAACAGATAGTTATTAATAATTTTAATTCCTTTTCACCCTTTCTCTCTCTTCTTTTTTTTTTTTTTTTTTGTATAGATAGTAAGTAAGAAGACCCGTTTTGTACCAGCGGACAACTAGCGTTCGCCATCTGACGAAGAACAAAAATTAATTGTGCCCGTACGCTTTCTAGCATCAATAAGCCACATGACTTCCAGATGCAATTCGCTGAAACCACAGTTCGTGTATATTCAATACAGTATTTCGTGTAGTCTCAGAGCTCAGTGCGCGTTCATACGACGTCACAGAACCATTTCCTACGGACGGGTCAGAAGCAGAAAAACAGAAATGGGTGTCCCTGGTGCGTCTTGATATGCTTGCGTCAGCTACAAGCTGAGCCAAACAAACTAGAACACAACATTTCGTTCGCCGCCGTCCGCTACAGGCTTTTACACGGCCGGCCTGCCAGTGACCGCTGTTGCGACCGCATTGTCGGAGAGACGGTAGGGGGGCGGCCCACGCAGGAAAGCGGAGAGAAAGGGAGGACGCGGTCCGGTGAACGACGCGCATTGGGAACATACGAATGGCCACAACGGAGAAAGCGGGAGGTGGAAGGGACGGGAGGACGGGGTTTATACCGCGGATCTTATATACGCTTTGTCGAAAGAGCCGCAGCCGCCTTTCACCGACGGAGCACGCGCGAAGCAAGGTAAGAAAGAAAATACCAACAGACAGGACAGGCGAAAGAATCGCCTCTCGGATCGCTCCCTCGCCTCTGCCCCGGTGTCGCAGCGACGGCATTGTCCGGCGCAGACGGTCACCGCGATTCTAGACGTAGACCTGGGACTCCGAAGAGGAGGAATACGCAGCGGTGGCAAGCTCGGAAAAGGAAGAAGAAATGCCTTCTTTCAGCACACAGTGAACTCCTGCGTCTTTCTTTAGTGATTTCTCCCACAAAGGCGACGAACGGCTGCTGCCGGTCCGGTTTTCATTCCCGCCGGGCAACCGACGGGCAAACTGCTTGCCAGGATGCGCCGGCTGTACTACATAAAGGAGCTAGGTAGGGATGGGAGAGAGCAGAATGTGTGCGGGGAAGACTCGCGTGTTGCAGGCAAGATGCAGTGAGCAATGGGAAATGCCAGACAGCTAGAAGCTGGTACTTCGTATATTGTAGTGTACAGTGCATTGCTTTAATGTATGCTTTGAGATGCAGAGTTGTGCTCGGTGTTCGTGACTGGTGTACGTCATCGTATACTACGATACGCCTACCGGTAAAGCAAAGCTGCGCGCACATTTCGTGCCACCCTACGGTAGGGCGCTGAAGCGCTGCGCTTCTGGTTACAAGAAGCGCAGTTAGTCGCCAGCTGACGATTGCCGTGTAGATTGCGCATGAGGAAGACAGTAGCGGAATCTTGGAAGGACGCTAACATTATCCTAATCCATAAAGGTCATCCTGTTTCTTCACTGGCTTGCCACCCTATTGCAATATAAATCCAAGCTTTAACTAAGCCTAAGAACGTGTCTGCGTCCTATGGGTAGTGTGTCTATAACTCGGGATCTGGAAGTATGGGTTCCGATTTCATCCTCCTATTTCAAAGGCAAAGCCAGACTTGGCAGCGCATGCCAAAACTTCCATGTCACGGGGTCTTGTGACGTCACGCAATCTGTCGAGAAGTCATTACACGGCTGTGTCACCTGTCATAGCCACGCCTGGGACTTTACTCTTTCAGCATTGCCGACAGCGCCAATTCTGCGTTTCATTTCTTTTTTTTTTTCTTTTTTTGAGAGCGGGGAATTTTAACGCTCTCATCCTAAATTGCACTCTCACCGGACCACTCAATTTGCACAGAAGAACGATGCTGTTTAAAAGAAACTAATCGAATAGCAACTAGTACTGTCGTATAGTTCGTTAAGACGACACACAGTCATGTTAATAGACTGGTAAAGAGCGTTGTAGGTTATAAGGAGCAAACTTGTTAATATTTATGGAGGAAGGCAGTGGTCACTGAAGCGAAGGAAAGCGCAAGGAAATGTGGGTGCTTATTCAATAGTTGGGCTACTGATAAATCGCGAATTAGTAATATAATGATTTGTCACCTGATAGATAAATTTTATTCCACTGGAAGCCTGTGTCTTCTTTTTTTTTTTTTTAATTTCATGTCAATCCAGTAACAATATTCCCTAATAAATCCTCTTTGAATCCCTGATTAACCAGGTTAAATATATACAATGTTAACTGCTCATTGAACACCTCAAATGAAGAAAATAAACAAAAAAATCCCTGTCCGAGCTTCTCTTCGGCTTCAGTGATTGTCGCCTTCTTCTGCATGCACGAAGTAACGAGAACTGCATTTCATTGCCTTCGTTTGCGCTCAAATGGAGTATTGAACTCTAAGCCCCCCCCCCCCCCCCCCCCCCCCCCCCAAAAAAAAAAAAAAAAAAAAAAATATTCCTCATTATATCTTTCGCTAATTCGCAGTGCTATACATACCATGTAACCCAAATTCTTTGAATTACCACAGTGGAAAACAACTCTAGTCCTTCTTCGGAAGTGGAAGATACATTATCTTTTCGATGGAGGCGAAGCGAAAAGGCGTTCGTGTGTTGTGCGATGTCAGCGCGCGTTAGAGATCTCCTGGTGGTCGAAATAACTACGTAGCCCTCCACTTCGGCTTTTCTTTCTCTCTTTCCACATTCACTCCCACCTTCCTCCCTTCCATTACGGTGCGGTAAAACATCAAACAGTAGGTGACGATGAGGCCGATGAACTAAAAGGTGCCAGAAATAAAGTGCGCCATGCAGTGCGTAATTACTGCAGCAAAATAGCGCAATAATAATTTTATGATAAATTAAATGGAAACTAGTTAACGCGATTAGTTTGGGAGGAAGTGGGGAGTATACGGATGGAAACTATAATGGCGAAAAGCGCTGCACATCTGAACGCCAAAGCGTGGTTGGAAAAGTACCCAGCCTGCGGACTCGTGAAAGAAGGCATAAAGTAAAAGAAACAATGCCCCGGTCGGTTACGACCAGGAGAGATATGCAGCTAAATACAAAGGAAGACGCGTGAGCGAAGAAGAAGTGGAAAGTAAAGCCACCAGTTCTGCGATACGCGAGTACCGAAAAAAAAACAAACAAAAAAAAAAAAAGAACGCCAACACGTTGGCGCGTATGACAAAGAACAGATAAATGAACGCGCTGTCTCGGGCGCAGAATACTTTTTGGCTTAAGAAAATGAATAAATAAAGCTGAATTTCATCTTTTCCTTGTGCACCCCAATATATTTGGGCTGTTTCTTTGACTATCACATGCGCGGGTCCTTTCTCTTTTCTCAGTTTTTTTCTAAGACTCCCACCCCTACCGGCTTATTCGCGGATAATAAGTGCAGCATTGCGAAAGCGCGTGATGGCGTAACGTCACCAGCTGCCACCGTCGCCTCCCTTTTTCCCTATACCGTTCCCGTTGCGCCTTATAGGGAAAAAAACCACATTTCGCGAGAACCCCGAACTAAAAATTCCCAACAACACAGCCTATAGATGCACTGCGCGTTGAAGCAAGCATCTCAGAGACTCCAGTGTTCCCGGCACTAAGGCACTAAAGTAAAGAGCGTTTATTTACCGTGCCTAATTCGATATAGTTAACCGGAAGAGGCGGTGCACCGAGGGCGGGTGTTGTTGTCGTCCCTTTCGCCAAAAGTGCATCAGAGAAATGACAAAGAAAATAAAGCTGCAATCATTCATCGCGAAACTACCTTCTTTTTGAAGGCAATAAAACAAACCGAAGGAAACAATAGCAAAGAAGAATGTCCCACACGGCCCAAAACGAACTCACCGTTAAAACGCAGCCCAAGGGAATTCGCCTTCGTGTAGCTCGGGAGAAAGCAAAGAAAAAAAACCGAAAAAATTGTCGCGGACGTATATAAAAAAAAAACGAACAAAAAGAATAAAAGGGGGAAGCAACAAGGGAAGCTCGTCATCCGCGTCGCGGAGCTCCTGCTTTTGACTGCGTATTAATTACGCAACCATCCTGCATGCTCTCTAATTACCGGTCCCTCCTTGCTCGTTCCTCGCAGCACGAGCGCGTACCCGCGATGTGGAGAGCGCACGGGACACCGGGAAGGTTAAAGGCGCGCCATGGGGAATGAGGGAGGCAGAAAAGGGGACGAAAGAAAGAAACCAGAGAAAAGGGGCAAATGCTAATGAACACGTCAGAACAAAACGGACTCCAGGGCATTACCTCTTGCCATTTGTTCCCCCTCTTTTTTTCCCTTTTCTTTCGTGGCGCGCCCTCTCGCGCTGGCCTCGGTAACAGCGTCCTCTCTTAATGAAAGAATAACACACCAAGTATTGCAAAAAGCACCGCGTAGGAAGATACAAGACACTGAGAAATAGTGAATAGTGGAAAAGAAGAAGATAACGAGAAACCAAGAGGCCGCTCCGAGCACGGAGGAGCTAGAGGCTTCTTCTAAAAGTGTATGTTGCTTTGGAGTATATATGAAGGGGGTGTGTGTAAAAAAAAGAAAGTGAAAAAGTAAGGAGGTGGCAGTCGACTGTTTTACATGTCGTTTCTTGATTTTAGAGAGAACGAGAGGAGCAAAAAGATAATATATTCTCTCTTTTGCACCAGCGTGTTTTCCTTTCATTAGGAGTGGCGCGCGGTATTCACACACTCAGACAGTGCTTGTCTCGAGAGCTCGAGAAGACCCCACAATACAGAAACTCAAAACAGTGCCTCTTATCTCAATGCTTTCGTGCGAGAAAAGCGACGCGACTTTGCGCCGCCGCTGTCGGCAAACACGTTGTTACGTACGCTTACGCCCTTATTTGTGCCCTATCCATATAAGGCGAGACGGCAAGGACCGCTGGAACTGAAGGTGCGTCTTTGTTCAGTATGTGAGAAAGAAGCATTTAAAAAAAAAAGGGGCGACGGAGAAATGATTCAAATTGGGGCTATGGATATCGACTGGCGCGGAGTAACGAGAAAGAGGCGGTACTTTACCTGAGAAAGGAGTTGTTTTAGGGCTGATATGCAAAATATTGCAATGTAGATATCGCCACCCCCAGCAGTTCTGACGAACAGAATACGATGATCAATATTTTCCTGTGCGCGTATGAGAGTCGAGGCCGTACCTCAATCCACTTCCAGCTGCTTATCGCGGAGTCATAGGGTCTCGACGCCATCATTAGCGTCGAGCGACGCAAAGGAAGATATTCGAGTATGAAATTAAATTTGTATTCAACAAATAAGTACCTTGCTGTCATGGGTAGTACGTCAACAGAAGTTTTGAAAGAATAGAATCTCAGGAAGTGCATAGCTTTTACGACAGACAGAAAGAGTGAACAAGAAACGCGGGATAGGGGCCCCTTAGAATTCCGCTAAGAGAAGAAATTGTATAGAGTTACCCTTACTGCACCTTCAGGGTTATAGAAAACTGTCGTGTTGCACGCTGGTCAGTTTAAGCGAAGTGTTTGAGGGGAGTCCAAGACGGCGGGAAGGAACAATAACTCTTCCCAAAGCTCTGTAAACGATTCAGTATTCAGAAAGCCCACCGTTTCGAAATAACTATAATCCATTACCGGAATTTATTTATTTATTTATTTATTTATTTATTTATTTATTTATTTATTTATTTATTTATTTATTTATTTATTTATTTATTTATTTATTTATTTATTTATTTATTTATTTATTTATTTATTTATTTATTTATTTGTTTACACAATACTGCGGACCGAAACGGTCCAGGCAGGACAGGGCACATATATTAGTTAACAAACATTATTCCTTTTGAACGAAGATAGAAAACAGTTTACAATAACACAAGTGTACTGTCCAGGAAAAGTACATTGTTAGGATGAACATCTCAACATCGCAGCGACAAATACGAGGAAGCACTAGGTAATTCGAATCATAATCATCGTTTTAACCGTAAATTCACCCGCATACGAGGTCACAACAGTGAATTAAGGAGAGGCGAATTTTTAGGCAAGGAATTCAAATCAGATATTATTTTGAGGAAGAACGAAAAAATGAACAAATTAGTATGGCCAAACATTGGCTTGATGCTATGACTATGTTTATGTCTGCAAGGTCTGGCTGTGTCTTTTTCGTAGTAGTCATGTGGCTGAGTACCACATCTTCCACATATATTCACAATTTCTACAAATATCTGACCACATGGCAGCTTTCTTTCAAATAGGAAATCTATAATTGCACTACTATACTGCTCATTAATGGGACGCTTAACTCGAAAACTGCTTAATTCGTAGCGGTTTTCTGAAACGCACAAACACAGACAGGCGGTGCATTATGCTATATTTTTGGCTCTTACTTGAAACAAGACAAAACAAGCAGAGAACACCACTATTCCTCGCCATATTAGACAATGATTATCGGGTTAGAGGGCGCTTTTATTTTCGTTTGCGGACCAGCAGGCACTGCAGAGCCTCCCTAGTGCACACTCGATTTTCAGTTCGAGAGCTAAGGCCCAGAACTAAACGGTGAAACAGATTAGATATCAAAAGCTTAGCAGCTTGTCAAGTACTATCACGTGCACTATCGCTCAACTGATGGGTAAGGCGCATTCTTGTACCAGGAAAGCGCAGTAGCCAGCAGGTAAAGCGTAGGAGGACACGCTGCAGTACACCTGGCCAGCATTATCGATCCTCGTCAGACCATTTTATATTCGTTAATTTTATCAGCCCGCCTTTCCTCTCTACCTGCGTCCTTCAGAACGCTCCTAACTGGCCCGATCTTCACGTGAGCAGAATCGGAAACATCGGCCAAGCAAACGACAAACGAGCGAAAAAACCGAATGCGACAGGACATGAGGACACGTGTAGAGATCTAGCACGGAAAATCGACTATGGAAAGAAAAAAAAAAAACAAGAAAAGGAAAACGTCAAGCGAGAGGCGAAGGCAGAAGAGGCGAGCAAAGAGGGGGAAAATGCAGCAGCTAATTACGGGAAGCGCTTGCGAAGGCGAAGCAGGTAGCTGGAGTTTCTTTGTTTTCGGACTTGGTGCTTTGGCTTCTGTTTACTTCGGTCCCTGCGGCGACAAGGCTAGAATCAACGGCTTAGTCGTTGTGTTCCGCAGATCTCCGATTCGTAAAGCTTGCCTCTTTAAAAAGAAAAAGAACAAAAACAATGAACCTACAGAAATAGAGAAAAAATCAGGGACAAAGAATTAAAGGAAAGAAAGGAAGACGGGAAAACCTTGTGGACAGGAATATAAAAACAAAGCCGAAGGAGGGAGGGAGGGAGGGAGGAAGGAAGGAAGGAAGGAAGGAAGGAAGGAAGGAAGGAAGGAAGGAAGGAAGGAAGGAAGGAAGGAAGGAAGGAAGGAAGGAAGGAAGGAAGGAAGGGAAGTTAAGGGAGGAAGGAAGGAAAAAAGGAACGAAGGAAGAAGGAAGGAAAAAAGGAACGAAGGAAGAAGGAAGGAAAAAAGGAACGAAGGAAGAAGGAAGGAAAAAGGAACGAAGGAAGAAGGAAGGAAAAAAGGAACGAAGGAAAGAAAGAAAGAAAGAAGGAAAGGAAGGGAAGAAAAAGGAGAGGAAGGGAAGAAAGACGGAAAGGAAGAAAGAAAGAAGGAAATGAAGGAAGGAAGAAATCAAGGAAGGAAAGAACGAAAGGAAGGAAGAAAGGGAAGAAATCAAGGAAGGAAAAAAGTAAATGAAGGAATGCAGGAATGAAGGTAGGGAGGAAGGAAGGGACGAAGGGCGGGAAGAAATCAAGGAAGGAAAGAAGGAAAGGAAGGTAGGTAGGAAGGAAGGAAGGAGGAAAGAAAGCAGCTCAATATCTGAGTCATTAAACGTCATTAGCGTCAAATCGTCATTATTATCAAAATAAGGGAAAACAAACTTTCACGACGTGCCTTTTCATATATATCTCAGCAGCAACCCGCACCAGACAAAACAAAAAATGCCTGTCAAAGGTACGCTGAGCACCACTCAGTCCAAGTATTGCCCTAGTTAAAAAATCTTGTTTACCTGGCTCCTTCTGGCTGTGCTGAAGTGTGTGCCCGGCAGAAAAAGACGTGCTTATCGGAATAAAAATTGATCTTAAAAAATCTCCCCGTTGGTCTCATAACCTTCGTACTGAAAGAAGTGGTTTCCCACCGCTTTAGAGTGAATGGCAACGCAGGCATTTTACTTGAAGAATCTGCCGGAGATAGCGACAGCTGCATTTCAGTTTTCTTTGTGCTCGATAATTCGTAAAAGTGCGACTCATCTGTTTCCGATTAGAACGCGACACCAAATCGATGCGAGCCAGATTCTATTCGTCGTCAGTGTCCATTTCAGCGGTTGCGAAATGAAGAGGGATAGGTGAGCACCTCATGAACATATGAGGCCATTGCACATTGTAAGAGGTCTCACTTGTAACAAGGGTAGAGGGTGCAGTCGTATTGCTGTCAAAACGGATCGAATCGGCCGTGCCTCAGCCCGAGAGGTTGAAGTATAAGCACTGGACGACTGTTAATCGCATTGTGCGAACCCGACGACCGCTACGCATGTTTCTCCCTCTCTTTCTACACACTCTCCTCGAGCAGTGAAGCGATGCCTTGTAGTTCCTTTTCCTGCGACGGGAAGGAAAAAGAAAAAAAGCGCGACTAAACACAGAAACCAAACCCTGCAGCAAGTGAAAGCGCCGGCGTAAAGAATTTCTGCTACGCTCGCATCGGCTCCTTCGCCCCGAGCAATAAAATTAAGGATTCACCGAAAGGGGCACCTATCTCTGCCTGTTTTCCCGGACCCGTCTTTCACTTTTCCTCCTTTGCATCCCTGCTCCCAATTGTTTCCTAAGGTCCCTCGTCGAACCGCAGTCTGTACCCCCAGGGAAAATGCCGTCCCGGGTAATGTCAAGCCGCTGAACAATCTCAAATAGAAACATCTCGAAGCTTGCAGGCGACACCGTAAAAAGAGGCGGGCGACAGAGAAGGATCAGAGAGAGCGATGTGCGAGAAAAAAAAAAAAAAGACTGGCTGAGGGCTTAAAGTAGGCACAGTGGGAGCTCTGGTTTCCCCCAACCAAGGTGAGAACGAAAAGGAGAACACAAAGGCCAAGGCGAAAGAATGGGTGAAAGGTACGGGGTCCCTTGACCTAAGTGCCTGGTCCCGCTACTCAGGAGTTCAGTGCTGGGCGGCGGGAAGGCTTCGTGGTCGTTGGATGGCCTAATCACGACGAAGAAGAGAACTCGTTAAGAGCGGTGCTATAACAAGGACGAGGTCACCCCTGCTTTTCGTTTGTTGGTAATTTTTTTTGGTCTGTTGCGTGCGCTAGCTTGCAGAAATGAAGATTCACAAATGGTTGAAACGATAAAATTCTTTTCGCGTATATATTGAGCCTAATGGTTCTTATTTATCATCAAGTGACTGTCCCCAGAAGCAGTTGTAAAGGAGCAACTAGCTTTCGCCTCGTTAACTGACTCGATGTGCGCCTCTTTCTTTTTTTTTTTTTTTCTTTTCCCAACTCCCGCCAGCATTCTGGATGATTTATGGCCGCACGGTCGCAGATCCCACACAAAGCGAACCTGTGCCACAGTGATATCTTCTCTAGTTCTTTTGTTTGTAAACAAACATTCCTTTCAACTTGGCTCTTCGCTTGTGATGGGTCACATAGCGGGAATGCAATGTTACCTTAAAAGACACTTTAATCTGGCTATCAGTAGTCCGTGACCGCGCTCTGCTATGTGAATGTTATCCATACGTCGTTTGGCGGCATCTCAGTAAAGTTATGCATACATACATACATACATACATACATACATACATACATACATACATACATACATACGTACGTACGTACGTACGTACGTACGTACGTACGTACGTACGTACGTACGTACGTACGTACGTACATACATACATACATACATACATACATACATACATACATACATACATACATACATACATACATACATACATACATACATACATACATACATACATACATACATACATACATACATACATACATACGTACGTACGTACGTACGTACGTACGTACGTACGTACGTACGTACGTACATACATACATACATACATACGTACGTACGTACGTACGTACGTACGTATGTATGTATGTATGTGGCTCGTGTATGTATGTGGCTCCCGTGGCTCGTGCTAAGCAGCCCATCCAAGCCGCGGACGCTTCGAAGTTTGTTTGCCATGTGCTGAACTAAGCATTAACCTCGAGGCCCTGCGCGTAGGTTGGCTGGGAACCAAAGCTATCCAAAGCTAGTACCGAGGCGCGAAACCAAGCGAGAGTGGCAGTGATAAAATGGAGGGAAGTGCTGCGTGCAGGGAGAAGCTTTACACCTGGTCGCCTCATTTTCCCTTTCTCTCCCCCGTTCCCTAAAGGCGTGGCGAGCGACCACCGAATAAGAGGAGGAGATGGAAGAAAGGGGATCGACGCAGCGCGTCTGGGGTAAAACGGCTTTACGAGCCACTGTTTTGCGCAGGTACGGCGTAAAGGTGTAGCGAAGGGCCCCGGTCGCCCTGAGTCTCTACTCCAGCGATGGCGCCACATAGGTGTTCGCGAAGCAGACAGCGGCGGAAGGAAGGGAGGGTGCTACTGCAGAGAGCTCGTAAGAAACGACGCGGCAGCAGACGCGGCTGCGCCCCGACTGCTGCGACCCCTATCGGAGGGGGGACAATTTATTGCCCGCCAGCCGCCTTCGGTCACCCCCTCGGTATCTTTTAGTTCCTTTCGTTCGTTCCCAACGTACGTGCCGTCGCAGTAGTTTTCCTCGCTGTACCGTTGGAAGCCGCTGCGCGTAAAAGACCCTCCCTTACCCCCTTCTCCCTTTCCGGTAGCATTCTACTCAGAGCAGCGTTCTCCGGCGCGCCGTCGTAATGCCCTCCCTGCAGAAGGAGCTCGGCATTCCTAGTAGCGCAATAATGACGGCAGCGACTCTTTCCTGCCTGCTGCCAGAGAGAGAGAGAGAGAGAGAGAGAGCGGATACGGTTTTGCAACCTGCGATGCCCAAGCACGACTCCTTAACAGAGTCACCGCGAGCCTGAGATGTGTAAAAGTGTTATGGCTATTGCCATGGCACACGTTGCGCGAAGAAATGAAGTGGGGGATCTTATAGGGCGGCTCAGATTGGTGCGCCAGCAAGTTCTGGCGCTGCGTGGGTTAGGGTTACGCTTGCCAGCTATGGTTTGGAACTTGAGTCATGCACCCACACATTCCTGCTCACTGTTCTGACTTTGTTGTTGACTGTGCTTGTCGATACGGCCAGGCAGCTCAGCGAGCGAGCGTATTAGTCCCGCTTTGGCGCCTGAGTGTCGCAGGGACCGTGGCAGAGTCGTGCACTACCGGATCGATGTCGCCAACTAATATCCCGCGCCTATACAGCTGAGAAGCGAGATATAACAATCTGCTATATCACCGAACCTTTCGTACGTTTTCTAGTGCACGAAACACGTAATTACGCTGAATATCCGTGCGTTTTGTACGCTAATCTGTCCACTTAGGTGCACTAGTGTACACCCTGAACAGTGTATCCTGCCTCTTCTTCATGCTCATCCTCCTTTCCGCGGGAACGCATACGATATGGCTCTATGCCTTCCTGGATGACAAGACAGCATGCGCGTGTTCACACACTGTATGAAACCACATGTGAACTCCGTCAAAAGAAGCAGAATGAGAAGGGTTTGGTTTGGTTTGTGGGGTTTAACGTCCCAAAGCAACTCAGGCTAGGAGAGATGCCGTAGTGGAGGACTCTGGAAATTTCGACCACCTGGGGTTCTTTAACGTGCACTGACATCGCACAGCACACGGGCGCCTTGCTTTTTGCCTCCATAGAAAAGCTATGCTGGCTGCAAAAGGAAATAAATACCCATGCACAGTTCATGCAACAGAGTAATTCGTGCGTTGTGCTCAACGGCCTGGAATATTTTTTAACCTTTTTCTTAACAAACGTGAAAAGCCAGCCACGCTGACATGGTTTTGCAGATATATCTTTCTATTCAAAATTCGTAGCTCTCTTTGCCCTGCATTGTCATGAGACAGTGCACAAGACCCGCTGAGTTTTCTACTAAAGCTTTTTATGCGATCAGTTTAAATTTTTCATAAGCAGAATGCAGCCACATTCAAGAAAAATTTACCAGGGGCGTTTAGGACCGCCTACGTGTCCGAAAGTGAAAGTTCGATGGTCTGACGCGATGCCCGCTCTCCATGCATTCTGATTGGATACTGATTGGAAGCGTGCCACCACATAACTGGTAGCGTCGTGCCCTCTGTACTCTTTTTTTTTTTTTTTGCTACTTTGACGGCTCCCTTTCCACCCATCATCTTCTCTTGAAAACGGCCGCTGCGCTAGGTCACGTGGTCAATGAGATGATTGATGCATGCAACTTGTGGTATACGTATGTCATCGCTTGGAAACCCCCCATCGTAACCTAGACTAGCAACTAGCGCATGCATCCAAAATATGCAGCAAAATGTTACAACAGCACCTAGAGAACACGAACCCAAACAGCAAAAACCATCGGGCCAATATTGAAGTTTGTTGGCAATCCACTGGACCTACATAAAGCCAGTGGAATGCCAACACAATACCAGTGGATTGCCAACATAGGACTAGTGAATTGCCAACAAACTAGAATATTGGGCCAATGGTTTGTGCTGCCTGGGGAAGAAGGGAAACCATGTGTCACATACAGGAGTGAGATCATACGAGAAAACTGCGCACCAGTAGAGCCCTTCGAGACTTTTGGATATAGTGCCAGACATGACATTGCTTGGCCAAGCTGGCAAGTCTGAGCTTGATGTCAGGTGGTCTTTCAGGCAGTGCACTTATCTTACGAGGTTTTGCTAAGGTGTAAGATATAATACAGGCCGAAATTAGGCATTTAGTGATTAAGCGAGTGTAAGAATGCATATACGCTAATTAGGATCCGCTAAGGGAGCCAAAGGCCGAAGGCGTCACAGCTGGCGCTTCACATCATCACCGACTGGACTGCGCATTGTTCCCTTCCACTTCGAGGGGGGGGGGGGGGGACTTAAAGAGCTACTTAACTTAAAGGAACCTCAGTATGCAGGAAAGGCAACACGTCGTCTGGGGGGAATGTAATGCAGGATTCCAATCTGTCATGCGGATCCGAAAACAGGGCGCTAAAACTGCAGCACCACAGAAGGGTAATACCCCGAGCTCCTAATTATGCTGCTACCCATGATCAAAAATATTCTTTTTCTGCTATGCGGCGCCAGTGACGTTTTGCAGTCTACTGTGGACAGTTTGGAAATGTGCAAGGCTGCTACAGGGTAACACGATTCTGCTGCGGGAGAGGAGAAAAAAAAAAAAACCTGGCCTCGCCTATTCGCGCCATGCTTTTTGCAGCGCTTTGACCTCACGCTGGTTCTGCTTTACCTTCGTGCTCTTAGGGCTCCAATTACACCACCGACACTCAAGGCTGGGAATGACGCCGAACTGATGCAAAGAATAGGGAAACCGCCCATCGATCATCGATCATCGTTCAACTTTCTAGTTCCTCTCTCGGCCACGCTTATCAATGTTACTGTGCGTGACGTCGAAAGTGAAGTCAATTGCTGCGAGTGTGCAACAGTATTTCCAAAAATCCACTTCCTGTCATCTCAGTCAGTCAAAATTTGCGCTTGTGTGTTCCCACTAGGGGCAATTAACCGAAACGATCATTTGTCTCGAGGTTTTCGAATGTATGGAGCTCCGTCGAGCGCCTCTTTTGTGCACGGAAACAGAAAAAGAGCAAGCGTGGTGTAGTGTTACACTTATCTGGACACATTGTTGGTTGCTTCTGCTCCCAGCAAATCGGAGTAAGAAAAACAAACAAAACACAGATGTCGACATACGTGCTTAACTGTCGAGAACTTTTGCATAGACGTTGAGCTGCTTTCCTTCTCTTGGAACCTTGCAGCATATTGTGACGTCATAGAAGTCGCAATAAGGTTGGTTGGTTTGTGGGGTTTAACGTCCCAAAGCAACTCAGACTATGGGAGACGCCGTAGTGGAGGACTCCGGTAATTTCGACCACCTGGGGTTCTTTAACGTGCACTGACATCGCACAGCACACGGACGCCTTGCTTTTCGCCTCCATCGAAAAGCTGCCGCCGAGGCCGGGAAGTCGCAATAAGATCGTTTACATTGTATTTACAGCCACTTCATGCAATACGGCAGCCAGTTCGCTGTGTGCAAATTTGTACTCAGATATCGCGGCGAACTTCTCCCGAACTCTATGTATTGACGCTGGGCTGCAGGGCACCTATATCCCGCGTCTTTACTCCAGAAGTCCTTACAAAAGCCTACCCTGTCACGCCTGCTACAACGGGCCGCGGCACCATCGCGGAAGAAGTGCAGCGAAGAAAGGCCGCCACGCCAGAAAGCGCGGACATCAGTCAAGTGTGTGAAAAAGCAATCGGAAATGGCCCTTTCGCACCATTACCGAGATAAAACGGAAAACAAGCGATAAATGTCGATTGAGTGAACGCACACCACACGTGGCCATCGCCGGACCCACGCGAAAGCTAAAGGTGAGGGAAAGCAGGTCTTGAAATAGCTGCGCCTCGTAGGAATAAAAAGGTACCTAAGGGAATAGTGCAAGAACGGAGGAGAAAGTAAACGTAAAGAACCGCGCCCTCCGATCTCTCCCATTCGTTCATCCCCTACGCAGATCGTGTTTGGAATGGAATCGGGTATTCCTTATCGCGCTTCCCCAAAAACTCGTCTGTTCGCGCTCTGATTCGCACACGGCCACATTTTTCTCCTTTCTTTTCTACTGTGTGTCCATATGCGCGCAGACATACGCAGAGACGTACACACGCACACACCAACCATTTTTTATTGCTCTGGTTTTGTGATGTTGCCAAGTCGAATTGGGAGCGAGGGCTTGCGTGGCAGTGGGGAAACAGGGAAGGAGAGTTGTTAGAGGGCGCTGAAATTTGGGAATGAGGGAAGGGCAAGAGAGAAAGAAGGAAGTTTTGTGTGAAGAGCCATCAGCGTGGGCGCCAGTATGCGCTTATCTGCGCCGCCGCGGCGCCAGGTTCGCGTATACGGGCGCAGATCTCGCTTTGTCTCAATGAATAACGCAGATTGAGTTCGGGGTCGACGAGTGGGCGCGGGCTCTAGTGCGCGCGAAGCGCCGAAACATTTACTTTCTCTCGCGTCCCTTCGAGTTGTTCGAGTACTTTTTCTTTCTCGCAGCTTCTTCATGCATGACCGTTTTCAGCGACTGCGATATATATATATATATATATATATATATATATATATATATATATATATATATATATATATATATATATATATATATATATATATATATATATATATATATATATATATTTAAGGGATGGGAAGCAGAGTAGCCCTTTTTGCGACTGACCGATGAGTGCGTTGAAAGCAAATAAAACCGAGAGAACAACCAAGCGAAAAAAGGAGGCTATATTTCCTTCCTTCCTTCCTTCCTTCCTTCCTTCCTTCCTTCCTTACTTACTTACTTACTTACTTACTTACTTACTTACTTACTTACTTACTTACTTACTTACTTACTTACTTACTTACTTACTTACTTACTTACTTACTTACTTACTTACTTACTTACTTACTTACTTACTTACTTACTTACTTACTTACTTACTTACTTACTTACTTACTTACTTACTTACTTACTTACTTACTTACTTACTTACTTACTTACTTACTTACTTACTTACTTACTTACTTACTTACTTACTTACTTACTTATTTACTTACTTGCTTACTTGCTTACTTGCTTACTTGCTTACTTGCTTACTTGCTTACTTGCTTACTTGCTTACTTGCTTACTTACTTACTTAGTTACTTAGTTACTTACTTACTTACTTACTTACTTACTTACTTACTTACTTACTTACTTACTTACTTACTTACTTACTTACTTACTTACTTACTTACTTACTTACTTTACTTACTTATTTACTTTACTTAGTTACTTACTTAGTTACTTACTTATACCCCTGCCACACGGCAAATTTAATGTCATTCCCATCGAATGACATTTGTTCAAAATGACATTTGTTTGCTGCCACACGGGAAAATGTAATGACATTAGATGAAAACGACATTAGGCACCGAATGAGTTTGAGGAACTCATTCGAATGCGACTAACGAGGGCATGTGTTATCTCAACACCAGAGACTCAGTGAGAATATATACCCAAAATAAACTGCAAAAGTGCGGCAGGCATTATAATACTACTATGCATCTACAATTTTGTAGCTAGTCATTAAATTATGTGAAACATTCCAAATAGCATCGCGAAAAAAAAAAATTCAACCCTCGCTACCAGCCAACCAGCCACCGCACTCAGCGCGAGCGGCAATGGCCGCGGCTGCCGCAGTCCATGGGCGCCGGCACAGCGATTCCCTTTCGCCACCGTCAGAAAACATGTCGACATCTGTTGACCTTCAATAATACGCGGTTGGATAAAGGAACCTCAAAAATAACCTTTGCTGAGGATCGTTGATAAGTAACCAGACCGATTTTCTGCTCAGCCCAGTAGCAGCCGCAGCGCCGGTATGGGGCAGCTCACCCGATCTCGTGCTGTATGTATACGTGTAGCTCCAATGCTAATGCGTCGCCGAAATTACGCCTTCCGTTTACCGTCAGAAAATTTATGACACCATCGAAATTACAGTAAGCAGCTCCACGAATAGGCAACTCGCTATTTATTCCCAACGCGCCGTATGTTGTGGCTTCGATGCGAAACCGTTTAGGCCTAGCGACGACCAGGGCGTAGCGCACGGCCAGAGCGCCGTCGTCCACCGCTCTCGCGGGCAGCACCGTTTCGGGAAGGTAGCGGGATCCGGCGTAGCAAGGGATGCTATTTTGTTGTCTGTTTTCTTGATGAGGCTGTGGTCCGGCATTTATGCCGAGCAAACCATCTTGCGATGACGAGACTCGACGGGGCTGTGGTGCGCTACGCCGTCGGGCGATACTCGAAGATTCAATAAAAGCGTCGTCGGTCAGTACACTAGCCACTGCCTATTTTACGTGTTGCACTTGGAGTGTGCAAAATGTATGTTGAAACAATTCGTCCGCTTTCCACACCCAGGCACCGACGCGCGCACATTCCCTACCATTTCGTAAACAAACGCAGCCGGCGCAGTCGCTAACTTCGTAATGGGTAGTCGTAATCAACAGGTTGGTTACGAGTCATGCAACACATAAATATGATCTTAAAGGCTGCTTTCGTTCAGCGCTCATCATTCTTGCAAAGGCGCACAAACATTTGTGTATCTATCGCAATTGCCATCATTTGCAAATGACATTAGTTTTGGTCGTGTAGCAGCGCGTCGAAAAAATGACATTAAACTGAACGAATGTCATTCGGCGGAAATGACATTAATTTTCCCGTGTGGCATGGGTATTACTTACTATATTCCTTCATTCCTTCCTTCCCTTCCTTCTTTCTTCCTTCCTTTCTTTCTTTCTTTCTTTCTTTCTTTATATTGACTTTTTATTTCGCTGCGAATTGGTTTCTCCGCCCCGGTCACGTAGCTTCGAGTTTTGGAAATCCCTTTAAGATATATGTCTCCTCGGGACAGCGGCAATATTGGAGAGCGAGCGGCCGAGTGCCGGCGATGCCGCTTATGTTCGGGTGGCCCTGCGGCCGCGGTCGATGCACGCAATAATGCGCACGGCCGTTTCATTTGCTGCCCAGGGGGCCCGTCGTAGTGCTGGTCGACGTGGTTCGTGGAAACTGTAACATCTGTGAGTTTCTTTGGCCAGGTCTCATACGATATTAAAAATGTGGATGATTACGTTAGCTGTGCACGGGGTCGTTATTTGTCAGACAGAGAATTCGTGTGTGCTCGTGTTGTCGTTGTTCCAGGTGAACTTCAGCTGCCGCGTTAGAAAATTTTGAGCATTTCGCTCTGCCTAAACTCTGTGTATCGCTATGCCTTACCGATGATTTTGATCCTGCCATTTTAAAAAAAAATTGAAATCATTTGTAGGGAAACTTCCCTACATAATAATATTAAAATTTATTACGTGCTTCACATGGAACTTCCCACGAATTCTCTACAGGTTCGATGTGACGTATACAGGGCACAGTAAATCCACAGACATTTTAGGACAAACATCTGCTGAAAGGTCCAAATACATATTTGGCGCCATACACCATTCGCATCGCTCAGGTGTTACGCGGAGAGCAAATTTAAACCATGGGGAATATTTGCGGTAAGCGAGTCGATTTTCAATACTTGTTTAATACGTAGACCTCATATCTTCGTTCAGTTCGTAACCAGTGTAGAACAAGGGGCAGAATGTGGGTGGGTACGCACAGAAGTTCAAAAGAAATCGAAAATAGATTGAAGGGGTGCCTCAGTTCGTTAAATCTTGGGCCGGTGTTGGTACGGTGTTGGCAATGTCCGGGCCTGTATAGGACCTGTCGTTACCAACGTAGTGCCAACACTGGGCCAACGTTTGTGCTGCTTGGGTAGCTGCCGTTTCTACCAGTGCAATCGTCTTTGTCATTCAGCTCGTATACGCGCAATTGTGACGGACATGTTACCGTACCAAGTGCAGAGAAACTCTACGCAGCGTATATGGTAATTATGGGTGGAGAGCTTTAAGAAGGGCGTGAACAACGGTAGCATTTTTTTTTATTTGTATCCGCAAAACATGCGGTACGCTTCGGTTTAATGTGAGCTTTTGCCCTCACAGGGCTGTACACAGTACTGTTGATCAGACAACAGCAGTCGCCGTGTGCAGCATTCGAACACGACAAACTTGCTATGTTAAGAAGAATAAAATACGTAATGCTCGTTGGTTATGAGGCAGAAAAAGAAAAGAATGCTTGCACTTTTCGTAAAATGAAAAACGCAGACAGCGGCGCGTGCTTCTCTACACGCGTGTTTTGCATGGATCTCTGCAAACACGATCGTTCTCCGTAATAAGTTCACTCACTACCTGCAGCAGTGAAAGAAATGACAAACTTAAAGTGCCCTCAAAGCAATATTAGTTTATTCCCTCGCCCTCATAGTTTATTCGCTGAGTGACTTTTACAGACATTCGGCTAACCCCGCAAGCTATCATGACCAGACACTTGATAGGCTAAATCTGTCTTTTAATTAAGCAGATGGTAGCAGAACGAAAGAGTATTTAGTGCAATGCCAATTTTGGCGTAAGCATTGCCATAATATTCTTGCTCACACATGCGGCAGTTTAAAACGTCCACTACTGAAAACTATAGCGAACAAATGGTTCTGTTTTTTTTTCTCGGAAATTACTCTTCCTTTTACTGCCTAAAAAGATTTCAGTTCTTGCCATTTTTCTTTTTATTTTAACTCGTCGTGTCACTCGAGCGGCACAGCCATGCGTCGGCTTGAACGAATGGAAATGCGCTTCAGCTCCTTTCCCCACACTTTTTGGGCTGCCATTCACTTTCCACTGAGCATCTACGCGGTAATTTCGCGTGGTCACAGGTCGGATCATTTCAAAACCGGGCGTGCACAGAATAGGGCGGGGACTCAAAAGAGGTCTTCTCCTCCTTGTTAACACGAATTGACTCCGAGCGGTGGCGCAGCAGGCGCCGCCCACTCATTAGCGGCGAAAGGTAAACACGTGTAGCTACACGCGCAGCCCTCAACTCTGCCGTGGCGCCGGTTTCCCTCCAACAGCGACGGAATGGAGAGAGGGAAAAGAGAAGACGGGAAATAGGGAAGGAACGACATCACCACCTCTTCATCACCCCTCTCACTGCGCTCCGTCCTCTGTACAAAAAAAAGCATGCGAAAAGAAGGTGAACAATGCATAACAACTACCTACACCCTTTATCCCTATATGTGCGTCTGTCTGAAGAGCTTGTACGCTAGGGAAGAAAGGAAGCAAGTTGGGGAAAAGAGAGGGGAAGATAAACACGCTACTTCTCCACTTCTCTTCCCTAGTTTATCTCGGTCTGTAAAAAAATGTCGAGGAAGAGGGCAAGGCAAGCATGAGTGCGCGCTAGTTTTGAGGAAAGAAAGGGAATAAAAAAGAGACAAACAGGAGAGCAAAGCGGCGCTGGCGCAAATGGCGCGTTAACGCTTTATGCCTCCCGGAGCCGGTGACTAACAAAGGAACGCTGTAATTGGGAGCCTCTCAGATGTCACGAGCAGCGCCGGCCAGCTTCCATTGACAAGCGGTGGCGAGATGCAGCACGCACGCAGCTCCGCAGCCGCGCCACAAGAGCGAGCGCGCACACGCGAGGGAGACGAGGTCTCCATTCAAACGGCTCGAGCATCTTCGTTCCCGAACAGAGAGCTGCTATATGCGGACAGGCGATGCCAGCGGGGCTTTCCTCTCTGTATACAGTGCAGATGCGGCACGGCCGATCACTCGAGTGGTGTGGACTGTGCATGGGCGGACTTAGAGCTAGCGACAGAAAGAGAAGCTAAACAAACAAACAAAAAAATGGGGTAAAATAAAGCTCGCCGGTTGATTCATGAGAATGACGAGATCCATTTTTTACAGTGATATACGATATTCAGGAATGAGAGGAGGCATGGCAGCGCGGCGCTGCCTTCTGATGCATGCATTGCGAGAATTTTTAAAACGTAACGCTCCCAGAGGGCACAAAATATCGGCTCGTCATTGGTACTATGATGGCAATTCCCAGATCATGTGTTGACTAGGACATTGTCATCACATAACCAACATTCGGAAAATTGATAGTGCTTTCTGGGTTAAAGACCCATTCTCCGAAAGAACCGGTCTCTTCGATTTTGTCGGCGATCGAAAAATCAGGGAAATCTCTCAGGCAGGTGGTTTTTGGGTGGCGAACAGGTCCGGACATTGGTTGATCGGCGGCTTGTATGACATCATGAGACCATATGGCACGGCCGAGTTGACGGGAGCTACCAACTAGGGCGGCAGTGTTTTTGGCTACTGGGCTAGCTTGCTAATAGAGCCTTCTAATAGAGGCAGTATTCAGGGATTAAGCAAGATTCAGAGTGCGTGTTTGCGAACAAAACTCCACAAGGCAACCTGAAGACAAGAGCGGTTAGCAACAGCTCTTGTCTTCCGTCTAGTCCGTTCTGAAGCCGGTCTAGACGGAGATAATGCAGGTCGCTACGCAAAATATCTTTCCCTTGCGCAACTAATGGGGGGCAACTGAGCAGGTACCATAGAAAAAAAAAAAACAGCGAATATTCTGAAGTAAATGAACAGTCGATGCTGCATACCCACATTAAAGCTGGGCTAAAAACTGAATCTGGTAATTTAGCCTTTATTTGTAGGAGACACCTGGCACGTGCACGCATTAGTCTCTTCCAGATGGCTGCTACATCATCAATGTTTTCGCTTCTACACAAAGGGGTCACTTAACGTTATGATTCAGTCTTCCGCAGAAAAAAATCGGAAGGACATCATAAAAACAAGAACAAAACTCGCCGCCGCGAACTTCGACAATCCTCCTTTTTCACAAGGCCTCTCTGCGCATGCGCGCCTCTCCCCTAGTTGAAAACAAACTACCAACTCCAGCTGCGCATGCGCAGTTCTTGGCCTCCATGATCAACGCAGCCGTATCTGATCTCGGAGGCCATGTGTAGTTAATATTCGTGAAAGGCGTATGCGATAGATGGCAGTAGCTGTCAAGAACACACATCGTCATTTCGCTGGCGCCAAGGATGTTTTCAACCAGTAGCAGACGAATTTTCAACCACTCCCAGAGGGTGCCACATTTTGTGAAAAAAAGGCGGATTCTCGCAGTGACGCATGAGCAGCAGTAACTCGCATCCCGGAACCAATTTGAAAACGACCGCTCAACGGCTTTCAGTGGCGCCCTTCTAGGCGATGCACGGGGCGTATGTGCTTCACCTGGCTGTATGCTGCTAAGGCGGAATGCTCCCGTATAGCAAAAGCTTCTTGGTTGTTCCGTCGACCTGAACTTGAGTGCGCGTCTAATCTCACCAACACTGTCCTTCGCAAAGCTCTCTCACGAACTTGCAGGCAGAAAGGAGCGCCCTACATCAAGCCAGGTGCACGGCGAAACCTGCCTGGTGTCTGTGCGTCTGTGTATCCAGGCGATTGACGACACAAAATGCGTCGCTTTCCTTCTTCCATTATTTTGGAGCACACTGGAGAAGCAAGACGCACCAGAGATTCAGCGTTCACTAGAACTGCTGAAAGAAAAAAAAAAAGCTGTTCAAAATATATGAAAAGACTGTACACGGACAGAGCGAAGTTTCCAGAACGCGAACACGGCGACTCTCCAACCTGCGAGTCTATACTCTCCAGTGGATGCGGGACTGGCATTCAGAGGCTTAAGATAAGCCACTGGGCTTGCTTCTTGCCTATATATTGTTCGATTCGGTCCCCAGTTTGAGTCCCTGTGTTTTCTCGTTTTCTTGTTTTTATTTTCGTTGAAATTTAAGCTGCTGGCAAGCAGTCAACCAAGGGCTCAGCGGAACTTTCAATCTCAGGCCCTGAACACAATAGGTCCAGCGTCTGCGTTGAATCCACCGATCAGATGCCTCTTTCGCTGAGCGGACGGAGTATAAAGTGTCGTTGCTTTTCGTTTCGACTGCGTAGATTGTTTTCTGTGTGTGCCCCATGTGTGCTGCCGTTACTGTATGAGATGCAAGAAAAATACTGCTTCTATTTTCAGAGTAGGCGCTCCTCTCTGCTTTTGCGGGCTTTGTCGCCTCTGCAGGCACCTCTTGAGAACGAATAGGCTTGCGGAACACGTGGCGTACTAGAGCCCTTCGTGTAGACCTCGCTTCATCATTCCTATCGCTCGGCTTGCTGACTAAGAAGAGGAAGCTAAAGGTGCGAGGCTTTCACGAACCAGCCGAGCAGGTTCAGAAGCCGGCGTCTAGGGCTCGTCTAATTTCGACTCCACGGCAAGCAAGTTGCGCGACGCTGACAAAATTGTTCCCTGCGTTTTGCCAAAATGGCTGGCTGGACTATTGCACGCTCGCCTGCCAAGCGGTGTGCGCTAGGGAAAGGAAAACACGGCAATCCTGTGCTCAAATCCACAGCAATCAAAATAGCTCGCGTTTAAGCATCATTGGACCGAAAACGAGACATAATCGATGGTGGTATCCGTGAAATAAGTTGAGATTATGAAAATGAAGCCACAATGCAGTGGAAGGTCCAAATGATGTGAAACTTGGCGTTGACGATGTCTCTCGTAGCCTGAGTCACTTTTGGACGTTAAACCCCACAATCCAAACCAAATACGTTGGAAGTCGCTTAACATCCATTACCGCGCGCCTATGTTATTGCTGTCCGCGATAGGCAACTCCCTTCCTCCCTCTCTCCCTCTTTCCTTCCCTCTCTTTTTTTCTTCAATCCTCTCTTCGCTCTTTTCGCTTTCTGTGCGCCTTCTTAAGACTAAATGGGATGAAATCGCGCTGTTTGTACGTTTTAAAGCATGAATTCATCTGGCCTAATTATTACTTTAGTCCCTTGTATTGTGTCCTTAGGTTTATCGCCAATTTATATATGACACCCCCATATTTTTTGCCGCCGTTATGCCCTGTGGAGCGACTCTGTGCACGCCAGGCGCATGTCAAAACATCCTGCCGTTTGCTTGCTTCCTATGTATTTTGAACTTCGTTAAGGCTGCAGCTTACCTTTCGTCGTATGCAATCATTCCTGCAGAAACGTCATCGAAGTACTCACAGCTCCATTTCCTTGTTGTTGAAAATTTTATTTTTGTTTTATTTCTTCTACGCGTAGCGTATCGATCTCGCTACGCCGAAAAGCCATCGCCGTATCCTGGTTTGCAAGGGAGCGCTCAAGAATAAGTCAAATTCTTGCAGTAGCAAACATTTTAGTGGCGCCGTCACACGATGCGGCAGCAACCGGAACTGCAGATCGGATACGTATTTGCCAAGATAGATGGCGAATCCGCGTTCTAGTGCATCATCATCAAAATGCACGTCAAGGTCGAGCCCAAAGAGATGCCGGGAAAATGTTAGACGCCTTGTAAAGAGCGTGTATGATGATCTTGCTGTCGATTGGTTTGATTGGGGGTGAGTGATAGAGCTATTGGTTGGCTCATTGATCAGTGAGTAGTGACTGGTGATTACTGAATGAAACCAGCGTGGTGGAGACAAATAATCTCGTGTGTGTGTGTGTGTGTGTGTGTGTGTGTGTGTGTGTGTGTGTGTGTGTGTGTGTGTGTGTGCGTGCGTGCGTGTGCGTGTGTGTGTGTGTGTGTGTGTGTGTGTGTGTGTGTGTGTGTGTGTGTGTGTGTGTGTGTGTGTGTGTGTGTGTGTGTGTGTGTGTGTGTGTGTGTGTGTGTGTGTGTGTGTGTGTGTGTGTGTGTGTGTGTGTGTGTGTGTGTGTGTGTGTGTCTCGCTGAATTTAAACACGAGCGATCACCTGTGGCCGGGATGCAAGTGTGACGACGTTGTCTGCCATACCAGATGCGTTTAATAGTGTAGTGAGGGGGGTTCCGCTTGAGGATTCGTATTGCCACCACCGCGGAGAAGTCATAAGACGGGTGCCGAGAAGGCGGTGAAGAACGCTTGGTATGAGGAAGCTAGAGAGCTGAAGTGAAGAGCGGGATATCAAGGCGCGAACGTTAGAAGCAGAAGTGAAGCACCGTAAGTGTGCTGAAGAAGCCGAGCGTGGAACGTCAGCAAGCTGCCGACGATCGTAAACGCCGGGCCAAAGCTGAGTTGACTGCCAAACCAAATATGCCGAGCTGCAATGTCGACGCCGTTTAATACAAGGAAAAAGAAGAGTGTATGATAAAAGTAGTATCAGAGTAGCAGCAAGTAAGGCAACGGGCGCGCACGCGGTAGAGTCTATCCCTTAAGCCAAAGCTTAAGCTTCCTCTTAATTTTTGTTTCGTCTTTGCCTCTTCTCCTATTTGAACGCCACTTTTAACGGTCCCTATTTCACAACTTCGGAAGCTTGCCTTTTTTTTACCCCCGTACATTTTTGTGCAGCGTTGTTTCAGTTGATTCATTTCTCCTGCCACTTACCCCGTGCTGTCGCTTCCATTTTCCTTTTTCTCTTACATCATTTTTATTACATCATTACAGTGTTTCCCCTCCCCTTGTATCTTTTTCACCCCTGTAGAAGATACAGGTGGAAGATACGGTGGAAGATATTACTAAATATCCTATTCTTTCTTTTCCGACATCATTTTTCTCACTTTTCTCTCTATTAATTCTTTCGTGTGCTTTATTTGCCCAAACTCCCTTTTTCACCTCCCTACTTCTTGCTTTTTTCATGGTTTTCACTTTTTTTTGGCATTTTTTCTGTATCACGTTTTTCTTTCTATATCATCTCCCTCCCTAACCTTTCTCACCACGTCATGCCCCTCACTTTTACTCCCCTTCTTGCTTTTCATTCCCTGAAATTTTTAGTTTCTCGTTTTCTTACATTCCAGATTACATCTCCCCTGCTTTCGTTACCTTTGACTGTTTTCCCCTTTTTCCCTTTTCCTTCCCTGTCACCCCGCCTCTTTCCCTTCTTCCCCACACCGAGGAACCTGGCTACAGACCTGGCAATTTCCTCGCTTCAGAGAACACCCAGCAGGCTGCATCGTCCTCGTCGGCTCGTCGGTCTTTCAAGGGTCGCCGAACGTGTCTGGTTTCGCGGCGGAGAGGAAGGGAGGGGGAGCAGCGATAGGACGCCAAATCAGATTCTAAGGAAAGAATGAAAAAAAAATTAAATGTTTTCCTAAGGGTTTTCGGAGACGCGAGAAAGGATAAAAGGGAAACAAAATCAAGAATTCTAGTTTAAGCTCGTCTTTTTTTGTGTGTGTGTGCTTTCAGAAATCTTGTAGTGGGGGATGAAAAATTGCATCGGCGCATCGCGAAGGCTACGGAGCGGATCATAGCCTAGATACGGAAAGACAATGAATGGTTCAAAAGACAGAACATACAGAAGGCGATGACGGCGTTAAAAGACGACACCGCAATGCAACCTGTGCTGGGGTGAGCGATGACTGCTAATTTACGACTCTGTCTTACGTAATGTAAAATTATATATCGAATGGTTTACATGAAAAAAGAAATGAAAATGCTTTTATGACGGAAGAAAAGGTGCAAGTACTTATTTATACAAGCGTGCAAAGCAAAACAATTGGTATGAGGAGAGAGATGAAAGAGGCGATTATGGAAGGGAGAGGAATCGTGCCCAGTGCTCTGTACAATTTACGCGGCTGTGGTTTTAACCGCATTATGCCGGGCGTATCACAAATTGCAGTAACTACATGCATTTTAACTGTTTTCATTTGTTTCTCCGATGTGTATATCCATTACATTGTTGCCGCAGCGGTGCGTTTAAAAAGCAATTGTGAGGGACCAGCCTATGTGTCTTAAAGATAGATAGCTCACCATAAATTCTAACCATAATAGCAATCTGCCTAACATTTGCGAAATCGTATTAGGGCAATGGGAGAATAGAGTTCTAATTTTCGATGTCGATTTATTGTGCGTACCTGACTATTTTTGCTCAGTCTTATCTTTTTTTTACCTATTTATAAGACAATATAATCCAAGAATTTTAATTGCACGGGAACCATATTTTAAATTTTATCTACCTTTTTTTTCTCATTCCTACACTCTGTGAAATGGTGAAGAAGCACCAAAGAAGCACCAAAGAAGCCCATCGCTTATTTTTTCTCTACCTTTCTAAGCTAGCAACTTTATCATGTAACTGACTTATCCTAGAGTGTACAGCTGGTTTTCCATAGAGCCGCCATGTGAACGCGGCCGCAGAGGCTGCTTTCCTTCCTGGCAGCGTGTTCGATACATACGAGGCGGAAGTAGGAAATTACATTGCACAAGGATATCACCTGACCTGCGGCTGAAGTTATCGTGTCAAGTGAATTGCGGCGCTGTATAGTTAATAACTTTATTGGCGTTTTGCAAATACATCAACCTGAAGAAATGTAGCCAGCCGCAGTTCCGCACACATCAGGCTATGCGTGGTCTTTCCCCCTGCATAACCTCATTTCACTAATAAGGGAAAATCACAATAAAGGCTAATGTGTGTGGACAGGATTTGTGCGTCCGCGAAGGGTGTCACAGTAATTGCTGATAACTGAATTGATTGACGTAGTAAAAGAATGATTGCATGAGGTGGAGGGTAGAAAAATGTACCTGTGTGCAAAATCTCGCTATTTTGGAGAGATTAAATATGTTATTAACGCCAAAAGTAGTTAGACCTCAAAATATTAAAATATGTCGTTATAGTGTATAGACTATCGTTTCTTCAGAAAGTGTTTCTCTTCCGCCATATTTCACGACGCAAGCTAAAAAAGGTTAGCTGGGCAGAGGCAACGTCATTCAGACGGAATTATGTAATTTTCACGTGATCCTCGTAGATGAGGCCTCACTTGCCAAACGGCCTTTTCCTACCAGGTCACACGACGGTAACCCACTGAATCAAGGTTATCATCGTTATTATTAGCTGCAACTAAATCGAAGAGATATTTCTCTCCTATCGATGTCTCCCCCTTCACCACTATATGATTCATTGAGCCTAGAACGCATTACTGCGACACAGTTACATATTCATTGTGCACTTATATGGCTTGTGCTCACGCGAAAACGCCTTTTTTTTTCCCCCAGTTTGTCTAACACGCCGCCGCTTCTACTCCCGCAAGAAGGACTAACAACCAGACATACATTGCGAATGAATGTTACCAATGCAGACCACGACCAGCCTGCCTACCGAGTTACCGGGGGAATGGGATAGGTAACAAGGAACCAGTCTAGGGAAAGTGGATAAAAAAGAAACACAAGAGCCGTACTAAATGTGGTAGAAACAAGACTAACAAGAGACAGCGAAAGAGAAGAAAGATCCCGCGTGGGGCCACTACGCAGCATAAGGCTGCGGGTAGAGGAGGAAGGAGGGGGGGGGGGGGTGGCATAAGAAGCACCGGGGTGGCGTCGTGCAGGAAACGAGGATGCGCTTACGTCAGCAACACTAGGGATTAGATCGACGCAGAACTGCTGCGCTTCCTCTTTCCCCAACTCCCTGCTTGCCTCTATGACACCTTCCTTTATATTCCCCTTTCGTGCTTTTCTACGCTACTCGCGTTGTTTCCCCGAGCTAACCTCGTCGTTTTTTTCAGGACTACCCTTTTGTTCTCTTACGTTTTATACGTTTACAGCGACGTACGTGTGTTGCCCCTCCAAGCTCTATTTCGACTTTTCGTTGTCTTCTTTATATCATCACGACCTCTGACTCGGCGTTGCTTCAGGAGAAGGCTGGTAAGTGACGGAGAATATTCTTCTCCGTTGCACAACCTGCATTCCCTTATTTTTTTTCACCTCTTTTTTGTTTTTATGGTGAAAATTTGATGGCGACGTTAAACTAGATGGCCCGAGGAGAAAAGCGGTCTCGAGATAAAAGAAGATGCGTGGAACAGTAAACAAGTGATTGGAGCTCCATGTTAAACCGCGAAGACCTCTTCAATCTTGGTCGCACTTTTTTTTTTTCGTTGTTTACACGCTACGAGAGAGCTTTAGGGCGCTTCCTTCCTACGCCGCACATAAACGTATGCATCCGTTCCTCGTTCCTCTTCGCTTTCGGTTTTTATTTGGCCACTCTTTTTCCGGCACTCTCCCGCCATCTCTACTCGATGTACCGAGTATTTTTCATGCAGGAAAGATAATCAATTCTTATTTTCCCTCGTTTCTAGCCTTTTCTTTTTTTATATATATGTAACGCTTCATCAGAAGCAAGCGCACTGGTCTTCATTCTTTTTATTTTGCCAGTTAACATAATAATAAATAATAATTGGTTCACAGGAAAGGAAAGGCGCAGTATTTATCACACTTGTTCTGTGGACATCTGAACTACCCCGCATGAGAATGAAGGGAGGTGGAAGTGAAAGCGGAAAGGGAGAAAGGGGTACCGTAGCGGAAGGCTCCGAAGTAATTTCGACCACCTGGGGATCTTTAACGTTTACTTTCTCTCTCCTGTCCGCACGAGACAGCGGAGGTGGCTCAGCTGCATAGCCAGTAGCAGGCCCGTGCATTTTCTTATCCTTCTTCCTACAGCCACAACAACAACAACAACAACAACAACAACTGACATCGTGCAGCACACGGATTGATTGATTGAATGTCCTTTATTGAATGGGAAGGCTCATGGCCATGGATGGGGATAAAAGGGAGTAGACATAATCTTCATTGTTTAGGTCGTCACTCGAATCACATTGCTCTTACCAGGCCACTAAGCGAGCCATACTTGGCAAATATCATCTGTGTGTTAGCATCAGTTTCAAGAAGGGAACGGTAGTTCAGGCGGTAGGGTTCGATCTCGGGGCGTCCAGTAGAAAAAGCAGGGCAATCTCAAAGTAAATGAGATATGCCGCCGCAGGTTAGAGTCGTACAGTGGGGGCACGTAATCATTTTCTCCGTATACTGACGCCAGAGGGCCATAATACGTGACGTGTAAGCCGCATTTCACTTCGTTTCGCCTACATCGAAAAGCAGCCGCCGGCGGTTGGGATCGGACCCAGATACTCTGGCACAGTAGTCGGGCGTCGTACAACTGAACCATCGCGGCGGCGCATCCAGTTAACATGCAATCATTTTCTTTTTGCACATAATTTCCTCTTTTCCTCTCGCAAGTACTGAGCAATGCTGGGCAATCAATTTGCACCAAACTGTGTTTGAAGACTTTGGCGTAGGTGTCGTATCCATAATCTTTCTTTATTCTTTTTAAGTCCGATGCCCAGGCGTCAACTGTTAAACCGCTCTGCAAGCTTTTGCTACCGTAGCAGAATAAGCAGAATTACTCTTAACATGTCGTTCCTTTCTATTGGTTATGTATGTGTCCATTTCCGAACTGGACACTATAAACCAGCCAATAACACGACGCCGCGCCTCCAAGAGCTATCGTGCGTCATATCTCATACGCAGTCATGATTACGTGTGCATAACGACAATTCTAGCTTTCTGTTTGGGCATAACATGACAGTTTTGTTTAGATCCTCATCGTCTGAAGAACATCATCACCTCGGCTTCATCGTGGTCTTCATCAACACACTAAACATGTGTATTACTCAGATATCGAATCCAGCCATCATAGCCCATGGACCCGATATTGGAGTATGTTGGCATTGCAATGGACCTATATAGGACTGGTCATTGCAAATACAGTACCAATATTGGACCGATTGTTTATGCGGGCTGAGGAAGTCACGTCAATGGCAGTTACACGACTAAGATGAAGATAGTAGACCCTCCGGTGATCCTCACGGGGCGGCTGAAACCGGCACGTAGTCTATTGTCCTATAAGCACATTTATCGGACTATGCATTTCATCATTTCATTTTATACCATTACTCCACGATGCACCTTACAACGCATTTAATGGCCGCATTTTATCTCCCCCTTCATTTCTTTTAATCCCCTCACCATTCCTTTTCAATCTTTCCCTCCCCAATTCCCCTTCCTACACGTAGTAGCTTACAAGCGAAATCTAAACGCCGGCTAAATTCTGTTTTTCAGTAAAGGGTCTCTCTCGCTCTCTCTCTCATTTTACGCTCTATACAGGACAAGTCAAATGGCATGAGGCACGAAACGAAAGGAAATGATCGGCTATTTTCACGTAACCAATCCAATTTCAAATTACTCTTTCTCATGACTCAGAACACGAGCATAAATTATTTACTTGTTTCAATTTTCAATTCAAATAATTTTCTATCAGGCTTGAAATCCCCCCTCCTCCACTCGGGAAAACATATTCATATCCGGAAATGGAAGACTGAGGGAACTTACATTAAATAATTCCCCATAAATAAGACGGGACTTCAGAGTATATGTGGTCTTCAAAAAAAAACATTTGTTGTGGTTTAGCTCTGGTTAACCCTAGCTGAATTGAGTAAGCAATGGCAGAATCTTCTTTTGCCCGCTACATTATTCCCCTATCACACCCTGCCTATGTAAGGTACTACATTATTGGGAACACTTAAGCTTATATCATTTAAGGGTATGACGCGAGAGCATAAGCTACCAGCCCACATATAAAGTCACGCTTCAACCAAGCCGTATGGACGTGTCTGCGTATCGCAGGGGTAACGAGAATCCAAAAGGTTCTAGCAAGCTGATTCTGATATCACCCTCCCACATGAAAGGAGCGACCCGAGTTGGCAGCTCCTGACCGTGGCATAGGGGTAACGTGAATTCAAATGTCACGGCAGGCTGCTTTTTTATGAGGAGACCGTACCTACGCCCCTTCACGGTGTAGCTACGCCTCTTCACGGTGTAGCTACGCCTCTTCACGGTGTAGCTACGCCTCTTCACGGTGTAGATACGCCTCTTCACGTTGTAGCTACGCCTCTTCACTGTGTAGATACGCCTCTTCACGGTGTAGATACGCCTCTTCACGTTGTAGCTACGCCTCTTCACTGTGTAGCTACGCCTCTTCACGGTGTAGATACGCCTCTTCACGGTGTAGATACGCCTCTTCACTGTGTAGATACGCCTCTTCACGGCATAGCTGCGGCCACCCGAGGTCTCGATATGGCTGTCATAGTATTGCTTTCGCAATAAAAAAAAAAAAAAGAAAACAGCGTATAAAGAGCACGCCTTGACATCGTTTTCGAAGCGAATGAGCGAGACAGTTAATACGGATAAAATTTACGCAGACGAAGAAAAAGGTGAAGAAAGAAGAATCGCAAGGACAAAAAAAAAACCGCATCCCTGTAGCTCAGAAACCGCATTCCCGCTCGCGCTGCGTTTGTAAAGCATACGCGCTGGTCCTTGTTCGCCAAGAAGATTGCACTACAGCACGTGCCTAGAGACCTGTTTTGATTCGGCCCGTGCTCTGCGCCTCCAGTGACGTGCGGCCGCGAGACAAAGGCAATCTTTTCAACCTTCAGTCGCCTAGTGAAGGAATAAAAAAAGCCATATGTTATTCGGTTTATCTAGGCTTTATTTAGCCTTCTGATCTGTTTCTTTGCCTACCTCGCTTCTTCCTTCTTTTCTCCTTCTTCCTTGCTTATTTTTTTATGGAGCGCCTAAATATTGAAAGAGTAAAGCTATCGTCTCCGCTCCGAAGCTCTGCCTGTTTTCTCTAAACTTTCTCTTTGTACTTGCATGGCACGTGTTATCTCTCGAGCGCGTCTTGAGAGACTCCTGATTCGAATGCAACCCAGGGCCCCCTAATACGGTATGTTGTTCAGAATGCACCGCTGCATGGAAATACTTTGTTGAACCGGGGCTGCTGAAATCGTTTTTTTTTTTTTTCTTCTCCAAAATTATGGGTATAAAAAGAAGGTGCGGGTTTCCCGTTTGCAACATATACTCGCCCTCCCCTTCAGATAAAAGAAACTGAAAGTTTGTCTCCTTTTTTGGCAGCTCCGTGTGCTTCGTTTTTATTATTGCATGTTCGAAATATCAGGAAGTCTATTTTACTATCTCGACGGGCAACAAGCGCACAGCTAACTAATAAATGCAGTAATCAGCTTAAGACATGATTTACAGTGCTGTCAAAAAAAGCTTTATCACGGCCTTTTGAAAGGCAACATTTAGGGAGGCCATGGTCACATGTGTGGGTATAATGTCATGTGATACAGAGCAGTGCATCACATCAACAGCTTCCCTTACGGCGCGGTTCAGGTGTCCACAGAGAGTGACAGATACTGCGCCTCCTGTAGAGAAAATGAAAAATCCCCTGCTGCTAGACAAAATAAGTTATTTAAAACTCTCTTCGAATTGCAACCACGCCATCTTGCGACTCTTCTACGGCGACAGATGTACACTCTTAATCTGGTTCCACATACACGTTAAAAAGATTCTACTTTGGAAGTTCACTTGTAACTGGAACATTTTAACGCGTATATGCGATGTCAGTGCACGTTAAAGAACCCCAGGTGGTCGAAATTTCCGGAGTCCTCCACTACGGCGTCTCTCATAGCCTGAGTCGATTTGGGACGTTAAACCCCACAAACCAAACCTTTTTAACGCGTATTAGGAACCAGATTAAGGATGCAGTGGCATGCTTCCAGGTACTGCTACCGGCGTAGCATCCAGTGACACTGAGTGGTATGCTTGCGATGGCTTCCCGATAACTTGCTTTCATGCAGTCACGTCACGCGTAACATTGTTGCAACGCATCACCTTGAGTGGAACGAACTCAGGTCCAAACAATGACTCTATCCAAATTATAAGTGAAATAATGGAGGTTCCACGCGCACAATGCGAATGAAAAAGACACGTGCTAAAGAAAAAGAAACAGAAACGCTTTTATATCCACCCCACTGAATCTCGTTTTACGCAGTGCTAACTTTGTTGCGTTGGTGTCTTTTCTCCCGGTCGCCACTCGCCCTGTTTTCGTTTTTTATTTACCCAGGCGACCACTGGATGCATAACGATTTTTGCATTCAAACGCTCAACACGCGTGTATTGAAGCGCGGGCGATGTAGGTACCGCTGTGAAAGAACCGCCGTTGATGGAAAACAACCCGTCAACCATCAAGTTTCGCTCAAGACTGCTCAACTCAAAACCATGCGCACGAATAAAGAGAAAGTAACTATGAAGTATGCGCAGTGCATACGCGCGTAAAAAGAGCGTATCTTGTATGCTGGAATCCCAAAAGTAAAGAATTGATTACTGCGCACTCCACGAAAAAAAAAAAAAAAAAAGAGCAGAAATCCGCATGATGAGGAAAATACACGTCGAAGCAACGGGGCCCTGGTCCACGGTATACGAGCAATACGAAAAATAAGCAGCTTTAGGATATACTGAGATGTGCTCGGGCAACAAGAGACTGCAGCTATGCAAGCTTCAGTGTATATAGTGCATGAACCCGCAAAAGATGGGACGACAAGGGCAGCAAAAATCTTACGCAAGAGGGAGAAGCTGGGGGCTTTAAAAACGAAAATTCTTAGCCCTGCAAAGTGGATTGGGCCTGCGCGGTGAGCAGACACGCGAATTGGATGAAGGGAGAAAAGGGAAGAAGGCAGGCGGGGGATGGGAAGTGAAGGATAGGCGCACAGTGAGAGGGGAGAGAAAGAGAGAGAGAGACAAATTTTTATATTAGTCGCTTCCTAGGGAAGCACAACACTCTCCTGTAGGCCCCGAGTAGAGGGGTCAGAGCGCGAATGTCGGGAAGAGAATTGGGAAATAGGGAAGAAGGGACGAGGAAAGGTAATCCTAATATTTTGTTCCGCGCTTCTCTCTTGATGTTTCTAGTGGCGTTACGCTTATTCGCCACAGCAGAGACTTTTGCTTATCGCCGCATCTTGAAAAATGGCGACGGAATAAAGTTGGGGAAGCGACTAAAATATAGAAAACCGAGAAAAAGCGAGTGTAAGCACTACAGCAAAGAAAAACGCGGCATAATCTAAGCGTGAAAAGCTAAGAGAAAAAGAAAAGCAACGCCGAAACAGCGAGACGGTGGGAACCCTCTCCTCTACCTCTTCTCTCTCTTTTTGACGCTGCTTCTGATGTCCGTGGGTTGGTGCAGAATAAATCTCGTTTTCGAAGAGCCCGGGGAACAAGCAAGTAAAGCAATATTTTGTTTTACTTTTTCTCTTGCTTACAAATTTTTTTCCCCCAAGAATCTGCTCCCTCTTTCTATTTCTCTGACCTGTCCACGTTTTCCCCATGCAACGCGTCTCACCACGCCCCTTCTCCTTTCATGCCCATGCACCTAACCATACCTTAGCATTCTGCAAACGCACTGGGCGTCAGTAATTTCGCCCCTAGATCTCGCCCTTGCAGGTCCATCAATGACTTCTACGATATGTAATAAAGCATACTGGCTTCGTCCGTTTTACTATTGCAGTCTGCGGTCTAGGTAACTGCCGAGTTTTGTAGCGTAAAGTTACACTACGCAGGTCAGAGCCGAGTTTCGCGTGGGTGTGTCCCGCCTGTTATGCGCATGCGCGTGAGCCGCATCTAACTGCGAAAGAGAAGAAGAATAAGAAGAAGAAAAAGAACAAAATGAGAAGAATAAGAAGACGAATAAGGAGAAGAAGAATAAGAAGAAGAAGAAAAAGAAGGAAAAGAAAGAAAGAAGAAAAGAAAAGAAGAAAAAGGAAGAGAAAAAGAAGGGAAAGAAAAGGAGAAAGAAAAAGAAAAAGAAAAAGGAAAAGAAAAAAAGAAAGAAAAAGAGAAAGAAAGGAAAAGAGAAAGAAAGGAAAAGAGAAAGAAGAAGAAAAAGAAAAAGAAAAGGAAAAGGGAGAAGAAGAAGAAGAAGAAGAACGATCGGTCACCCGCAGCTAATACTTTAATACTTTTGCTGCGTATTCAGTTCAGCAGCGTTGAATCCTAATTTGTTTCCTCCCTCTTTTCTTGGCTATTCTCATTCTGTTTTCGTCCTTCTAAGCTCCTGGACAGCGCTTAGATATAAAAAAAAAGATACAACAGATAGCAGCGGGCACACAGCCGACCATTTGGCGGGGTTCGTGGCACCCCCTTGGCGACGACATCAGCCGCCGGCGATTGAATCCGACAAGGCGCGCATCACCGAGGAGGACCCTCTATCGCATTTGGATGCGTCTCCGTACGCGTACCGAGTCAGACAAGGGGCGCGCCTGACCCTCGGTGGAACACCGCCTCGATCCAGTAAAAAAATAAAATAAAGGAAGACAAAAAGGAAATGACGATACGAACTTGCAAATTCGATTTTCCAGACACTTTTTTTCCCACCAACACGTGCTTTCCGCTCACAGCCTTTAAATTTAAGAAGAAAACGAACTCGCAACGCCCCTGCAGCTTCGAACCACACTAAAAGAGCGCATGCGCAGAGGTAGCGGAAAAGGCGACTTGGGGAAACTGTAAGCTCGTGAATGCTCTTCGGGTATTTGCGTAGAGACAGAGAGCTTTTTGTTTTTGACTCTTCTGGATATTCGTGTCTTGTTATCATATCTCGCCTTTTTACGTCGCCTATACTTCACTTTTTCCATATCACATCAGTCGTGCATGGTGTTGGCCGAACGATCGTGATAACACGGCATCGGAAATGCAGCGAGACGTAGGTTTGGTGGTCGCTGGGGAATGCTGAACCGGTGACTAGAGAGCCACTTTGCAATCGACGAAACTAGCACTGTGGTGTTTTTTATCTTGTTCATGGCCGAGACGGAATCACTGCGTTTTTTTTTTTTTTTTTTCAATATTCCGAAAATAGGAGTTTCAATAAAATAAAATAAACGCTGCACAGGAGAGTCCTACGAACTGGTACACGCAAACTGAATTCCACTTCTGTCTCGGCAATTGCAGATTTCTCTTGTCATTTGAATGAAATTTAGAGCGGGGTAACTGGGACGTGGAAAAAGTAGCCGGGCTTATTCCCGCGCTTTTAATTGGCGCGTGTATTTTCTGAGAATTGCGCACTCTGCTTATTTCACCTCGTTTTTAACCACATTTCTTTATAAAATTCAGCGACGCGGCTCCACGTTCTTGTCATGAATACGTCGGCGACATGGCCTCTTAGTAAGTTCGATCATCGTTAACGGATAGGTCTTCAGCATTCTAGGACGAATGTGCCTTTGATAGCTATGTTCTCTGTTAACATGTGCAGCTTCTTTTTTACGAGGCATGTTTATCTCAACGTACCATGTAGGTCGACCAGGACGCTCGCACTCCTTGACTTCGAGCTACATAATGACGAGTCTCGTAAATTGAGTCATTTTCACAACCATTCAGGCTGTCTAAAGCCTGATTTCAAGATATTATATTTAGGTCACGTTTGAAAGCGCTTTAGCTAGGAAGTAAAATTAACTCATTTAAAATCAGCTGAACCGTGAAGTGGGGTGGGCTACGAGCAGAAAACCTACTTTTTAAAATCGAAAATCATACTTGTTTGGTAACAGCTACGGTCTCTGAATCATGACAGCTACATTCCCTGGACATTCTTACAGACGTCCATGTCAGGCGATATAACAAACCCTTCTCAATATCTGGAGCCGCGCAGATCTAAAATACTACCTGCGTTAAGGTCGCCCTTGGGTAATCGCACTCGCAACCTCGTTGCGCCATGCTGAGAGAAATTCCTAGGATCCAGTTTAGGCCCCGCACAGAAAGCAGGAATCGTATATCCCGGGGTATTATGCATGCGTCGTCACGACTCCCCTCTCCGATCGGATACAGGCAGGCGAATGCGGCGCCTTGTGTCAGATCGATAGAAGACGCAAGACAAGAGGCGAAAGGTGACTCCCGCTCCCCTTACCTCTACCCACCCCGGTTCGCTTTCCTGTTCTGTCAGGGTCGCTCAAGCAGGACCAGCGCTGTCCCGGAATGTCTCAATTCGAAGACACGCTCGGGGCACAACGAAGGCTCAGCAAAGAGAAAAGAAAAAAAAAAGTACTGTCAATTTGAGACTGTCTGTAGGAATCAGGGACAATCTCGAATCGGCTCCTTTCTCGATGTCAGTTTACGTAAGCACGGAATACTTGTTGCGAGCTTTGAAACGCATATTAAGGTTTTAAACCTTTTTAGGAGTTGAAAAAAAAAAGTGTGCGAACCTGAGCCGACTTTAGAAGGCAGATGGGCGCAACTTTCCTGCTGAAAAAAGGAAGCAATAAGGCTTACAGATCTTCGGTTAATGCATGACCGAGGTAGAGGCTCAGGGAAAGAGCGGACCTATCACACCCGCTTTGCTCATTTGCAAGGAATGCCTTTACCGGACAGGTTTCCAGAAATGACTGACACGCGATTCCACTGCGTGTGGGAAATATAGAAATCCAAGTGGTCCTCTTTTTCCCTCAACGTACGTGCCGCGTAAGATCCCAACATCATGTGGCACGTCGATTATACCAAGACAGTCCTTTCGCTTAAGAACGGGCGGCTCAAAGTTCAAGAGAAAATTGCTACGCAATTTCGCACAAGCACAAAAATAAAAAACCTAGATACAACCATAAAGTGTTATGTGTACGTATTATCACAAACTGCTTCCGTGATTTGCGTGTTACTCCATCTAAAAGACAATAATGTTGCCACAGTCATATCACTCACTCCCTGTGGAAAGCGAGACAGTTTTATATCGCTGCACGCTCACATACATGTTGCGAATTTTCTTTCGAGACCCGGCAAAGAGGACCCTGCCGAAGCCACAAAAACAGTTTCAATAGGTGTACTTGAAGCACAGAGGTACAGCTGCGGACATGAGGAAACGGAGCACGTTTTTCCGTTAAAATTGAAATGCCGCCTTCTGCACTGGACATAAGAAAACAATATTTGTCGTATTGAAAAGCACTGGCGTCTTCTAGCGGTTCGCACATACCACGACGGCCAGTTTCAATCATGAAACGTGTGAGAAATGTTAGAAGAAAAGAGCGTGTTCCGTTTACTTTCCATAGCTCCGTTTACGTAGCAAAACAAATCATATCAACGCGATAAGGGTTATTCTACTTTTGGTTTAGTTTGGTTTATGGGGTACATCGTCCCAAAGTGACTCAAGCAATGAGCGACGCCGTAGTGGAGGCCTCTGGAACTTTCGATTACCTGGGGATTTCTTGACGTGCACTTGCATCGCACTGCACGCGGGCGTCTTGCTTTCCAGCTCCATCGAAAAGCGACAGCCGTGGTCGGAATTCGATCCCGCTAGGCACATCAGTCGAGCCCCACTCCACCACCACGGCGGGGCTTCCGATTTGTTCCGATAATATGTACCATGTGCACGCGTTTAGCTTCACGTGAAACGTGATTACATTTAGGCCCCGCCGCGGTGTTGCAGTGGTAAGACGATCGACTACTGTGCTGGAGTACCCAGATTCAATCCTGACAGCTGGCGGCTGCGTTTCGATGGAGGCGAAACGAAGTAACGTCCGTATGCTGTGCGATGTTGTTGTTGTTGTTGTTGTTGTGGCTGTAGGAAGAAGGAAAAGAAAATGCACGAGCCCGCTACTGGCTCTGTTGCTTAGCCATCTCCGCTGCCTCGTGCAGACAGAAGAGAAAAATAGAGAAGAAAGGAAAAGAAGAGGGAGATAAAGACGCGCGCCGCAAAAACGGCCGTCGTCCACCACCGAAACGGTGGCGGGTGCAATGACGGCCTACAACAGATTAAAAATTCTTGCGTTTCACTTTTTTTATTTTTTTATGCTATTCTGAACCTTTGCTCAATTTCTGGCTTCCTTCGAGGGAGACTTGTCTTGCTTTTAGTGTCGTCTACGTGGAAGCACGGCGCGTATGTAACATTCGTCGGCTCTCCACTTTCTCTTTTTGCCCCCCCCCCCCCCTTTTTTTTTGTTTCCTTCTCTCTCCGTATTTGCTGCATTACCAGCCAATAATCTACTGGAGCTTTTCGCCCTTTCTATCTATTCAGTGATGTTTGCTTCTCCAAAGACGGAGAGCGAGAACTCCTCCCTCTCCTAACAGTGGCGTAATGTGCGGACTTATTCTCCATTCTCACTTCTACCTTGAAGAAGGATGGTCCACCGTCCGAAACTATTGGAATAAAATAGATAATCGGGAAAGTTGTGTGAAATCCTGTTTATATATATATATATATATAGTGTGTGTGTGTGTGTGTGTGTGTGTGTGTGTGTGTGTGTGTGTGTGTGTGTGTGTGTGTGTGTGTGTGTGTGTGTGTGTGTGTGTGTGTGTGTGTGTGTGTGTGTGTGTGTGTGTGTGTGTGTGTGTGTGTGTGTGTGTGTGTGTGTGTGTGTGTGTGTGTGTGTGTGTGTGTGTGTGTGTGTGTGTGTGTGTGTGTGCATTCGATCACGTTCCGTTAGAGCGTTCTCTGCAATTCTTATCACGGTAGAACTACAGCTAGTAGCGGTTAAAATCATTCTAGCTGAGGAAGAGTGCATACGCCCGTGCGCTGCGGCATCTCGCTCAAGCCTCAAAAATGAGTTTAAAAAGAGCTAAATGCAGATGTGCGGTGACAGTTGGGGAGACACTTCAAGAATTGAATTTTTGCTCGTAACTGGGCACCTGCTTGCTAGACGTGACGACGAGTTTGATTCAATCAAAGGAGAGAAACACGGAAAAGCCTCTTCTTTTTACCCGCGGGAAATCTCGCGCGCCAGGATTTGTGGAGTTGACAAGTGCAGAATTTGATGCGGTTGTCGGACTCTCTCGCCGGACACATGCGTGAAACAACACAATAAATACTCGAAAAATAACACGTAGTGCACGAGAATTTGCGAGAGCGCTGCTCAAGGACTGCATCTTTTTTTTAATGTGTCGGAACGATAGACCGTGACACTGCGTAATTGCTTCACTATGTTTCGTATTAGAATTTCAAATTGCGCGCGGTATTCTGAAGGAATCTAACAATTTTGCGCTGTTCGAAAGAATTTTGTGAACGCAAGGCCATCGGGGCAATCAATTTCATTCTCAATCATCAGTTTTTCTATATCCATCGCAAAAAGAGAAGCGAATATTTGACTACATTCTCGAGAGCCGGAACATCGGGCCCAAATTAAGAGTGGCGTTGCAAATGGGCGGGGGAAACAAAAGGAACAAGAAATGAGAACCGGGGAGGCAAGTTCCTTCTTGGCCCGCGTAATGCAATCAGCGGTCGAGAAGCGTCGAAGCGCGCGCGACCCCTGAGTTAGACAGGACACGCGAAGCGTTCGATGAAAATTGAAAATCGACCAGACCAAACCATGGCTTGGCGTCGCCCATGGGCGGCGAGCCATGGGTTAAGTAAACCAAAATAGAAAACAGGGACGAGAGAAAAGCAAAGCGAAGCGGACCGAAGGGACGGAAGCGAAGAAATCCCCCTCGAAGCGGTGATGAACAAGGAGAATATAGACGGGCACGGAGGAACAGATAAGACAAATATGGACTAGGTACCAGTAACTTTAAAAATACTGCGGAAGCAAGAAGACAGCAAGCAAGGATGGTGAGGGAGAAAAAAAAATCGAAGCTCAGAAGAAAGAACGTTCAAAGAAAGATTACGCTAAAAAAAAAGAACGAATAAAGCAATAAATGATGCGAAAAAAAAAAGAAGATTAACAAAGAAATAAAACTCATCTAGCAGAGAAAAACAAGGCGACAGTGAGGAAAACAAGGAGATAATTAATAATAGAAAGGCCCAAAACACAGGAAACGAAAAACGTTAAAAGATATGCCGCTAGGAATGGAGCAATTTAATGAAATGCGTGTTTCGGGATTTAACTTTCCGAAGCGACTAAACAGGCTACGATGGGCGCCGTGGTCGAAGACTGCAGATTAATTAGCACCACCTGAGGATCTTAAACGTATAAACTGACATCGCAGCGAGAAGGTGCCTATTGCGCTTCTTCACCGCAAAGCTGCCGCTGCAACCGGGATCGAACAGGAAGGAATGGCTGAAGGAAAGAAGGAAGCGATGAGGGAAGAAAGGGAAGATTAAGGGAAGGATGGGAGGAAGGGAGACGCGGCGTTTTAAACATACAAGGATTATGCTCGTGGATTCTTCGCCGCTGCTTGCACCTACGCACCCCGATATACTTATTACGTGATAGTTTATCAGGTCGTTCGGTCGGAAAGCCAACGACGAATGACTGTGGCTGTGGCTGTAGCAAGAAGGAAAAGAAATTGCACGGGCCTGCTACTGGCTCTGTAGCTGAGCCACCTCCGCTGCCTCGTGCAGACAGAAGAGAAAATAGAGAAGAAAGAAAAGGAAGGAGAGAAAGACGCGCGCCGCAACAACAGCCGTCGTCCACCACCGAAACGGTGGCGGGTGCAATGACGGCCTACAACAGATTAAACATTCTGTTGCAGGCTAGCCCCCGCCGCAAGCGGCGGTTACCCACCTGTCCCAGCCATATCAGGGGAGCACCAGTCCCAGCCCTGTAGGGCCAGCTGTGCCAGTCGGCAGTATTCGTGCGATGTCACAGCTAATGACCTCTGGCGGGAATTCCAAACACCTCACATTAGCAATAAAGCTATATAACGAATTGGGGAACTATGCAAATGAAGCCAAAATTGGAGAGGAAGTTTCTCTAACTGAGGCTTTTCAGAAAATAGAAGTATGTAACGAAATCAATTTATCGTCATTCGGGTTTAAACCGAGGTCCTCTGCATGCCAGACGGGCACATAATGCATAGGCCACTGAGGGTTTTTTGCTTCTCTTTATTGCCTTTATTTCTCAAACACAACAGGCTGCCCGATTTGTAGAAAGTGAGCCGGTTTACATAATGTTATTGTTGTTATAGAAATTATAATTCTAAGATTGAGATGATTTAAACGAAAAAAAAACATATAAAAAATTGCGAAATGAAAAGCCAGCGTGAAAGACGATATCACGCCCACTCTTAAGACGAAGCTTGGGCGTCCTCCAATTTTCTCTTTTATTCTTTTCTATTAAAATTTTATTTTATTAAATAGTATCAAACGAATAGGCTAGGAACTCAACTGCTGTGTGTGTTTTTTGTCTACAGTCCTTGCCCGCAAAGCTTGAAGCAACATTAGAAAGCTTTGGCGTCTGTTTATTATCGCTGAAACCTTGGTTTATTAACCTCTCATTTTGTTATCAGGACGTGTCTTTAATTACATTAAAAGACAAATCACGTGTACCTTTAACAATACAAGAGAAAATTGTAACACAAGTGCGCAATCCTGTAAACGCATTACGTGTACCGTATACGCAACAAAGCCAATACTCTAATGTATGTGTATACACGTTGTCATTGACGTCGTGTTGTCCGTAAGGTCACGTTTGCGCAAGCGTGGCTTTCATGTAGGCCTTTATGAAAGGACAAAAATGTCCCTCAGCAATAACCGGTACATATAAGGGTAGAGAAATGCGACTGGCCACCGGCTGCCTAATACCTCGGAAGAACATACGCGGTGAAATAAATGAATGAATAAACGCGGCATGGACGTCCATCTTGCGCCGGGACTGACATTTAAAATGGCGGAGGCGATACGCGGGGTTAGAAGAGGCATGGATGCTGGCTGGAAACAAGCGATGCAAAAGCAAGTTCCACTATAGAGCGAAAAGGAAAAAGGTATCGCGGAGAAAAATGAGCCATCATTTGTCACGATTTTTCACCGCGACGCGTCGGCGGAGGCCGCAGCCCCCTCCGAATCGCGTCCGACGCGGGTTCGTTGGCAGTGACTTCTTTTTGTTCCTTTCCTGTTCTTTTCTACTATTCTTAGCTTGTTTTTATACTTGTGTTTCGAGCCTATTCGTGCCGATAGAGAAAGAAGTGATGGGCGGCCATGGGAGGGGACCTCAGGAAACATTTACAACTCGGAGCGCCTGAGCATCCGTTTTACAGCGTGGTCGTCGCTGCAACTGAGAACCAATGGCGTTCTGCTTCCAGGCACGAGCTGGCGCCCAACGTTGCTTGCGCCCGCGGCATTCCGCTGCTGGGCAGGAGCATGCGCGTTTGCGGTTTTCTTATTTAGGACCCAAGATTGCAGCTGTGGTGTTTGGGTGTTCAGTAAGCTTTTCCATGTTAGGTACGAGTTCGCTCCTGCGTCAACCCTTTAATTTCCTGAGCATGTCAAATAATTGTTTTTTTTTGTTTGTTTTCACGGTTAAATATCTTTCTGTTTTTTGACAGTGAAATTGTTGGGACGGATTAAAGTTTTCTAGTAGCCGCAGCATTTTGTGTAGGGTCCACAAAAAGCGCTACAGAACTACAGAGTATGCAAATGTAGTCATGACAAAACTACGGAATATTTTGTTGGTGTATTTCTCTCACGGTTCAGTAGGTTGATATTTTTTTCGAACGGGTGGCGTTCCGAAGCCAGGATCTGGTTTACATCAGTGGTCTTTCGATGCTAAGCATGGTCTCGCGTCAGCACGCAATGCCCCGGTGCTCAGTACATGTTCTAGCCTTGGGCGTTCCGCTGATATAGAAAAAAGTGCTGCTTTCAAGTGCTACGACATCATGTCTACAGAGCCGACGTGTGAAAACATACTTGTGCCGTATGCTTCAGTGGGCATTACAGAAACCCATGTACCCAAAAGTGACTTGTACCGGTTTGCTCAGTCCTCCTTCCTTCCTTCCTTCCTTCCTTCCTTCCTTCCTTCCTTCCTTCCTTCCTTCCTTCCTTCCTTCCTTCCTTCCTTCCTTCCTTCCTTCCTTCCTTCCTTCCTTCCTTCCTTCCTTCCTTCCTTCCTTCCTTCCTTCCTTCCTTCCTTCCTTCCTTCCTTCCTTCCTTCCTTCCTTCCTTCCTTCCTTCCTTCCTTCCTCCCTTCCTCCCTTCCTTCCTTCCTTCCTTCCTTCCTTTCTTCCTTTCTTCCTTTCTTCCTTTCTTCCTTTCTTCCTTTCTTCCTTTCTTCCTTCCTTCCTTCCTTCCTTCCTTCCTTCCTTCCTTCCTTCCTTCCTTCCTTCCTTCCTTCCTTCCTATATATATATAGAAACTCTATGGCGCATATATATATTCGTATGTCTATGTTTATGAGATATGAACCTAAGTCAGCGTTTCCAACTTCTATAATTAAACTTACTAAATTTAAGGTAATCGGGAAGTTTCGGACCTTTTGCTCAAAATGTACACTCGCGTGCATGGTCCGGCATAGAGTTTCCAGATATATGCGTTGTGTCGCCGAATGCAAATATTATTGAACCCACAGATAAAGCTGGGATTGCCTCGTGAAGGGAGGCTGAATGCAATGCCATGAAAATGTTGCTCGAGTTGAAAACAAAACAACAAATGATTGTTGGGATTTTTGTGGATATGCTGATATTTCTCCAGAAGCAAAGGGCACTCGATCAGAACTTGTGACGTTTTTAGCGAAAAGGAACAGTTGCTAACGCTTTGAAGTGAATGGCGACTAAACGTAGACTCCAGGATCCGCGGTTATCCACGAATGTGTTCGTACTTGAGAAAGAGGCCGGCGAGGGCGACACCTGCAATTATTTTGGTCTAGCCTATAGAAGCTCAATATAACTTATCAACACAACCCGGCCGACATTTTTGTACCATTTCTGTATATGAACTGTGAACCTACTGTCAGTGTCCAATACAAACAAAAAAAAAAAGGAGCGCTTGATCCCTTTGGGAGAGAAAGAAGAAAATTGGTCGAACAAGAAGCTCTTGTTTATGTTTTTTGAGGCTGTCAAGTTGGGTGACAATGAAACAGGTTACGAAAATTTAAAGTGCTTGCGTAAGATTAAAAGTAAGAAAATGTTTCTCGAGACTGCATAACTCTTCCTTGCTCCTCAACTGGTGGTACTTATAACTCTCATATATGTACCACTGAAAGGTTGAAAAACGGGAACGCGCGCAAGTTGTAGTAAATAAAGCAAGATTAGACCTCTGCAATTCGCTTTCGGGCACAATTACTTTCTTCCGTCTTTTGAACGATCATTGCTCCGGAAATTGAAGCCCGAGAGTATGAAGTCACACGATACCATAACGCGCATTTTAATCATGCGCTGTCTGCAAAGCGTTCATTGTTCAACTGCTGTCCGAATTTCTCAACAAACACGGGTCATGTATCGAGCGAGCGCTGCTTGTTTGTCTAATTGACGCCACTTGTTTATTTCGTTCTGGACAGAAAATCCGTCCAGTTTCACTGTGCAATTGATATTTTATTAGCATTCGATCGCGCCATTTTGATTATTATTTTTTAATAACGACGATCATGATGGGTTGGATTGGTGATTGGAATATAGGAGAGGCCCCTTTGAAACGGAGTGGTAGCAGAGGCTATAATGCTGGTTCTTTTCCCCCTTATATCTTAAATATTGTTTTAGATCGGTTAACTGTACCATCATTCTATTTATTGAATTTTTATTTCCACATTACTAACATTATGTCACTTTTCTGCTTTTAAGCCACCAATCTTCAAATCAATTTTTACTAGTTTCCGCCGCAAATTATTTCACCCGACCACTTGTATCTCTACACTCCAGGGCCTCAGGAAGAGTGACTGCGCCTGCATCGACATCCGGATGAATACAATCACATTCGAGTATAAGATGCTCAATTGTTTCTATGGATTTACCGCACACTGCACATGTGACATCTTCTTGGTTAAATTTCTTTTTGTTGCTGCGTGCTCTAAGGCACCCTGATCTAGCTTCAAAAAGTAGGGCACTGCCTCTTGAGTTATCAAAGAAAGCTTCCTTCCTGACCTGCCTTTTCCAATTTCGGTATAGTTCTGCGCTCTGTTTTTTTTCCATAGAATTTATCCAATTTTTACCTTTTTTTTCACCTGTTTTTTAACGCTCTTTATTTCTATGTCCTTCTTCTTGTAAAAATACATCTAGCAGCGCCACCTACAGTACTGAAGTCAATATAGAAATGCTGCTTTGTACGATTATATATTTTTTTGACGTGACTTATTACTGCTTATCGAGTTTCCTTGCAGCATGGACGGCATTCTTACTTGTGTTTGGGACAATGATTCCATTTTTGATAAAGTACTTACCCGGAACGTTCAGCATAACGAAATGAAACGACCGGTAGAAGGCGCGCCAGAATATGGAGCGATCGGCGATGATCCTAAAGACGCAGAGTCTGACAGTTCCTACCTGCCTGGTGCGGCTCCCGATATCTGTTGTATCGTCATTCTGGTGCTTTCGACCTCCTAAAATCATGGTCAGTTCCTAGCATTACATCCAGGGAAGATTTCGGGGTCCAGAATATGTGTGCCTAATCGTGTGGGCTTGCTATCAAATGTTACACCACGCCATTTAAAATTCGTATTGTGTTTTTTGTTGATCTCTGGCGTATTATTTGCCAAGCTTGAACCAGATGTCTTGAAGAAGGATTTTTATAGCCGTTTGTTCGTTGATGTCTCGCTAGATGATGCTTGAAGTCTTATATACTTTGGCTGCATTTACTTTGCGGTTTGTTAACTCTACATCTGCGGAGGTAGAATGGGAATCCCCCATGCCCTGAAAACGTGTGTGCGGCATATGGGAAAACGTGTTGTTATGTACTTTATATGTTTTATGCAAATGCAATACATCCGTTTCATTTCCCTCTAGTTTTCACATGGTATTTTAGTAGGTACGTATCTTTACTTCAGCATGTTTTTTTTTTTATTTGGGTATTCATGCAAAGCTAGCCGCCATCTCACTGTTTTTGGGCAAATGCGCATGCTTCTTCATTTAAAATGATTCCACCTTATCACTTCACAGATGGTATTGTAGTATTTCGGCTCACTGTTGGTTTCAAATTTGTTGTATTTGAAAATTAGTGGGTTATAATAGTTTAGTATTTCACTGAATTATAGCTTCATAAACAATCTGTAGAGATCTGACAGGAATAATGTCCTGTTCACCGAATAAAATATAATGATTTATTAGTAGTTTAATTTTTACTTCCCAGGTGCGGACAGAAAGCTAAGTTGCACTTTGCCTGCTATTATCTTTGAAGAATTAGGTCTAGAAGTCTGTGACTGGCTTCAGTATTCATAATTAGCCGAGTAGGATGAGGGACTAATCGATCGTTCGCCAATGGCGTATTACGTGTCTGTGGAGCAAAGCTTCTCTAGAAATACTATTTGGAGCAGCAGATCAAGCTGCAATAATGAAAACAAGGTGCCTTCTTTATTTATTCGTGCAAGCGGGAATGTATAACGAAAAATAAGCCGGAATAAATCATTACTATTCGGAAAACAACCGGGATTGACAAATTTAAAACACCCGAAAGCAATACAAGACAAGCAAAACACGGAACAGATTGGCACATGGTTTGAAAATTTGTGCTGACATGTGGTGGAAGAAAGGAACCGCATACAGAGAGCACAGGGGGACACGCACGGATCGTACAGCGAAATATTAAGCATTAAAAAAAAAACATATAGATTAACGAAATTGTACCATTTCTGCTAGGGTCGTCGTGAGAAACAAAAATGGGGTATGCTCTCGGTAAAGGTTTAAAAACTGAACATAAAAAAAAGACGAAATCAACCGTAACAGCTGTTGTTGTAAAGAACTCTGTGCCATCCCCAATAGATGACGTGCTTTCTACAACTGCGTCATTGCCGCAAACAAGACATACCCGAACAAATATACGAAGGGAAACAAGCACGTAATATATAAAGAGCCTTACGGGCAATATAGCGGACGAGATAGCAAGGGCGCACAAACACCAGTCGGACCTTGGGTAAGCAACACCTGTGTCCAGAGGCTCGTCTCACTTAAATACAAATTGAGCTTTCCTTGTTCATTTCCCAAAATGTTGGGATTCTGTAAAAGGTTTATGAGATGTCTGCCAGTCATAAAAACACTGCAGGATAGAAGCTCGAAACATCTGGAAAGCGATGCGCGCAATGTGCTCAGAGGCGTCCCAAAGCTGTTGAAACTTGTGTTGTTGAAACTGTCCGAATTTCCTTTCTTGGTCTTTTCGTTTTCGACTCAAATTCAGGACTGCCGCTTTCGGGTTTATTTCACCGAGGCAAGGCAAGCTCGATTTTGTACAGGAGCTGCGAAGAATAAGCTAACGATCAAGCCGCCCTAGAGCTCTTCTTTCTCTTATGGGAGAAAGGGGGATGGTGGCAGCAATAGATATACAGGAATCGGCAAAAAGAGAGGTGATGTGGTTTTGAGAAAACGAATTTAACTGATGCCCTCACTAACCATTTATTCACTAATTAACCTCCCAAAAAACGTACCAATATTACCAATTTTTCCAAGTACTAGTCAATTTTTTTTCTCGTGAATACTTTAGTGAGAAAATAGACTAAATCATTGATTTTTGGTTAGAAATAAGACCAAGAATAAAAAAAATAAAAGATCCTTTTAAGGCTGCCTTCATTTAATGCGTGTAATTGGTCGTAGGGTACTGAAATTCCAAGTACTTATTTTATGAAATACACTGTAACACATTGAACAATGCATAGATGCCGCATCTCTTTAGCACGAACAAGTTTTCATGATATATAGCCAAACTTGGTGTGGGAGATTACGAGGCACAGTGTAGAATAAAACCCAACATGACAGTCCTCGCCCCACGTCATCAAAATCGTTCTAGTTGTCATCAGAACCAATCTCCAGCTAGCAAATGAAGTCAAACTTACTCTTGAACACTAATTCGAAATATAGCCAATACAGCTGCCACCAAGGTGCCCCAAGAACCGCATTTTGTGCTCAGAATGTCGCCGTCACTGACATTCTTTTTGTGGAGAGCTATAAAGCGACTGTTGCCACGCTCAAAACCCCTCGCGGAACTCACGAAATGCGTTTTTTCTTCAAATGGGCAACATATCGCATACAACTGTAACAAACTAAAATCATTGCCGTAACTAGTCTTTTGGCTGCAGAAGCGAAGCAGTGCAAGGTCAGGCCAGACGAGCCTGAGTCATCCGTGGTTACACTGGGGCAAACATCTATGATTAGTACATTTAGCGGTTAGTCATTATAAGACTAGGCAATGCAATGCTAATATTTTAGTAGATCTATTCTCAAACGTTTTACCTCAAGGAGCCCCAATAAATATGTGCAACGAAACCGCAGCCCCCGTTTTCCATGTCTGTACTGCGGACGGTGCATGCGCTGGCTGACGGCACGAAACGGAGGAAATGGCTAGGATAAGGGTTTCAACGAGCCGGGCACTGCTGCTGAGCCACTGACGTGTGGGATAAGGTCACTCGAAGAGAAAGGGGGGGGGGAGAGCCTTTTGGGCCTTAGTGGAACGTAGAGCCTAATTTGAAAGCCCCTGATTTTGAATATGGAGCAAGAGATTCCCACTAATAATTCTCGACCCCGTGTACCTGATTTGGCATAAACAAACAAAAAAAAAAAAACACTTTTTCGTTCGCAAGGAAGTAGCCCTACCAGCTCTTGCGCATGACAATGCGACCCTCCACGAACAATCACAGCCTGCCATAAAACGCACTGAGGAAGTCGTACACCTGTTATAAACCACAAAAGTTAGCTCTTCTAGTCTTAACAGCAAGGCAACAAAATTTTAGGACTGATGGATCTCAGGGGGTTTACATGATCCCGACAAAAGTCGAGTTCGATCTCCTTTTAGAGGTAAAGGGCGGAAGCGTAGGGGAAGAGAGTAGAGGACCAGTCACGCGTTTCCAATTCAAATCTCGCTATTTCTCTCGAGTGCTCAGCTCGACCCGCATTCTGTCGGGTTCGTGTGTACGAGGCTACTACTCTCTAATATCGAACAAGGCTGATAGAGGACAACGCTACATGGGGCGATTCAGATAACAAAATGAGAATAAAATCTTCATATTGCCATGTCCGGTCGTTTCCGCAATCACACCTCGATAATGTTAGATGAGATAATTTATTTCACTCAAACAAAAAATAATAATTCAGTTCCAACAACGAGCTTTCATGTCGTGAAGACAAAAAATAAAGAAGAACAAATATGAGACGATGAAAAGGAACCCGTTAAACGCACGTCCTATCCCATGTACGTCCTGAGTTTCAAATGGAACTGTTGAAGCACGAAAACCAGTATGACTAGAACTATAAGTTTTGCTGACAAGTAAACGCAGAGAGACTCGTAATAGGTCCAAATACCAGATTTTGTTGGAAATTAAAATGCTCTTTTAACAAAGGCAATTGAATTTGGTAATTTGTACTAGTTTTCCAAAATAATAATCAGAATGTGCACCTGAACTCAAAATAAAAGTGGACGAGAACGATGCCACAGCAGTGTTTTGTTCAAAGACAACACATTAACGTGGTGTGGTGTACGAGGGCAATAGAGAGGATAACAAAAAAGGTAGACCAAACGCAATCGTATGACGAATGGCTGTGGACGTTTAACGATGAACGGGGTAGGATAGTTTTCTAAGCAACTACCAACATTATAAGCAAAAAGAACCGTGATTGAGCTCCGTGCCGTTCACAACGACAGTTTTTACTTAGTTATTTCATTGTCCCAACGGTACCAGTTACGCTAAAGCTGAAGTTGGCTGTGAAAGAAAGGTTTGGTCAGGTTTCGTTTTTAGGGTTTAACGTCCCAAAGCAACTCAGGCTATGAGAGACGCTGTAGTGGAGGGAGGACTCCAAGGAAGGAAGGAAGGAAGGAAGGAAGGAAGGAAGGAAGGAAGGAAGGAAGGAAGGAAGGAAGGAAGGAAGGAAGGAAGGAAGGAAGGAAGGAAGGAAGGAAGGAAGGAAGGAAGGAAGGAAGGAAGGAAGGAAGGAAGGAAGGAAGGAAGGAAGGAAGGAAGGAAGGAAGGAAGGAAGGAAGGAAGGAAGGAAGGAAGGAAGGAAGGAAGGAAGGAAGGAAGGAAGGAAGGAAGGAAGGAAGGAAGGAAGGAAGGAAGGAAGGAAGGAAGGAAGGAAGGAAGGAAGGAAGGAAGGAAGGAAGGAAGGAAGGAAGGAAGGAAGGAAGGAAGGAAGGAAGGAAGGAAGGAAGGAAGGAAGGAAGGAAGGAAGGAAGGAAGGAAGGAAGGAAGGAAGGAAGGAAGGAAGGAAGGAAGGAAGGAAGGAAGGAAGGAAGGAAGGAAGGAAGGAAGGAAGGAAGGAAGGAAGGAAGGAAGGAAGGAAGGAAGGAAGGAAGGAAGGAAGGAAGGAAGGAAGGAAGGAAGGAAGGAAGGAAGGAAGGAAGGAAGGAAGGAAGGAAGGAAGGAAGGAAAATGGAAAGAAGGAAGGAAGGAAGAAAAAAGGAGACAAAGAAAGGCAGTAAAAAGAAAGAAGTCAAGGAAGAAAGAAGGAGGGAAAGGGAGAAAGAAGGAGAGAAAGGAGAAGAGAAAGAAAGAAAGAAAGAAAGAAAGAAAGAAAGAAAGAAAGAAAGAAAGAAAGAAAGAAAGAAAGAAAGAAAGAAAGAAAGAAAGAAAGAAAGGAATTAGAGAGCTTTTAGAAACGAACCTTTAATGTTTAGCTTCCCTCAGGAATGCATAGAAATTCTGAGGTACATATACCCAGAGGTAAAGGACAGGTGATGCGTCGGGAGAGCGGGGATGACGCATGGGGCAAACATCATGTGTTCGAAGAGGTACGTTCCGTCTTGTTTAACGGCCTTCGATCTGACTGGGCATTTTCGCTTAACGCACAGAAAAGAGACTGCGCTCCTCACTTCCGTCAGGGCACCTTATTCTCCGCTCTTTCCACACCTTCCCTCTTCTTTCACTCCGCTTTTATCTGGCTGTATCTGTATTAGGTGCTTCGTCTTTCTACTCCCTCTCCGCTCGTCTGTCGGCTGCAGTTGGTCTCCTGTCGCGAGGGGATTTCCAGGGAAACGCTAGAGTCCCACAGGGTCTCATCTTGACCGCACCCTGCTCACACTCCGTAGCACCGTCTTTTTGCCCGCAACGTGGGAGGGAGACGAAATCCCTTTGTGACCCTCCCTATCGTAGCCTCTGTCTCTTGCCTGTACTTCTGTGCACTTTGTTGCTTTTTCTTCGCAGGCTCGTGAACACAGAACTGAGAACCAATGCATGTCTTTCGTATCATCGCTCGTGGTCGCAAAGCCGCAGCCTATTAAAACGTGTATTTTCTCTTTTTGCCTTGCCGCCGAGAAAGGGTCAACGTAGAGAGAGAGAGAGAGAAAGGGGGGGGGGGGGGGGGGGGTTAAGGTGCGCCGGAACGTGGAAGCCATTCAAGAGTCTCTGGGGTACTACTACTAGTCAGATTTTGTTTTTACCTTCCTGTTCGGGTGGGTAAGGTTTAAAGAACCCGGTAGACGAGGATATCGCAGTTGTTAATTAATCCTGCCTGTAACTTAAACAGCGTTACTGAAGCGAACATACGCTAAGCTACCACTAAACAAAATGAACTTGAATGTTATAGGGTTCGTCTACATGAACATGAACGCATCAAGGCAGCAATGTGCTGCACGAGCCAGCGACCTCTCGCAAAACCTGGCGTGCTCCAGGAGCGAAGCAATGGTAGAACAAAAGAAAGCCACGGTGACAACCTTCTTTCTACTCGCATGCATAAACAACGCCGGCATGCATTGTCGACAAAATCCAGCGAGCTCAGGATTTCCTTTCTTTCGAGGGACGCATTGTTCCCGGCCACTAGCCACAAAACTGTTTTTCGGGACCGCGGTTTTCCTGCCAGGTATCACTTTCAAATTTTCCCAGAAGAGGCCTTCTCACCTTTCCGTCTTTTTATTTATATATCTTTTTTTTTTTTTGTACAAAAACCAGAAGCGCAGAGGCAAAGACGCAATGTTGCCAGGAAGGGAAGAAGGAGCGTCTCTCGATGCGGGAAAGACTTCTCAGCCTCGTCGGACGGACCGAAAATCAATTCACCACCATTCGGCCAAGGAGACGAGAAGGGGTGTTCTGGACACCACCTCTGCGCCGGTGCGCGCCAGGGGCAACTTGTGCGCTGCCCGCGTGTCCATTTACTTTTTTTTTTTTTTTTCGTTGTCGTTCTTGTACCTGCTTATAAATTTCCCGGCTCAGCACGTATAGGCTCGATCGTGCAGGAGCGCGCGAATCCCGGGCAGCAAGGAGGGTCGCTCGACAGCGACGACGACGAACCCCTCGACTCGACAAAGACGGCAGCCTGAGCCGCGGCTAAAGGAAGGAACGATCGATGGCTTAGCCTGTGCAGAGGGCTTTGTTTCTTTGCACCGGCTGCTGACACAGGAAAGCTTTTTCTTTCTTTCTTCTCGCTTGTCGCTCTTTCTCTTTCGGGTCGAGCAATGGAGGGAAGGGAAACCAAAGTGCGAGGAGGCAGGACAGGTGAACCGGAGTGAAAACGAAAATACAGAGCGAAGAAAGGAAGAAGAAAAGATATAACGCGGAGGCGAGAAAATGGAAGAACTAGAAGGGCGGTTGGAAGAAGTCACGGACTGCCCGGGAAACAGGAGAGATGTGATGTGAAGGAGGTGGGAAGAAAAGTATGAACACGAAAGCGCCGTAAGAGGAAGTAAAAGCGGATGCACTTCCGGGTAAAATGTGGTGGACGGGTGGCCTGAAAGCAGCGATAAAGTTAACGAGAAAGAAGAGCCCACGTCGATATGTGTTCCCGGATAAAAAAGGAAAAGAAAACTAGAACGAACGAGAGCGCGTTCGGAACTGGCCAAAAGCGGAAGCTGTAAAAAAGAAAGGCAGTGTTAGGCCAAAGAAAAGGTGAAGGCGGCGGTGACTGAGAGGTAGCTTCAAAAAGGTGGAAGAGCAGGGAAGAAAAGATGACGTAGAATAGGTGCTCTAAAGCATTGCACGCTCCTCTCATATGCCCCAAGAGATGTGTGTTTTAAACCTGAGACAAGTGGAACATGAGAAATAAGAGCTGATCGCTCTTTCGGCACGATTATTTCAGTCATGCGATGGAGCAGAATAGAGCTAACTTCGGCCTTGGCCCTGAAACCCCAGGTACAAACTCCATTCGCCAGCCGCGACGGTGTTACGCCATGAACTGGTCTGTTCCGCTGTTTATTTTTGCCGCAAATGTAGCTGTTCCTACGTTTATCGCCGAAACCTTCCAGCCGTGAAGTTGAAGTCAAGACTAATAAATTCAGTGCACTTCCTCTGAATCGAATGTAAACTGGCACCCACTCCTTTTCGCTGTAGGTAACGAACAATGTTCGAATCTGTTTTGCTCGTGCAGGGGAGAGCGTACTTTTCTAAACGCGGACGCATGGGTTGGTTTGCCTTGCCTCCAGTTTCTTCAGACCGGAGCAACCTAGACGACGTCAGGCAGAAAAAAAAGTGATCACAAGTCACATAACGTCGGATATGATGTGAAATTGTTTCACTTGAGTGCCAGAGACAATTTCACTTAAAACACTATCGTGTTGTGGCACAACTCTGAATATAGTACACGTACTAAAATTATAAGTCTAAACAAAAAAACAAGGTGCAAAATTTTAGTTTCGGTTCAGGTTTAAATTGAAGGAAAGATTGGTTTGGTTTGGTTTGGTTTGTGGGGTTTAACGTCCCAAAGCGACTCATGCTATGAGAGACGCCGTAGTGGAGGACTGCGGAAATTTCGACCACCTGGGGTTCTTTAACGTGCACTGACATTGCACAGCACACGGGCGCCTTGCTTTTCGCCTCCATCGAAAAGCGTCGTAAATTGAAGAAAATAACTACGCATAATTATAGTCACTAAACGCAGGGCCAAACAGCTCTGTTCAGACGCAAACTTTTTTATTAATGCTGTTCTAACAATGAGCCAATATAACTGTCCTGATGATTAAAAATAAAAGGAGCAAATAACACTGTCGTTTGATGCCGCGGACAACAATACTTTGAGATCTATTCTGCTTATGCCCTAATCCTGCTGCGGGGTGGTACGTTATTGTAATAGTAAGTGCTCTATTTTCGAAAACAAAGGGATCTACAAATTATCAGAGCAATCGAAATTTTCAGCACCGAAGGCAGCACTTTACTATGCACACATCGGATGTACAAATATAAACAGGCTCTTTGATACAATACTTTCAGAGTCCTATAGTTCCTTAAAAAAAGCATATAGTGAAGGCTGAAGTGAAGTGGAAATCGCAGATTAGGCTTTCGATAGCATTTTATTCGTGACCTGTGGGGCAAAGAATGGGTTGAAGGCAACTCACTGTGTATTCCACTTTCACTAGCATCACGAGAGTTTACGGCTACAAGTTATAACGTGATTATAAATAGTAATATAGGTAGCGTTTGTACGAAAAAAAAAATAGGCTAACTCACTATGCTTATGAGCGGTCAAACCGTGTTATAGAAAATACATTTTTCGCTAGGTCAGCACGTTCGAGTTGATTTTGACAAAGACTATATAAAATGCCTTCGAGGTAAATGTGTAGTAACTCCACCTATTAGTGATGTAACGTACCACAGTATGTTTAAGAAAAAAAAAACTAAAGAAAATAGCCGAAAATCTTAAAGTGAAAGTTTGATCATAAGAACCGAAAAACAATGGAAGCCGTTGCTAAAGCGATAAGAGTTTTAAAAGTTTTAGTTCCTACTGGATTCCACATGCCTCTGCAATATGGTTTTGCCATGCCACATCACAAAGACAGGATAACCGATTGTCACTTAGGGTACCTATCGAACTGGATTCCAAGGGAAGGGAGCGCAGCGGGGGCGGCAGAAAGTTAGGTATGCGGACGTGGTTAAGAAGTTGGCAGGGGTCAAGAGGATGCAGCTAGCACACGACCGAGTTAATTGGAGGAACATGAGAGAGGCTTTCGTCCTGCTCTGGTTATATTCCAGTGATGATGATGATGATGATGATGATGGTGGTGGTGGTGGTGGTGGTGATGATGATCATAATCACAGACACTTGTATCGCGTTGAGTGAATATTGGAGTGATATTTTGTACTAAGAATGTTGAAATAGGCACATCTCGAAATGGTTTCCTTCAGCAAAACGGGCTATGGTACTAGTGCGGTGTAGATTTTGCTTTAAAACGGGACTTCGAAAACATTACCATACAAACCGTGACTTGCTTGGGGACTTCACTGGGGCAGACATTTCCCATACGCATATTATTTCGGACATCATTAATAAAATATTGCGTGTACAGCAAATGTGGGCCGCAAGATGCATCTTTGTCACATCTATAAACATGGATCATCCATATGGGTTTCGCCTACTAAACATAAACAATTCATGAGAGAATTTTCATTTCTCACTGGTTTCAGCTCCAGCAGCCGAGAGGGCTGTGACGTCACAATAAAGTCTAGGTTACGTGCGGTATGAAAAATACAAAAATAAAAACCAGTGATATATCTTCTGGCTCTTCACTTGTGGCTGCTGTTTATGAGGCAGGCTGGCTTTAGCGTTGTTGTCAACTCAAACGACAGAAGACCGATTATCTCTCTTCTTTTTCTTCCATCACGTGACCTAGACTCGAGTTTAACGTAAGATCAATCGCTCGCCTGTTGAAACAGAACAAGTGAGAAAAGAAGCTCGATTATAAATTATTCAGCGGTCGTAGGCGAATATCAAGTGGTGATCCGTGCGTTATGCATCATTACAAGGGATAAAACTTGAACCCGAAAATTAGGCGTCTACACTCCTTCAACGTTTCGTGCGTGCGGCTCGACCGAAAGTCAAGCCTCGCGGGAAACGGGTGCAGATAAACGAAGGCCCTGCCTCGCGCCACCACTGAAGAACGGAGGAATAAACCGTGTACATGATTCATCGATGGCTGCAAAAAGTCACAAAGTTCGAAGATATAAATGGGAAGAGTGTCTTCAAGAAGCAGCTCAACAAATGTCCGCCGAAATCTCGCAAGAAATCTCGGGCTTTGGGTGCGCGGCTTCTTAAAAACCCAGGAGGAACACAGTGCGAAAAGCAAATTCCAGAGGCGTCCCAGCTTTCCTCCACTGCGCAGCTTGCGTTACCCATTTCGACACGCATTCGTCCGGCTCCATTTATCAAGGCGCGAATTAATGAACCCCTCCGACGGATGTCAAAGATATGGTTGCGTGCAGACGCGGGCGTTGTTAAAATTCCTCGAGTTTCCAACAATACGCTCGCGCACCATATACCCACCCGTATAGTGAGTACAACGCGGTAGTGTACGTCCGACTAAGCGTAAAGCCTCGGCGCTGCAGAGAATAAAAAAAAAAAAGGAAATGAAATAGGAAGAGGGCTGAAAGCTTTTTCGCTTTCTTTTATTCTCTTTATAAAAAATTGCAACACCTTAAGACATGAATGGGGCTATAACGGTGATTTACGATCTAGCTCCTAGCCGCTGCTCGGAGCTGTACATCATTACTACTCCGAGAAAAAGCAAGGTGTAAATCTCACTCCCTCTCGTACTCGCCCCGTGACGCCCGTTTTGTTGTTTAATTCCAAGTTTCGCCCTGCACTCTAAAGGGAGTGCGTGCTCGTGGGGTGAGAGGCAGGTGTAGGCGGGGAATAAACGCCCCATTTATGCACACCCTTTCCATTTAAAGAGCAAATTAGTGACCGACAATAAGCGTGGTGGACTCAAGCCAGCTACCGTTCTCTTGCGGTTGCGACTGCGTGTTACACGTCTTTTTGCAGGAAACAAAAAAACTCCGGTTTGGCCACGAAACCACGAAAAGATGGAGGAGAGGTTTATGAGGACAGGACAACGTTTAAACTTGAATTTAACGTTTACTGATGACAGAGAGTTAAAATTGAAATTTCCCGAGCCCTTAACTATATATGGCGCTCCTTATAGGCCGAGTCTGTTTGCGACGTCCAGCTCTGTAAACCAAACCAAATTAATATATTCACTGCCTAGTTGGAGTGGAAAGATTAAAGAGACATGCAGCCATATGAAGAAACCCTCCTTAGATCTCAATAATGACGCGATGACTCATTTCTAGAACGACTCTAACACATGTACCTGCCACCTTTCATCACCGTTTTAGCCTTATTCAAGTATACTATGAGCAGCGAACCGTGAGGATTCGTCAGGGAAACTACTTGGGCCTTCCTTTTCCCTAAAAAAAAAAAAAAAAAAAAAAAAAAAACCACAAATTTTTATGTCTCTATAGCGATCCACGTTTATGTTTCCCCTAAAATAGTCCAATTTCAAGCTTCTGAACGGCATTGAAATTATGGTGCAGTCCAGCACTTCAGGTTTTATTGCGTTCCATCCTGCAGCCTACAAGTAGCTTCTTTTTCTTGTCGTAGGTCTGAAAGTACATGGGCCCTAATTTTTTGACAGTACTGCACGACAACTGCTATCGCATTCAACATGCCTTCAACTGCCACCAAATTCTTCGTGGTTATCTCGCACCAAAAATAGTATGCCAGCAGGCGGATTGCACGTGGTTCACAATGAAACAAACACTGTCTAACGAAGCAGTGTTCGTATCTGCAAAGACACTCTTCTCGCGGAAAAAATGCACTGGGGCTTTCATCAACCGTAGTACGTTTCGTTTTGTACAACTCATAAAATGAAGTAGACGCTGATATACATAAAAATCCGTCTTTTTTTTTTTAGACTGTATCAAAGAGAGCTAAATGTCCAGCTTAAAGTTTATTCAGTACGCTACACATCTTAATAACCTCAATGACAGAACCCCAACCCTCTTCTCTGTTTTGTGCTATCAGTGACATTTTTCAGACCACCGGTATCCGCTCGTACCTGGAAAGGAGCGCTGGAAACCTTTGCAAATCTTTTAGATAATAAAACTTATTGTTACCCTGTGGCAGTTCCATTCTTTAATGTGCACGCACCGATCTATGCTGTATTACAAGGTACAGGTTGTAGGCAGTCGATTAATGATTATTTAATAGGGATCAGGGACGCCTCATAGCTTTTCGAATTATTCCGGCAGATAACATCAGTTAGTCATTTTCAACTTCTGTGCCAAAATAATGGCGCCGTTCGTTAAGTTTTTAAAAAATATATTGAGACTGAATGTCTTTATTTGTATTGCTTCTCTCTATATATTATTAAAACCATTCGGCTACGAAGGGGAAGGGAAACCTAACTTTGCATGCACGCGTGATGAAACCAGTAGACAAGGACATTGCCGCTTCGATGCCTCCGTTGTACCCCGACCTGCATTTTAAGCATGTCGTCTATTTACGTGAAATGAGGACGCCAGAAAGTTTTGTCATGTTTTAATTTCGTGTAATTTGATTCTTCGTCACCTGCATGTCGCTTTATAACATTTTCAGAACAAGATAACTGTAAGACATCCTTGAACGCAACATAAGGCTCCGGCCACATTATTTGACTGTCATCCTGCTGCTCTGGTCACCATGGCTTCAAACTATGTCACTTGCCGGAGTCCCTGAAAAAGCCCACAGCAATTAATACTTACATTGCCTGAGATCATGAAACATCCAGGAAACGGTTGAGAAGGAGATGTAATCTAAATAAAGGCCATGTGGTCGTGCATTTCGAGGAAAGTAAGGATATTGACTTTGTCAAAACCACAGACTCACAATTTGATGTTCAACAGGAGGGTTCTGTGTATATGGTGTTGGGTTTACTAATAAAAGCTTGATCAAGGTATGTAAGAAAGGAGCGAAGCACTGTAACGTATCTCAGTTTGTAAAATGAGAAATTCACGCGTTTTTGTAAGCAGCAAGGAAGATTTCTAAAGACTGTCACAAGGTCACGATTTCTCATAAAGTTGTCGACAACGTCCACAACGCCATCTGAAATTAAAGAACGACCGCACTACGCTAAGAAACGAAAGTACGTTATATTACTGAATTAATTTGAAAGAGGTGGAAGTGCATTGAGAGAGGCAAACAAAAGATATTACCAAATAACCTGACATAAAATCCTTAATAAACAAAGCAATCCTATTTATTTACGGGCGCTACGTTATGATGTTTGCACAGGGCCAATTTCATTCTGAAATTACTTTTTCTGACTTTCTGTGCGAAAGATCGTCGTCAGGTACCTTGTTTTACCTTTCACAGAAGGCTAGTCAATAGACTTCTAGCATCGGGAACTCCCTGTTAGAAAACCAATACCATGATGCAGAAAATGTCATTCATTTTAGATAATAAAGATAAGAAAAAGCGCTTCCTCTATATTTATGGACTTGTTCTTATGAATTACCAGCTCACCGGTCACCAGTTCGTTAATTCGTTTATCAATCTTCCTACTTCACGGGTTTCTATATTACCGTATGCGTAAGCAGAAGTTTAATACCAGAAATGCTGGAAAATAGGGGTGGCATCATTCTAAGCTCAGAATAATCATAAATAAAGACTAAAAATACGACAAGAGGTCGTACGTAATGCAATTAATTCTTTTAAGAAAATTTTGATTATCATAATGTTATTGTAATTACGTACAGCGTGACTCCAGAAAAGCCTGGCTAAAGGGCTTTAGGCCAGCTCGAAGGGGGAGCGAAGGACCCACTCCTTCAGCATTTCTTCGTCGGATAGATACTCCGCACAATCCGAAGAGGAATCTTGTATACCATTTGCCGGACTGCCAAGTACCCCACCGAGCTCCGCACTGGTGACGGGGAGTAGAATGTGCCATCCATGCGCAAAGCGAGGATACAAGGGGCCCATTGCAGGGATCTTGGCGGCTGGAAGCGACCCCTCCATTGTGGTATGGGCGAAGGTGAGAGCGGTGTCACTATTCATGTTCTCCTCTTTTTATTAAGTGAAAGAAGGCCATTTCGAGGCATTTGGTGGCGTCTTTTTTCCGAGTCCCACTGAATGACGACGGATTTGACACGAGACAGGGGCTGTGTGTATCGTAGGTCGCGACTAGAAACATGAACGCGCCTTTCTCGGCAACATTTACCTCAACAATTATTGTTGTAAGTTTTTTTAATAGGTGTGTGATTGTTGCGGTCGAAATTGAAATTGTTGCGGTCGAGTTAATAGAATGGAAAGTGGAGGCGTTCTCTCAGCGTACATAGATTTGTAACTTCCATCTAGCGTTCCGAGCAAAAGAGTGTTGCTTTCACAGGTGCGGCTCAAGCTCTCAACAAGAGCGTTTTCTGCTGCCGGCCAACGTGTTTTGAAACTGAGGTCGCTGCGTTTACATTCGCTTTTGCAATGCCTTTTTGCGCACTCTGAATAGTAAGAAACCTTCGCGGTGAACGTTAAAGCTATAATTAATTCGCGCCCAGCACGTTCTGCAACGAAGCACTCGCGGTATCGATTACCGCGGCCTATGCTGAGGAATATAGTGAGAACGAACTTTCATCACGCCTATATAGGGTCGCTTTTCAGGTTCAGGAAGATAGCATAAAGGCTAGTTCCAAGGTACTGAGTTGGCGGTTATTGTCTATCTCCATCGGTGTTTAATCTACCCATTTTAAACGTTAGCTGCGGCTAGTGCTGATCATTGAAATGTTGCCAGGGTTAATCGCTAACTCAAGCTGCACTGTTGAATTAACAAGGCAAATATGTGGCAAAGATTCCTTCCTTCCTTCCTTCCTTCCTTCCTTCCTTCCTTCCTTCCTTCCTTCCTTCCTTCCTTCCTTCCTTCCTTCCTTCCTTCCTTCCTTCCTTCCTTCCTTCCTTCCTTCCTTCCTTCCTTCCTTCCTTCCTTCCTTCCTTCCTTCCTTCCTTCCTTCCTTCCTTCCTTCCTTCCTTCCTTCCGTCCTTCCTTCCTTCCTTCCTTCCTTCCTTCCTTCCTTCCCTTCTTCTTTCTTTCCTTCCTCCATTTTCTTCTTTCGTTCTTTCCTTCCGCTTTTTCCTTCGTTCGATCGTTCGTTCGTTCCTTCTTTCCCTCCTCTCTTTCCTTCGTTGCTTCCTTCATTACCTCTCTTCTTTTCTTTCTTCCTTCTTTTCTTCCTTCGTTCCTTCCTTCATTCCTACTTTCCTTTCTTTCTTTAGTCCTTCCTGTTTTTCCTTCCTTCCACTCTTTTCATCCTTTGTTTCTTCTTTCCTTCGTTCGTTCGTTCGTTTCTTCCTTCCTTCCTTCCTTCCTTCCTTCCTTCCTTCCTTCCTTCCTTCCTTCCTTCCTTCCTTCCTTCCTTCCTTCCTTCCTTCCTTCCTTCCTTCCTTCCCGCCTTCCTTTTTTCCTCCCTTTTTCGATTTCTTTCCTTATTTCTTTCTTTATTTCTAGTACGATTGGATGCAGGAGGTTTAGTGTAAAAATAATTAACAAATGGTATTTGATGATATGAAATACGAATAATGCCAGAAATGATAATACGTTGCTTCCGCAAAATTCCCTCCTCTTGAAGATAACTTGCAATGGCCGCCCGACTGGTTAATACCAGATGTACATCGCGGGTATGTGAAACTGAGCTTTGTCTGAAATAAACTCCATCAGATCACCTCCGTTCGGAGTATACACGTGTGCAGTATACCAATGGTTCGTAACGTGTAAAAGCATCAATGAAAACAGCTCACCTACCGCCCACCAGCCTCCTTAGCTGACGAAAGCACCGTCACTGTCTCAGATTGAGACTGTCTTTGTCTCAGCTCCAACTTCCAATACAGCAAGATGTCACGCACTTCGCTGTCTCATCGCCACTTAAGTGACATACAACGAAGAAAGAAATTGTACTCGTTTATATAAAAGGACATTTTACTCTATAGTTTACCTGTTTTCCAAGCCATATTTTTCTGGGGCCTGAGTACTGAATAAGTGCCCAAACTATTTTGATTCCAAAGAAAACGTTGAAGATGGCTCCTAATTTTGTGTTCTTTAGAGGAGGAAATAATTGAAAACATTTAAGCTTTACTATTAAGTGTTGAAGTGGCAGCATTAGTGGCTCCGCCCTCGGTGCCTCATTCGCATAGATGTAATTTTTGCTCCCTTAGCTATCGATCTCTTAAACTGTGTCTCTAATACTTCACACATTCCAAATGGCATACAGTCACAAGTTAACAAATAATCCAGATACCGCTCATAAGCAACCACTCGACGTGCTTACTGGGCATCTACTAGCCCTGAAATGTTGATACCTATTCCATCCTATCACCTAAAAATGAGCAACGCGAGTTGCCAGCCCCTGCCAAATTTTTAGCTGCGCGTGATTATTAGCATGCAACATAGTCAATCGACGAATTGATTCTCGGTCGCGTTATATCCTACCAGAGCTCTGTCCGTAATTTTTGCTCAACACCGACGCCGGCTCCTCTGCAGAACGGCGCCTTTAAAGCTATAACATCAATGACTGAGCATTTATTGTATGTAATTATGCAGAAGCAGAAATGATAGCCACGTGGCCTCGGACGAAGGCGTGCTGTGTGCCTGCGGATGCTATATGCGCCTCTATTCTAGTGGCCTACTCCACTCGTGTTTGCCCCTCATGTATGGTTTACTATATTACGCATAGGTTCTTCATCATTTCTATTGCCCGTTCATAGCTTTTGGCAGTGGAAGATCATTGACAGAGGCAGTCAAGAATGCTGAATTTTTTTGAAGGCGTTTTACGAATGAATTGAAAAAAAAATTACTTTTTCGATTATGTACCTTCCATTGGAATTAATCTTAAGCTGAATTTATCGCTTTTTTCTGCAATCAGAGAAAGCGTTCAGTACATTCTACAGGGTTTTGTCTTTCTTAAAGATTCCTTTGAGCATAAAAAGGTAAGGAAATGAGGTGCTCGTTCGAGCCACAAGACGATAAATATTTTCCCTCCGCATTTCCTATTTTCGGTGACCGTTCGCGTCCTTCAGTGTTCGATGATGTTTATACTACCTTAAATTTCGCCCACTTTTCAACGCAGCCCTTACTGTCGCACCCGCGCTCTGTGTCAAAAGCTCTTTTTTTTTTTTCTCTCTCTCCTTTAAATCTTTGAGTTTTGCTGGGATTTTATTCTTTCATACTGTTCTCCGCTTATCGTATAAATTATATTGAACTAAATTCCACCCGTTATTAAATCATGCTCGTCACTATCAACAACGCTAAGGTGAAGATTTTGCCCGCAGCCCACCCAGGCTCAGTAAGCTCTCACACAAAGAATGTTTGTATGATACGTTGTCTTCGAGTGAAATATATGCCACCTCCGTGCGATTAAGTAAGGCGCCGGTAGCAGTAAGGAACTGCCGTTCACTGCTGTGCACGCCACAAAGCTGTAACGCGCTGTAGTGCATATTTTCTGAAAAGTTCATCCTTCGTGCACTTTGCTCATCTCAACCTTTTAGCTTTATTTTCGGCTAACCTCCGGCATCTTTCGATGAAAAGATCCCTAATATGTGCCTTCTTTGGTTCTGAGCGGCCTCTACAAATGTTTTCTTATGCTTGTAAAACCGGTATGGCTATTAATACAACCCGTTAGCACCGTAGAAACAATGAAACTTTGCGCACCTAACTCCGATTTAAAACTGTTCGTACTCCCGATAAATCTTTGGTCGCTTAAACTAAAACAGACTATCAGCGAGCTCGATTCTTAGATTAGTACTGCAACTTTTTTGAGCGAATCATTTTAGACCTCTGCTTTACAGGCCTTACACATGTTTTGTTTATTTACTGTCAGTGAAAGACCTCTAACCACGGTAGACAAAGTCATCTTTCCTTCGGGCTATCTCCTATTACGCTCTCTTAATCGCCCAGCTCTGGTGTTAAATACTCAGAGGCTTGCCTGGTTAACGTTACTTAATTTTAATCCTCCCTTCTTTCTATACGCTTTATGGGTTCATTATCATTCCTCTAACCAGTGGAATTAGAACGGCGTGCCAGATCACTGGGACCTGCATCGGAGGGAATAAAACATTAAGTTAGGCCTTATAGTGAAGTGCTATTCTCAACTGGCACCGTCGGGAGCCTTACGCGGTGCTTGCACAGACTAGGGCTGCGGCTTAGGTTTGAATAACCCGCTTCTAGAGCACTAGCACTAAATCTCTCACTCTCCAAACAGCCGTCATGTCGGGATGAAGATTACGACTGGGTTGGAAAGTGACATGGCTGGGTAGTCATTACTCGGACGATTGTGCAACAAGCACACATGAAATGACCGAGTTGGTCGGTGATTTGGTTTGTTTTGTGGGGTTTAACGTCCCAACGCGATTTAAGCTATGGGAGACGCCTTAGGGAAGGGCTCTGGAAATTTCTACCGCATAGCGTTTTTTAACGTGCACTTACATCGCATAGCACGTGAACGCGCGACCGGGATTCCATCACGCATCCTTGGGCACAGCAGTCGAGCACTCTAACCACTGCGCCACCGCGGCGGGTGGTCGGTAGGAGGTGCAAATTCGGGTATCTCCTCACACTTGGTAAAGTGAGACTGGAATCAAACCCGGGATCCTTGGACGACATGGTCAAACGCTCTGCCCATAGGTTACTCAGGCACGATCGGACGGCTTGATAAAAACGGAGTTTTACATTTATATCAAATGGTCTTTACATAATGTCACCTAGCTTATGACACTATGGTAATGAGTATGTGCGAGCCAGTAGAGGCTGTCAAGAATAATATATGCAATATTTAAAAGGGCAAGTAAAAGCGTCACAAATGTTAACAAAATCAAACCAACGTTAAGGAAGCTAAATCAAGATAAACAAATCTAAACAAGTGTAATAAGCATCGGCGAAGCTAAGTCTCATTTAGCTTAGCCAGAAAAATCTGGATCTATTGTTTCCAAACAATTTGTCTTAGCCTCATACGCCTTTTCTCGTTTAATTGCTTCATCACACATATAGTACCCGTAATACACCATAAATCACGTACATAACTCCTCAAAAGATTCATTAGTTTGGTCACACGTTTTTAAAATCCGAACCACAACATTCGGTGTCGGCCTGAGCTCATCACTCATGATGTGTTTGGGGCTCCCTGGCCAAAAAGCATCATCATCTCCAAGGACTAGGTCCCACGACCAACACGAATGCTGTAGAAACGACGCCTGGAAGCCTGGTGGCAGACTCGGCAACAAGAACAGTCGTGATTTATGCCCTGAAAACGTTTTATTTATTTTTTCCTGTCGCTCACCTCTTTAATTTCCTCGCTATCCCTTTATTTCCGCCGCCCCAGTTCCAGTGCTTCAGATATCAGATAGAAAATACCGGTGCTGGCAAACAACCTTTCCTTCCTTTTGTATATATATATATATATATATATATATATATATATATATATATATATATATATATATATATATATATATATATATATATATATAAAAATAACCACTACTACTACTTTCTTTTCTTTTTAATATCATTCTAACCGTCTGATCCAGCACGCTGTGATCGCCCGGTACAAAAAGCACATTACCATCATTATAATCTTCATCATCATCCTTCTAAATCTGACAGTGAGATTCCCATTTGAACTTCGCGTTAAAAGCGTAGCCAGCATCACCATCAGTAACCAACCAGTTATCATTCCATCAGCTATAAAACATTATTCAAGACGTCTAGGTAGTTTCTTTTTAAACTGTGATCTCGAAATCAGTAGAATTTATATCTCGATTAACTGGCGATCTGCCAGAAAGCGCCTGCGGCCTGTTACAATCAATTATTTAGGCAAGCAAGGATGGCCGAAACGACGCGTTTCTCAAGGCCAGCGCTATGGTGAAGAGTATCGTGTCATTTCCAAGCACCAGAGTGCCCTATCAGAGAAAAAAATATATCTAGCGGTGCTTCTGAGAAAATAAGGAAAAGGCCAAAAATAACCTTGAAACGGTAAAGACGGAAAATCTCACTTCTTTCGTCCTCCCTGAATTAGTATTGCTTTCACACCCCAAAAAACGGCAACTAAGATAATTGAGAGAGGCGCACCGAAAAAGAACAAACTTGTAGTTATTGTGAGTTCAAAAACTTTCCAATAGTCGAGCGGTGTTAATTAAGGTCCACATCGTTACTTTCTAATTCGAGACTAACAAAACTTAAGGCACTTAAAGCACGTAAAGAGCAAGAATTACACTTGCCTTCCTCGTTGTGATTTCGGTGTGATCTGCAAAGCTACCGCCGAAAATAAATATTAATGCGCGAAACTGTGTTTGCAATGAGTGCGCTGCGAATAAAATTGAAAAGTAATTTAAAAATCGTAAGAAAAACAGCTGCGAGGCATATATGCACCCTTGGTAAAACTTATTGAGGCCGAACAGCTTTCTTATCTGTAGTAATAATGCTAAAACTCACTGAATCTCTCAAGCGCCCAAACTTTGTACGGTGCAAAGGACCATCGCCTTTACCTTTCAAGGAAGATTTCGTTATTAGGAGTTAGATAACTTGATTTTAACCCGTATAGCGAGACAGTCATCATCATCATCATCATCATCATCAGCCTGATTATACCCACTGCAGGGCGAAGGCCTCTCCCATATTTCTCCACAGAACCGGGTTAAGTGGAGAAATATGGGAGAGGCCTTCGCCCTGCAGTGGGTATAATCAGGCTGATGATGATGATGACTGTTTCGCTATACAGGTCAAACTCAAGTTATGCTTCTTAAATACCTTTGGTAAAGGTTACACATGTCCGTTCGAAGCTGTAACTACGCAAAACACGACAGACCGAAAAAGATGCCAGACAGCTCCGCCTTGCGTTGTTTGCCGCTTTCCCGGTCAGTCATTTATGGCGCTGTTACCCTATGAAATAAACAGGTAGAACGAACCAGCCTAGCTTCTAGTTCTTGAAAAGTGTTATGTTGTATTGTGTTGGGTTTAATGGCGCATAAGCAACTGAGGCTATCATGCGCCAAACACGAGATGTATTGTGTTTATGTTAGGAATACGAACTACAGATATCATGGACATTACAACTTGTTTAGGTGCATGCTTCTAAAAATTGAAAAACACTGGATGTATCGACAATTGCATCCTCTCCGAGGAGCCAGGCGGGGTGAAATGGAATTTGCTCTCTGTAGAAGTGTGTAAAATGTTTTTCTCTCAGTTTCTCGAACTTTGTGCAGGAGAATAAAATGTGGTTGATAGTGACTTCTTCTCCACATCCTTCACATATCGGCCTTTCTTTTTTCCTAAGAATGAAGTTGTGCGTCAGATGGGCATGTCCGATACGGAGGATGTCCGATACGGGATGGGGATGTCCGATACGATGTCTTGAAAAGTGCTTTTTTCTTGTGTATGATCCTATAGCGGGTCAGTTGCTATCCGCGAACTGTGGCAATCCCTCTGGCATAAATTGAATGCAGAAAAGTTGGAATTATGACTTGAATGCTGCAAACGGAGCTCTGTGAAGGCAACCAACTTGCGATGAATACAAGAATTCAACGCTCGATATGACAGAAACTCACCTCGAATGAGCTTGACCACATTAAAGTTGCGATAAACACATGCGCTTTATTACAGGCCTTACTGTCATGTAGTTGATATTATAAGGAACGTAATCTCCACCAGAACAAAGTAATCCTTCAAACCTCGTACAAAAGCGGCCTAAATGGGGTTATGCTATCTTAAAGTATTAAATCAACAAATTGTTCTTGGTTGGCGAACAGAAGCAGGTGCCATTGTCAGAACCACGTGATGGCTCCGCCCGGGCAAGTATTTCTTGTGATACAGACAGAGCCGGCAGACACGATGAGCGGAAGAGAAAGTCTTTTCCCACTTATGGTATCCGTACAATACTATCTATAAAGCAGCTCTTGTAATAAACATAAGAAACAAAGTCCGCAGTAGATCGCTACGTTCAAGTTCACCGAGGAACGTTTTAAAGGCAAGGTTCACGGCAAGCAGTACCGGCCCATAGCTCGAGAGGAGTGCCGTCCGAAGCACGGTACGCCCATAAAGTTGGAACAGAAAAAGGGCGGACACAAAGCACGATCGAATTTGGTGTGCTTCAGAAGGGGTCAAAGTAACATATAAAAAGCATTTCTCTTGAAAAAGGCGTGGCCGACAACTATAAAGTCATAAGCTGAAAAACGAAGTCCCACTATGTTTTCGCCAGAACTCCGGCGGAGAACGGCGATGCGTGAAAACGACCGAAAACAAACATCCTTCCAATCTCACGCCCTAGTGCGGTTCGAAATTGAAGAGCCCGCCCTCTCTCGAAGTGTAGGTAGCGTACCGAAAACGGGGCCTGCGTTCCCGTTCTACTCGGTTTCGCAAGCGGCCAAAATGATCTTCGATGAAAACTAAAGACCCGATCGTAAAAAGGGATAAGTCAAACTCACCGCTTCGCTTGAGGCAGTCACTTCCAAGTCAAGGAACGGAGAAGATGAGCAGCTTGGTCAAGAAGCCAGTGTGCGGACGGCGACGACCAAGATCCAGCGCTGAAGCTCCATCGTGAACTGACTATAGTGTTCCTGATCTTGTATGTGTCAGTCTTCTTAGTTGAGCTTCGATTCGTGCTGCGCATTGCGAGGACGTAATATACCAACTGACTCTTGAATCTAACCTACTCACGAAAGCCGGTTTCATAATTTCAGACAGTTCGGTCAAACTAGTACTGTTCCAACCACCACAAATAGTAGCATCGAAGTAAAGTACACAAGTGCAGCGGATAGTGGAACGCTTAAGACCCGATATAGGGAGCCACGACGGGATTGTAGACGAAAGAGCGACCGAACGGAGTCCCTCCGAACTCACTCTGCCGGCGACGCAGGAGCGGCCGGCTCCGGGCCAAGGGAGCGGACGCCGAGCGCAAGACTGCGCGCCGCCACCGCTGCCTCAGCCGCCGGCTGCCCCTGAACGATCCCAGGGGTGCTTTCCCGCCGAGTCCGGTGTGTGCGTCGAGTTGAAGTCTGGCTGGCCGCGCGCTAGGTGACGCCAGGTTCGACAAGAGCACGCGGCGAGGACACCTAGCGGATGGTGAGGGAGATGATTGCGCGGGAGAGAAGGGAATAAGAGAGGGGAGATAAAACGAGGTGGAGAGTTGCAGAGGTATAGCGTTCCCTCTGTTAAAGGTGGGGGAGAAACTCGGAGGCAGGCGGGAAAAATAAAGGTAAGAAAGAAGGAGAGAAGTAAAAAAAGGAAAAATGGAGGGGATGCAGGGATGTTGCTCCTTAGCGCAGCCCGATCAGGAAGGGAGGGAAAGAGGCATGGGCAGGAGCACTGCGCTGAAATAAGACGAGCAATAGAAGCAAAATTCCGGCCAGGTAAGAAAGAGCAAAGAGGGGGAAAAGGGAACGTATCGGAAGGAACCCGTCGGAACAAGGAGGGGTGAAAACGAATAGTAAAAGCCGAAAGGTTGAGGGGATAAAGAAAAAACACATAAAAAGCCTCCGTGAAGGAATCATTGAAAAACAAAACGGAAGAAACGTGAGGGGGTAGCGAAGGAACGCCAGGAGTCGAAAGACGCTGGCGCGCTCGACCGCGCTCGCATCGGAGCTCCCGCACCTCGCTGATGTGGAAGATGGGGAGAGGAATTCCACTAGATGGAGTGGAGGAGGGCTGCCTATTTTCATTCTCGATGCGCGCTTCCCTTTCCACCGAATTGTGACAGAGGGTGTGCAGAGGGAGCAGCGGATCGGTGGAGGCGCTGCGCGCGTCAGTGTAGTGGCGGTGGAGAGAGAAAGAAGGACAGGTAAGGATTCCGAAGGGAGGAGAGGACACGGAGACGAGAACGCACCTGTGGGAAAGGGAAGCCCTCTTCCCCACCGCGCGCCTTACCTGGGGGACACCGGAGAGGAGGGCAGATTGTGGAGACGCGGAGGGTGAATGCATGTAAATAGAAGTAAAAGGCCCCGGAGCGTGCGATAAAGAGAGGGGGAAGAAAGAGAGAAGGAAGAGGGATGGAGTACTCTTGCTCCCGTGGTTTCGAACGAGGAGGTTCGGGGTCTCCGCGCGCGCGAGCTTACCTTCGACAACAGCGAGCGAAGCACGGAGAGTTCAGGAGGCAACGAGTGAAATGTTTCGTTGCCCTCTTTCTTTTTTAAACATCTTTATTAGTGTTTATTTTTCTTAATACATCGGTTTCACGTTACGTTTATTTTATTTGCCTCTTCTGTCGATCGCCATTCGTATCTTCCCCTTTCCACTCCTTTCCCGGGGAAGGAGTCGGCAAAGAAAAAAGGAGAACAACTAGAAGGGTGGTGGGAAAAGGTTACAGAGGAAAAAGGAATGTGCGGCGCTTGCTTACGTTGCAGCAGCGTGCTCGACGACCGCGGGGTTTGGTTTTCTGTCGAGCGCGCTCTTTAGTTCCCCCGGCGAGGCCGAGGGTCGCTGTTCCTTCGGGTTGCCCAGCTCCGTACTCCGGCTGGCTGGTTGGCTGGTTGGCGCGGATTCTGCTTTTTCTTGTGCTTGCTGATTAGTTGCGTCAGGTATCGCACCCTCTTCCTTGCCTGCTCTTTCCACTGCCGGATCTGTTGTTCGTTCGATTTTTATGTTAGTTTTACAGAGCGCTTGCACAATCTAGCGCACTGTGCGGGTAGAAAGTAAGCATTGGAGCTCGTAAGCGGCAGAATAAGAAGTAGAGAGCAAGATAGAATGGAGGGTCCTTCCTCGCGAAGAGCTAGAGAACAATGAAAGATGTAGAAAGGTGTTCATGTTGCGAGAAGTGGCGGTTGGAAAAAAAAAAAAAGAGGTTCAGAAAAAACAAGATACAGCGGAGGGGTTGAAAATAAAACAAAATTAATATATGAGTGGGGGTGGAGCGTGGGGAGCTGAAAGCGACGCAATAAAGGACGCCGAGAAAGAATTGTACACGTGGGAGCATTTTGATTTTTTCTTTCGGAGCGTATGGTTGCGCGGAGATGCAGGGAGGAAGGTGCTTTCGAAGGTGAAGTGCGCGATAATTTTTATTGCTGTTCATTTTTCTTTCGTGCGATGGCTTTAAACAACACTGTCAGGGCATTCGTGCCCTCAGCTCCAGTTAGTATCCCCCTGTCCCCGTCGTCCCTTTTTTCCACCTCTCATTTATCGCCTCTTTGCGGCCTCGTCAATATGTCGAGCGCCGGAAAGGAGGAAACTCAGACAGACCAAAAGTATCGTGGAGTTATTCTTGTCACTTCCGTTTCGAGCTAACCGGAAGACATTATTATTACTACCCTCTTTCTGAATATATGCATAAATATTCCGACAGGATTGTTTGATAGCGATCGTTGTGTGTGTGTGTGTGTGTGTGTGTGTGTGTGTGTGTGTGTGTGTGTGTGTGTGTGTGTGTGCGTGTGCGTGTGCGTGTGCGTGTGTGTGTGTGTGTGTGTGTGTGTGTGTGTGTGTGTGTGTGTGTGTGTGTGTGTGTGTGTGTGTGTGTGTGTGTGTGTGTGTGTGTGTGTGTGTGTGTGTGTGTGTGTGTGTGTGTGTGTGTGTGTGTTTGCCTGCGCGCGCTCGTGCGTGCGTGCGCGCGCGCGTTTTAGAGCCTCTTAATAAGAATTACTTTCATAGCTTGCGGCGATACAGAATCATAGCACATTATTCTGTAGTATAAAAATTCCACACAAATGAAAAAAACACATTATTACAGTGCGACCTAATTCTTCTCGGCTACATCTGCACGCATTGAAATGCTTTTGTTTCTGCTATTTTGTTGCAAGTCTATCGGATGATGCCAGTTCACTTTACTGCGCTCGTATTATTAAGTTATAGCAGGGAAACTATTTTGACAATTACATCTTTAAATTATCATTAAGCGAATACTTGAAAACAGCTTTAAATGCAAGAATTAAAATTATTCTGTTTGTCAGGAGTCTGATAGAGCAACATATTCGCTGGCGCCACTGACAGGCTCTTTTTCTCATCATCAGCGGAAAAAAAACTCCAATTTCAGACGCAAGCGAATTTAAAGAAATTGAAGTTCCGGCCAGCTCGTTGTAAAATAATAAAAAAACCATCTTACATTTATTTTGGCGCGCGCACAAATTGTACCGCTTGCCTTGTTATATATGAAGTACTCACAGCAAGGCGAATACAGCAAGTTCTCCGAGAGCAAAGTAACCTCAAAGGTGTCGCTACAGATTTATATAACAGGAGAAGAAAATTTAGTTATAAATCAAGATTACATCCGTGGTCAGCAGTTGTCAAAGCGTACGCCCATTCTTTGGCCGCTTTTTAGTGAGCGTGAGCATATTACACAAGCTAATATAGGCTAGCTCGGCAAAGAATAAATGCCGAAAGAAAATAAGAAATCTTGAGACACGTATAGTTAAGCCGTACGTAACGAGAGTGTTTAAATGAAACAACGCAGTGCGCGGAAGTCGTGGAAGCTGAACAGCAAGACAGTTATATTATTTAATCTGCTGCATCCGCTGGCAAAGCAGCAATGGTCAAATCACAAAATGCATTCGTTCATTTAACACACCTTGTGCGTAGATGAAAAGTAAATTAATAAAGGCCGTCAAGAACAATGTTATTTACTATGCTACAATTTTAGGTATGGTCTTTACAAAAAAAAAAATAGTTGAATTACCGGGCTTTCTTATTGGGTTTCTCACGGAGGGCTTCAATTCCTTCGTAGCGCTACACATTATAGAAAGCGAATACACTGTATCGCCATCCTGGAAATGCTTCAGCGTCCGAGACCAGGGCAGATGTTAGACCTCCCTTGAACAATCCGGCTGTATACATTTGTGTGTAGGACAGAAAGCTTGGTGCAGGTTAATAGTTGATCGAATATTTAGGGGAATCCCCCAAGGTGGAGTAAATTTGTAATAAAGGAGTAATTACTCATTGGCATCCACCCAAGCGCAGCCATACGGCTACAAAGGAAAGCTGTACAGCTTCCTCAGAAACTTCATTGTTAAAGCTGACCGTCCTGGTTGGCTCAGTAAAACGAGTTAAAAACATGACTGTTGCACTGGGCGTAAAAACATTCTTTTTCAAATTGCATACAGGAACCCTCCCAGTCAAAACATGGATGGAAGAAAAGGGCCTTTTTGTACCTTGGGGCTCAAACTGTCTACTATGTAGGAAACCTGAAACAGTTGAGCACGTGTTCCTGGATTGTTGGAATGCGGTGTTTTACTGGGATGTGTTACAAAGGACACTTAAAAAAGACCTGCCATTGACGCCACGTGGAATTCAGTACTTGACAACTGTTAATGATGATTTTCAGTATGACCTCATCATGCTATTGGGCCTTCACAGTATTTGGAGGAGTAGGGTGGCTTATAGACACTGTGATGTCGATGCACGATCTGTGTGTGATTAGTTTGTTGAACAAGTGTATAAACTAAAAGAAATTTTGAAGCAGCAAGACGCTGCGGAGGAGGTCTTGAGTCTGATGGGCGAACTTGTGGTAATGAAAGTCCATTAGACACGGTTGTCAGCCAAGGGGCATGGCAACCACGACCTTTTACTGATGTATTTGTACCAATTCATGCAATAAAGAAAAAAAAAAGTCCTGGTTAGCTCAGTTGGTAGAGCGACTGCCCCAGAAAGACGGTGGTCCCGGATTCGATTCCCGGATCAGGACGAATTTTTTTTAAACTACGAAGTTTCTGAGGAAGCTGTACAGCTTTCCTTTGTAGCCGTATGGCTGCACTTGGGTGGATTCCAATGAGTAATTACTCCTTTGTTAGGTTAATAGTTATAGTTGGAAAGTATAGCGCCCGTTTAAAAAGGAATACAAAAAGCATGGATGCCCGTTTCTTTATGCTCTGAGTCTGCGTTTTGTACCGTTGAAAAACATCTCCCGAAAGAACGAAAAATGCGTCCTCATCGATATTATGGAGTGAGGAAGCGGTTACAGAACCCACGCACGCAAATGAAAGGAGGACGATCTGTTCGTATTACAAAGCTTCGCCATTTCGCTTTCACCTGAGAGGGGGACATCTTTCCGCAGCCCGCTGAGCACGTCTTTGGAGAAGGAGGAAAAAAGAAATGACACCACAAAGAGTAAAACAAAAAAAGAAAGCGACGACTTGATGCAAAGCACCATACTTGCCGCCATGACCTCGGGGTGTGCAACTCAGAGGGCGAGAAATTCGCGCACGAACGTTTTGGATCCCGATTGTTTCTCCAGAAGTAGTTCACACATATGTTTATTTACTCCACGTCCCCGAAAACCATGCAGCGGTGAGGAAGCGTTGAGGAATAAAGCTGTTGTTAGTAGTCTCCGAAAAAAAAAAGTAAAGCCTTCTTTCGACCGTGCTCATGGGGGGGGGGCTGTTCTTTGCTTTGCCAAGCTAAAAAAGAAGTCCTCTCGTCTCGCTCTGAGCTTGAGCACCATCGTATGGAGAGCAGGCGACTTAGCTTAGTGTGATCATTCTGCGCCCGAGAACGATGTGTTGGTGTACTCTCCTTAGGTACGGAATGTTGCCTGAAGCGATCTCCCGCACCCGTAGTGCTGCACGGCTTTTGTGGGACACCGTATGGCCGCATCCAAGCGCGCACGCAGCCGCAATCAGGGCGCAAGACCAGGTACTCGATTTATATCCATCCCACGTTTCTTCCTCAGCGAGCGAGGTGAACGGTAAGGAAAGAAAGATAAAAACAATGTCAAAGGGACGAAGAGAAAGGCACAGAACATGAAATGAGTAAGACAAAGTATCGAAGAATGAAAAGTGAATGAAGAACTGAAAGATAAGGGAGCGGAACAAAGAAAGGAAAGAAGTAATACAAATAAAAATAAAGAAATTAATAAAAAGGGAAAGAGATAACAAATTAGCAAGAGAAAGCAAAGAGAGGTACGGAACAAATTAAAGACAGAAGAGAAAGAGAGCAACACGGAACGAAAGAAGAAAGATGAATTAAAGAGAGAAAGAGGATAACGATGCGTGCATCGTGTCAGAAAATCCACGAGGTTAGACCTGGACCCACCAGCGACACGTGATGTGACCGCTTCGCCGTCACTGATACGCAGAGTTCTTCCGTTTCGGCTGCCCTTCGTGGCGAAAGCGAACACTGGTGCGCTGCAAAAGTGCATCGCCGGACACTTTGCAGGCGCACCAGTCTTCTCGGTGCAGTTCACAAAAGCACAGAACACGCGCGTTATACGAGGCCTGCGACACCGACAGACGCTACACTTTGCAAGCTGTGCAACGAGCCCTGTCAAATAAACACAGATCCTAGCCTTCCCCAGGTCTGCACAGTTCTATGGAGGAGAACCTCATAAACACGGGGACAGAAAGTTTGCTGCGGCGCGTTCAGTAAACGCCCCGAAGGCAAGCGTTGAAACCGAAGAAGCCGTCGCGCGAGCGGCGCTCACAAGCCCGCGTTTACCTTCCTGTACACGTTAACACGCGTGCGCCTTCGGCTCCGAGCCGGGTACGTGCTTAAAAGGGAATAAAAACAGATATTTTGCTGAGTCCAAGCTGAAAGAGCACTGCTGGATTGAAAACGACGAAGCAGAGACCTCGTTTCAGAGCGGACTCACGGGCACGCTCTCTTGATCCCGGCTGCTGTTGTTCCCAGTGCATCGCCATGTTTGCTCGTTCCAACGACCAGAGCCTTTCCGCGTGACCCTTAGCTCTTGTTCCTTCCTCTTGAATTCGCCGTCATTTTCGTTTTCAGTCTGCCGCTTTCTTTTCCCTTTTGCTCCTTGTCTCCTTCTTCTTCCAGTAAACCTCGGGTCCCTTATTTTTGCCTTCCCTATAAAAGTCTATACGCCCAGATGCATTGCTGAGGGTTCACCGCTTTGTAGCCTGCAGTCGCTCGACGGATCTGCTGCGGTGTTCTTTTCATATTACTTTTTTTTTCTAGGCTCCTCTTAAAATTGAAGTTCAACGATTGCCTCTTCGGGCGTTTTCTGCTGATTTATCTCTGCTGGGGATGTCGCGAGATACAAATAAGGAATGCACTAGGGAAATTCAATATGCCCACATTTCAGACCATTTGCCGACTGGTTTTCGGAACGGTACATGCACTACTTGCTGGAGGTTAGCTGTTCCGACGTGTGTTTTTAGATTTTCATCCTCTCCCGCGCTCGAGTAGTTCTTACGTATCTGTGAGGTTGCGGTACCACCGGCCTGTACTCTGCAATAAAAATGTAAATCCGTGTTTTATTCCCTTAAAAGCCGCGCATCTTTGTGTTGTACGTACACTGCTCATAATAATTTCCATTGACAGTGACTAACCTCTTGATAACATTCTGACTGAAAGAAAAGGATTAAAATGAGAAATCCGCTCCTCTATTCGAAGCTCAGAATTGTTGCCCTTGTCTCTCCAAACATAGACGTAAATACAACGCCCATTTTTATTTATTATCTGATGCTTGTACTCGGCTCAGTGGTTTTTGCTCTTGATTTGTTTAGATTTTGTACGCGACTTTAGCTTCGTCCGCACTGAAATTATTATTGTAATGCAGCATTCATTTTACAACTTATTTTTTCTGTCTTACGACAATCGTCCAAAGTGTTGTCGCTCAGGCTGTTCTTTTTGCTGCCTCTCTTTAAGTGCATACTTTATTAAAATATCGAAGAAACTTGCGCATCTGGCTAGAAATTAAGATACTTGAGAATGTTTCCGACATCACCCGCTTTACGACGGAGTCCGAATAAAACAGTGCAACTATATCAGTACTCTACATAGAATGTGTTACCATCCTCATCACCAGCCTGATGATATGACCTGCAGTCAAATGCCTGATGATGCGGCATTTGACTGCAGGTCAAATGCTTCTGCCATATACCTGCAATTAAACCGCTCCTGTGCCAGGTACATTCATTTGACCGCCCAAACTTCTTAAACTCGTCCACCCACGTAACTTCTTCCGCCCTCTGCTACGCTTCCCTTCCCTTGGGATCCAATCTGTCACCTTTGGTGACCATCGGTTATCTTGCCTTCGCACTAGATGTCTTGCCCAAGCTCATTTCTTTTTCTTGGTTCCTACTAGACTTTCTTTAACTCGGGTTTGTTCTCTGACGCGTTCTCTCTCTCTCTCTCTCTCTCTCTCTCTCTCTCTCTCTCTCTCTCTCTCTCTCTCTCTTTGAGTGGACCTCAATTGAAGTGAGCGCTTTTGTTAGCCTCCACGTTTCTGATGTCTCTTCCCACTTTATTTTCTTGCTCTTTCAGCAACTCACTCTAGTCGTAAATTAGGCTGCAGCGTGTCATTTTATGAGCACTACCTAAAGTACTCTCCGAAAGAATAGTCATCTCTAAAGCACTGTGCGAGGCTTTGCAGCCGTAGCTCTTAGTGTCATTTGGCATCGTTAACTGCGCCTTGCCTGCTATCAAACGGGGCTTCAATTCTATGTGGCTTAATTGGCATTCTGTGTGTTCTCGAGGCACGTATGATCCTTTGTTTTCTGCACCGTGTCACTCGGTACCATAATGGTTAACTGGTTATTAATAGTAATGGTTAACAAGATAAATGTTGTTTGTGCAGTTTCTCACCCAATTCTCGCATACTCTAAGAACTAGGTGCATAGACCAACACAAGAGGGCTTCTGTGGAGGAAGACGCAAATGCCTCATTAGCTACAGGACCCAGCCGCATCGGCAATGTCCAGAAAAAATGAACCCGAAAACTCGGCATGACGTCATCGGGCCACTCACGTGGTCGTAGTGGTTCGTTGCTAGTAAATGAACGTGTGTAGTATACACGCGTTTATCACTGCTGGCCCACCTTATTCCACCTCTTAATCCCCACCCCTTAATATACTTCTTAATCCACACCATGCTTTAGCACTCACAGCACGGAAGCCGCCTTAAATGCCCTTGCTAGCTTCTGCGGCTTCAGGCTACAGGCCGCCATTTTTAGAAAAACGTCATTACACAATTGACAGGTAGTGACATACCGTCTATAGACAATATGCGGACTGTGCAATTTTTTTTTTTTCCAGACTCCGTATTTCACTTGCCTCGTGTCTATCAGTACCAAGCGAATAGCGACGGTTATTACATGCGGCAAAACCTATTTTTTAATAATTCTTGCCGTAGTAATTACACTCGCCATATCGCCATAATCCCCAGTCTTTGCTAACTCCATGACGAAGACCTCTCCCACGCCACTCCCGGTTACCTTGCCGTGTGCGCGGTGCGATTCCCTTATTTGCCCCCGAAACTACCTAATCTCTTTCGCCCACCTGATTTTCCTCCACCCTCGAACGCGCTCCTCTTAAGGTACAACCCGTTACTCTTAGTGATAACAAGATGTGCTGCCTTCAAGCTGTATATCGCGGCAATTCCTATTTATTTTTCTTGTGGTTTACACTGTAGAATGTCACTGTCTCGTGTTTGTTCACCCCTCTTTCACTCCCTTGATGCTGCACCTATATTTAGGGGCATAGCTGGCCCCATGCGCCTCAGTATAATTTTGAATTGTTAATTAGCCTCTGCGTTTTTGCCCCACAGTCTAGTACCGGTAACATATGTCTGTTATATACCTGAAAACTAGTGAGAAAAACTACGGACAAGAAGAAAAAATACACATGACGAGCGTTCATTTTCTCCTCATTTTCTGTATTGCCTACTCGCCCAACTTTGCCCTTGCTTTGTAATCGCCCCTAAGTATTCTTAGCAAGGTAAATATCATCAGCGAACCGTAGATTGGTAAAGTATTTCCTGTTACATTTTATCACTAATATCTTATAATAAGAGGCCTCTAAATACCTCCTGCAACGTGAACTGAAGAGGTCACATCTGTAGGACACCTGTATTTATCACTGTTTCAACATTTGCATGATTTGTAGGGACAAGGCGTAATTACAGGAGCAACATATACTTTTTAGAACTTTGACGCAAGCTCCTGTACGTTGGTCTCGTAAAACTTGTACGACAGCCAATGTTTCTACTCAGTCAAATGCTCTCGTATTTTCTGAAGGTAAAACAGGGGGTATACTCATTTTGGTTATATTCAGGACTTTTTGCCTATCACTTAATTGATAGTGTGAATATGGTTTGCTATCGAGCAGTGGTTATGGAAACCAGCCTAATCATTTAGTTAATTGAAGTGTGAGGCTACCATTATTCTGCTAGAAATTACCGCAAAGGAAGGGGTATCAACTATCAACGAGTACACAAACTACGTTTCGCTTGGCTTCATTCGTGTCGTCTTTCAACTAGTTAAGAAGTGAAACAAATAGTTTCGGAGGCGCGATGTAAACCGCTGACGTGCTTAAGAAGATAAAAGGTACTATATATATAGTAAATAGAATTTCAACAGGACAAAAACTTAACAAGATTGTTCGGTTATGCCTTTTCTTCTGGGAAATAAAAAAAAAGGAAGTTTCATCAGAAATAAACGAAACTGCCAAGCTGTAGAAACAACTGAGTGAGATATTTCTCGGTTCCACTCGGAGTTTGCCAATTCAGAGAACCCGTCAGAAGGCAAATTAGGGCGCCATTCAGAATTTTCATTTATATAGCAGAAAAAGCACGTTTATCATCTTCGCAGAGAGAGGATACACGTCTTTTCTTAGCCTTAGCAAACGAATATAAGTTCTCTTGTCAAACACTACTCTTAAGTGGAGGTTCTACGGTTGCGCTTCCGACATTAGTTTCTGCAGAGTTTGATTTCTGTTGGTTCCAAAAATAAAGAAAAAATATAAGATGTGATATGCTAACCTAAATGATAAAAAAAAATCAGCACTGTACATGAAGCAAGAAAAACAAACAAAATATTTGCTCCTTTTTTTCTAAGTTCAAGATACCCATGGGCTGTACCCGGTTGTTCGTACAAACGGCGAGCACAGCCATAACGCTCGTAGTTCTCTTCTTTTCACGATTCCACGGAACGACCTGGGTTGAATTCTCCCCAACTACCGCTTGGAACTCATACCATCTCCGTCTGCCTTGCTTCTCTCGTTCTCTACTTACGTTTTATTTTTTCCTCCCTCTCACGGTCACTGCAATGTCTTGTTGAAGGGATCATCTCGTGTCATGCCGGACCTTGAGAGGAAACGCTTCGGTTTGCTTCACTCCCTAATAGGGAGAAAGGCACCGCAAAAACGGTCGTTACGCCCTGCTCCAAAAGGCGGTAGTGGGGAAACGGGAACGGACAGACAAAATCGGGACACCGCTTGAGGGGGGAAAAGGGACGAGAAAAAGAGTCCGGGTTGCTTCAGCGAACAGCAGCAGGATCGAATGCTGTAAACGTCCCGTGTTCCTCTAATGCGACGTTTATCTTTTTATTGTCTGCGCCTTTTTTCTTCCCCTTCCTACAAAGCGTTTTTATTGATTTCCGTGTTGTCGACATCGTGTGGCCTCCTTTCGAGGACGGGACAAATTGCTCGCGGAAAACGACCGCGGATGACAGATGAATTGTTTTCAAGTTGGGGTATCATTGATACTTGCTTGTACTACACGCTGGCTTTCTTTTCTTTCCGCCATTGCACGAGCTAGTGACCCTACAATCACTGACTCGGAGACGTTTGTTAGCAGTGAATGCGGTTTTGATGGATTTTGCACTTGAGTGTCTCCGATAGTCGTGTGTCTCAAACAAGTTTTTTAAAGCTTTCGGAAAAAAAAAAGCTATCTAGTAATTTCAAGAATTTCGGCTCAGTGAGAGCAAGAATTTACGCATGGGAGAAAAATAATTCGCAATTATTTGCGTTCGCACTTTCTTCGGCTTCTTTCAGAGCAAGCTGGTTAAAAAAAAAAAATTAGTTGTGGTTCAACTCTGGTTAACCCTAGTTGAACTGCCCCGCCGGGGTGGTGCAGTGGCTGGGGCACTCGACTACTGTGCCCAGGGAAGCGGGATCGAATCCCAGCCTCGGCGGCCGCTTTTCGGTGGAGACGAAGAGCAAGGTGCCCGTGTGCTGTGCGATGTCAGTGCACGTTAAAGAATCCCAGGTGGTCAAAATTTCCGGAGTCCTCCACTGCGGCGTCTCTCATAGCCTGAGTTGCTTTGGGATGTTAAACCCCACAAACCAAACCAAACCTAGTTGAATTGCGATGGCAACGGCGGAAGCTTCTTTTTCTTGCAACATTATTTACCTATCACGCCTTATCAGTGTAAGGTGCTGCATTATTGGGGGCACTTAAGCATATCCTTTAAGAGTATGACGTGAGAGCGTAAGCCACCAGCCCACATAGAAATGAGAAGGGTTCAATGCTGCTGAACCGATTGTGGAGCGAAAGCGTTAGCTGCCGGTGACCGAGCGTTCTTCTTCTTTTCCTTCTTTTTCTTTTTCTTCTTCTTCTCCTTTTTCTTTTTCTTCTTCTTCTTCTTTCTCCTTCTTCTTTCTTCTTCTTCTTATTATTACTATGCTTCTTCTTCTTCCTCTTCTTATTCTTATTCTTCTTCTTCTTCTTCGCGGCTGTTCAAGGTGAACCGTGGGGACTGGCCGTGAACTAGGCGATGGCTCTAAACCTGGCGCAGTATTGCTATCGCAATAAAAATGTAATGCCAAGTATTTAAGGAACTGAGCGTCATAATTATGTCGGAACACAACATGTAAAATACAAAAAAAAATCACAAAACACCAGAGGAACGGAACCTCATTATTACGTCGAACCGTAGCACGTGGAATGCAAAAACAAGGGAAAACAGAGTGGTTAGTCCTTAGACGAATTTGCAACCATCTGTGCAACTCGGTGCCACAGGTTGCTTCCCATAAAAACGGATGCTTAGTCTATGATGTACTCTATGGCTTACGGTGTTCAACGTCCGAAAGCACCTCAGGCTATGAGGGACTTAGTAGTGGAGAGCTCCGGAAATTACATCAACTAACCGGGGTTCTTTGACATGTGCTGACAGCGCACAGACGCCTTGCTTTTCGCCTCCATCGAAAAGTGGCCGCCGCTGCCGAGGCTCCAACCCGCGCCCCCGGCAACAGCAGTTGAGCGTCCTAACCACTGAGCGACTGCGGCTGGCCATGCATAGAAACTGTTGCGTAGGAGGTACCGTAATGCGATACTAGGTTACAAAAGTAGAAACATTTTAGACATTTCAAGGCGTCAATGTGGTCTCGACATACAAATTTATCCAAGAAAATGCAGTTAAACTCCAGGATCTTTCCACTGCAGCCGTCGGTGTCTTTGACCAAGACTTCCGGGTTGGAACAGACTTAGGCGCAACAGTGTAGACTAAGTACAGCTGAGCCAGCGTTAAATACGACGCCCATATACTGGAGCGGATTTGCGACACCCCTAAATTTGCCCCCTAGAGTTTGTCACGTCACTTACTGTACTATGAAAAATTATGGTAAACATTAAAATACCAAGATTTCTTAAAGGAAAAAAATGGAGCCTTTGAAATCAAAAGACTAGATACCTTAAAATTCGGAAATGTGTCCGATACTCATTTTCGCGTGGCTTATATCGGCATGGCTTATTTGGAGGGAAGTGTAGCAAACTTTGAACTGCACGTTATAATTCACACGAAAAAAATAAACACGAGCAAGAGTAAGGATAGATACTAACACAGAAGGAACATACATGAATATTGCCTTTAGATTTGCTCCCATGTTTAATATAAGGAAAAACGAGGTAATCCTAAAACAGCACAAGAGCGCTCATTGGAGTACAAAAAGTTCATTTGAACGTAAAATAAAACGGCAATAAAGCACCAGGAAAAAGAAAACGCAGAGACATGGTCAGATCTTATTGCCACATGACTGATTGAAGAAAATAAAGATAAGGTATAGATTTGCACTGCGCTTGAGATTTCACTAGAAGAAACAAATCACAAGTGAAAAATATAGAAGGTAAAAAACAAACGCGCTATGAAAAAAAGCGCACGAAAAACAACCACAAAACTTTGTCTACTCGCATTACTTCTAATTGCTGCTGCTCTTATTTCCGGCGCCGTTCATCAAACTAGAGATATTAAGCTGTATTTCAAAGCGAATGAACACAACTTCCGTACTCTATGTCCCGTAAACCTATTCCTGCACTTGTTTTGCGCACAGCCGAACTTTGACCGCTTCTTTTACATGCAGTAGTGGAGGCTACAACACATATGGCAAACATCTTTTAGAACCATCAAAAGTGTCATTTGTGTCTTTTTATACCCACTTTAAAGGAAGTATAACATTTTCACAAACAGCAAACTTTGGCTGTTTCAATGCAGCTATACTTCTTGAGTAATACAAATAATTGATATTTAAAAAAAATGTCTAATATTACGGGAAAAAAAAAACAGCTTTTTTTGTTGTTTTTTTTTTTTTTCGTTTTGAAGCCTTCAAAAATTTCTGGAAATTTTACCATTCTACAGCTGGGGGGGGGGGGGGGGGGGGGCACCTTCCAGGGTGAGGACCATAACTGCTTGCCCAAAACACCAACATCAACATTGAGTTTTCTGGAGAATGGGGCTTTAACGCCATCGCATTAAATAGTAATACAAGCCTTACTTTTGACTTAACGCGTTATTATTTCTCGCGTTTTGTAAAGCGTGCTTCACCTTAGGCATCAACGCTTGAGGCGAAGCTATCTTCATTTTCAATTTGGTTTGTTTGGTTAAGAAATCTAATAATATAAATAATAATTATTGGTTCACAGGAAGAAAAATGTGCAGTATCTTTCAGACTTGCTCTGCGGACACCTGAACTGCTCCACAGGGGAAGGGAGGAAGGTTGGAGTGAAATCGGAAAGAGAAAGGGGAGCCGTAGTGGAGGTCTCCGGAGTAATTTTGACCACCTAGAAATTATTTAACGTACGCTGACATCGCACAGCACACGGTCGCCACTTCGTTTTTCCTCCATCGAAACGCAGCCACCGAGGTCGGGATCGAATCCAGGAACTTCGGCACAGTAGTCGGGCGTCCTACCGCTGCACCACCGCGGCGGGGCAGGAATCTAATGTGCCAAACTTATTCAGGTGACAAACGACGCCGCAGTAATGGGCTCCAGTTAATATAAATGACCTGTAGTTATTTAGTGTGTAATAAAATTTCGTAGTTCACGGGCGCCTTAGGTTTCGCTTCCATCAAAACTCGGCCGCTGCGCCGGTGCTTGAATCCGGGTACAATGACTTAATTGTGTCCTAACATGCAATGAGTTACCGAGATGGTAACTTAAAGATGGTATCAAGTAGGTAGGGTGAGATATGTTAGGCCAATATCGAAAGCTGTGGAGTGACATGCCGTTTGGAAGGGCAAGCCCCAAAACAAAAGCACAATTTGGGCCCAGTAGAAGACGCGAAACTAAAAATACGAAATAGAAGAAGGCGCTGTTTGAATCTTTCCTGATAAGAACACATTCTAGCAAATCTAGGGTAAATTAGGTGAATCCTAAACTTCAAAATCACTGATAAGAGCGTTAAACAAGGCTTAAAACTTATAAAACAATCCATGCAACTACCAGAAAGACATCGGACAAAAATCGTATGCAAAACTTTCAAAAAAACTGATGCAGAGAAGAGGTTGAAAATCGTAGCAGACGTAAAAAATATATAAAAGGCTGCAAAATTAATGTGAAATCTTTTTGATACCCAAACGCAAAGAGCTCAATTCTTTGCCAAAAGCGAGCAGTTTGAACAGCTGTCTTTTACAAATATATCTTAGAGAGCAAGGCTTTCCGATGCTCCTCTGCGCTTATTGCGAGGGGGGTAAGGTTCGTCATGACGTGAGGACAATAACTAGTCGTCAGGACTGCTGCTCAGAATTTGTTACTGATACGCGCACGCATGGCTTTTTGCCTGATAATTAGCTATTGTCTTTGGAAATAACAGCAACCTGCCTCATAAGACGACGGATCGTAAATACCTCGCCTTAACACTGTACGACGGTAAAAAGAGTTAACGCCTCCTAATTTTTTTCGCACAGGGAAAATGAAAAGGAACAGGTATTTTTGCAGTAGAATTATTGGGCATCAGTGGGCGGACCTAGAGTTGGCGTAGGGTATAAGATATAAAGTAAGGTATAAATATAGGGTATAAACAGGAGCATGGTTTATTAGCTAATATCGAATAATAAAGCAAAAATAAGCGTTTAACATATAGTGCGTTAAGTCTCCCAGTCGATAAAATTGCTGACGTTTCCCTTTTGTGGCAAAGTTGTTCCCTGTTTCGCGTCAAGCATATGTCGGGGAAAGAGAATATACTCGCAACGTTCAACACACTGGCAGGCCTTCCACGTGAATCTTCTCAAAACCCTTCCTGACCAAGAGTTTTGCTTGTTTGGCTACCAGTTGCTCGTAGTCGGCTCTTATGCGAGCCAAATTTGTATCTTGCTAATTTGAAAGCAACGACCTCGTGGGATCAGGTTATTCTGGCCGCAACCATGAAGCTTGCCATTATAACTAAGTCCAAAAGTAGCATTCCTGGAATGTTTCTCAAACACGTTGCCAACAAATAAACAGCGTGCCTGACGAAACAGCCTTTGATGTTTTGCGCGCTATCACGCAAGCATTGTGCTCGAGAAAGCCGATTAGCGTCGGAGCTGGGCAGGGAAGTGCGCGCTAGCTGTTAGTCACGTGGCTCGCATGTGGTGCAAGTTGCCAGTGGCCTTATGCTTCTGGCCCTTTAACGTGAATGAAGCCACCCCTGCCCTCGATATCCTGCAGCATAAAATATCCCCCCCCCCCCCTCGCTTCCCTCCCTCCCTCTGTTGCAAATGTACAAGTGCACATGCGTGGGACGCGGCTAATAAGCACCGGCGACTTTAGAGACATATTCACAAAGGTGCAGCCGCTGTATTGCTAACAAAGTGCACTTTGCTATCTGGTGTCATACAGCACGTGCGTTGTATTGGTTTGACTCTGTCGTAGCTCGAACCGTGTGGGAACCCCGCTGCACATTATCACCGATTCGCCCGCGAACAACAAACAACTCGCCCTAGCAGTGGCCGTAAAATGGCAGCTAATTTATTGCATCTGCTGTACGCATACGTACCTTTCATGCACCGGACCTTTCGACTTAGTCTTAGTCACAAAGAAAGAGAACGAGTTCAGAAGTTTCACCAGTCTTTTTTTTTTTTTTCTTTTTGTCGTTTCGTGATCTTAAGTTTCTGCGGCACAGAAGGCTCCGGATTTTATTCTCGTGCAAGAAGTAATAATGAAATGTACATGATACCACACCGTAGTGAAGTGTTCGTCGTGTCTGACGTTGATGTTCCTTCTTCACTCCAAACAGTGGCGTGCATTCCATCAATGATGAACCTGCGCCCACTCTCGACCCCACAGGCGTCTCCGCATCCATTAGTTTCCCCATGTCTATTTCCATCTCCATCATCGACACGCCTATTCTGGTGAGAACACATGGCATGAAGCCGACTTCTTCCCGCAGGAAAATTTCACGCAGAGAAGTACGACCGTGCGCCCTGCCGAGGTGCTAATTATAATCCGGGATCGGACTCCGAGGCTCTCCACCAAGTTTGATCAAGCATGCAGATAAAACGAAACGGTTTCGGAGCAAAAGTTGCCGAGTTTGTAGCCGAGTAGGTTACGCAAATGTGCAAGCTTAATTCTACGATGGTAGCACGCAGGACCCACGGGGCACGCATATGCCTGCATGGCAGGACCGGGAGGGTGACGTGAGCAGCGCGGTTGCATGCGTGCCACGGTAAGGCCAACTTCCCCCCACGCACCCAACGCCTCTAGTCATGCATTCCGTGAGATTTCGGTGAGCTGGGGTACGGAGCCAACGCCAGATTTCCCATTTTGGCATTTCTATATACGGTAAAACATCGACAAGGCTAAGTTTGCCGCAACAGGGAAGAACGTTGCCAGCATATGCCCGCAGCATAGGCGGCACAGTGCTGCGGTCATTATGCGAAATCTTTCAACATTTGAGCAAGTCCACATTCGGTATGATGAGCTACTTTCGACCATGCTTTTTGTTTACAAATTATAATACAGCTACTTTGTGCGGCTACGTTGACAGTAACTTCAGCTACGTTAGTTTCCCCAACAAAAAAAAAAAAAATAACAAGGAAAATTTGAGCCTCGATTCACAACGTCACAGCTCCATCCGCTGAATCACATTCGGTTAGTTGATGCTTCGAATTACAAGAGATATCCTGAAGCATAGGTATTCTGAAAAAAGCAAGCAGAGTTGGTCTACGGCGCAGAGATTATCTTAACTAAGGTCTACGGAGGCCCTTTATAACTACGTAACTACTTAGACTACAATATAGCGAAGATAAAAGAAAGGCATAATGTGACACTCCTGTTAAAATCACCGAGGATTTCAACGATAACTCTTCGCTGGGGTTGGTTGGTGGTGGCTTAATAGGTAGTGGTCTACCAGGGGATACTAGACCGGTTAGATCTTGGAAGTACTGTATGAGGCTGATGCTTTGTACGCTCAAACCACTCAGAACAGCGATCGAACTCCGAGTGTGATTGAACCTGGATTCAGCCCTCACTATCAGCCGTGGTGGAGAGATAGCGTCTGAAAATCTATCCAGCCTGCATTCGCAATGCCGCATCGTCTCTAGTGTACTGTAATCGTAGACTACTAGTGTTATCCTAGTGCGTAAGAAGGTCAAAGGTGTGAAAAATTACATCTGATCAGCTTGGTATCCATTAATCACAAGGTATGATTTAAAATAATCGCCAATAGCATCAAGGCAGCCTTAGACTTTAATCAAACGAGGAATCAGGGAGGCTTTTAAGAACGCTATAAGAGAAAAGATCATTACTACACTATCACCAGGGGACACGAAAACGCTTGGAGCATGATTATAACCTCTATGCGTAGCATTCACAGATTAAGAGAAAGTATAGGAATCAGTCTAAACCTCAGCGGTCATGCAGGCACTAAGAAATTAGGGCGTAGAGGAGCTGTATGTAAAAGTACTGGAAGATATCTGCACAGCAAAATCCATGAAGAAATTAATAAAATCTGCATTCAGGAGGGTGTTAGACAAGCAGACACGATCTTTCTAGTGCTGTATTTAGTACTTGTCTAGAGAAATTGTTAGAGGCCTGGATTAGGAACAGTTAAACATAAGGGTTAACGAAGAATAACTCTTTAATCTGCCATTCACCGATGATATTGCCTTGCTAAGTAACTAAGGGCATCAATTGTAACCGAAGATTAACGACCTATTCTGGGAAAACAAAATGGCTACCCTAAAATAATATGCGAGAGACTAAACTAATTGTGAATAGCTTCGGAAAGATATAGCAGTTAATTATAAGCAGCCAGACACTATAAGTAGTAAAATAATACGTATATATAGGGCAGGTAGTGGCCACAAATCCGGACCAGGAAAGGAAAATAACTGGAATAATCAGGTTGGGATGGAGCGCATTTGGAAAGTACTCTCAGATAATGAATAGTAGCTGACCAGTATACCTGAAGAAGAAAATGTGCGCTTAACAGCTGTGTCTTTTTGGTACTCACTATTATGGCAGAAACGGGGAGGCTAAGCAAGAGCATCTAAAGGCGTTTTCTGATATTCCCTAATGCGAAAGTTTAGCGCAGCAATCTATAAGCACTTTTGTAATATATTGAACCAAAAAAAATTGACAGAGGTTTAACATACTTAAATATGGTATTCAGCGAACGCTGCACAGCATGGTTACGCTTGGTAGAACTCTTTCGTAACCCGATTTACCTGGCATTGGTACGATACGCCAAGCGCAGCATTATTGCCACTGTCGTCCATGGCCGGCTTTGAGTCGAGTGCGGTTGCTCCTCGTTTTTATACCCATCGATTGAAGCCATGACTGTTTCCATCGCGCGATGGCGCGACGTGACTCCACCACGTGATTAATCACGTGTTCTACCCTTTCACTCCTTCCTTAGCCCCAAGTTTGAAAGGTCAAATATCACCCAAGGGTCAACGCTATGATATTGTGAAGTGACACCAAGGTGGTCCACATGGTTAAATTGCAAGCGGTCGGATGTTTTGGGAAAAGAAAGACACAGTATATTTATAGCCACACTTTGTCCTGTGATTCCTTGAAATTTGTCAAGGTGGCAGTTTGGGCTTGTTGGTAACATATGTAACAAGTGTATGTAATTTCTCGTCCCTATCCTGTCCCTGCGCTATTTTTGTTTGACATGGGTTCCTTGAAGGTCAATGACTAGCCCACCCTAACCCATCTATCTGTAAAAAAGGAAAGACAATATATGTCAACAATTTGTCTTCCTGCTCCTTGAAGGTCACTTGAAGGTCCCTTGAAAGTCAAATGTAGTGGCGTGCGAAGGCCGGCTCTACCGAGCATAGTATAGCTTTCGCTTCAAAAAATTGACAGGGGCTGTTTCTTGTATGTATGAGCCACAGAAGTTCTCAGAAGAGAAAGAAAATTCACGAGCGAACGGCGTATAGGGCGCGTTGCAGTTGCGCTCTAAAACGGTTCATCTTAAACTTAGGATAGTGCAGATACGTATGGAACGGGAAGTGGTTGGTGTAACGATAGCAGACAGGAAATGTGCTGAATGGGTCAGGGAACAAAGGCAATTGGCATACATTACAGTCTAAATCGAGAAAACGAAACGAACATGGGTAGGTCATGTAATGTGAAGACAAGATAACCGATGGTCTCCAAGTGTGACGACCGGGATTTCAAGCGAGCGCAGGCATAGCAGGGGGATGCAGAAAGTTAGATGGGCGGATCAGTTTAAGAAGTTTCCAGTGATCAGATGGATACCTCTGATGCAGGGCCTGGTTAATTTTGAGGATACGGGAGAGGCATTTGTCTAGCAGCGGGTGTAATGAGGTGATGACGATAGTGATGATGGCAGTGGACTTGCGACTGCCTGATGAGTCACGACAGCACTGAATGCATTGTATATCTTGATGCATTGGGGGGGGGGGGGGGGGGGGGGGGAGGGGGGGGGGAGTATCGAAAACGATGAATGTCTGCGATACTAGCTTGTACGCATGTGCTCTTGCTATTACCTGCTCAGGCGCCTGACAACTTAACAGCGGTCGGCGCGCTTTGTTGATGAAAAACATTTAGACGTAAAATATTGTGGCTGTGGTAGCGCTTACCCGTACTTTCACAGCATTGTATCGCTGCAATAAACTCCAATTTTAAGCAAGATCTGTCAGCTAATAGTATGCGTAAAATTTGTCCTTGCCTCTCTTCAGACTGTCTTCTGGGCAGGCTAATTGGTTCTGAAAGAAAATGTGATATAAACCACGTATCATGCTCATCGGGCTTGCTATTCGCAGGAGATGACTAAGGCCCTTTAATGACTGTGGACACACTTACAGACTTCAACACTTAGCATCACCAAAAATGGCTGCTCCTGCACGCTTTCCATATTGTTCGGTTGAAACAATTTTTTTTTTGAAAATTGACCTCCGAGACAACGTACACGCTGTTGCACTGCAGTCAAAGGCTTCAGACCATACGTCGGCACTTCACCCCTACGCTAGTCATCTTCATTTATCTTCATAATAGGCCTAATGCAATAGAGGCTCTGTATACTATGTGTGTCTTTATGCTGCAACTGTCCTTTCGTTGACGTGCAAGGTCGGAGTCTCTAGCCCTGTGCATTCCCAGGAAGACGATACTACCGGAAGCCGGCTCGGCATTTCAGCGTTTAATGTTAAAGGTCGTCATAACGCTAATAAAGAGCGAGGACGGCCGACGAGAACCTAATATACAGCGCTTGACAGAATCACACTGCCACCCACTCATGCCATCCGGCACCAGACATCCCTTTCTGGGCGATTGTGCTCTAACAGAAAAAAAAAAGAAAAAAAAAGGTGAGAGAGATCAGAAATGGAGGGGAGAACAAAAAAAAAACATCGAATTCCACCGGTTCGTACTGCAGGCGCTATCAGCTGTCTCCCTCGCAGACAATGGCCCTGGCTAAAACCGGAAATGAACTCTCGAATGTTGGGCGCGTCACCTGCTCAGGCGTCGGCGGCGGCCGAATGAGCTCTGGATTCCTGGCGTCGCACCGGAAGCGGCCAATCACATGGCGTGCTGCAGGCCATGGCTCCTGCATCCTCCCAGCAGAAAAGTTGACGTTTCCCTCTTCTCCGTTCACCTCTCCAACCTGCCCACTGGCGTGATCAGGATGCACCGGCTAGAAGCAGCAAACGGCTGGCACGAAAGGCGGCAGTAACTGGTTTGCGGAGCGTGCGCTAACCCTAACCTTAACCTGTACGCGATGATAACGCGTCAGGCTATCACCAAGCAATGAAAGCTATGGAGAATAGTTAAATAGCTTTTGAGGCGTTATCGTAATTGTTTTTTTTGGCTATCTATATTGCCGTTTGTGACCACAATATTCACGCTGCATCAGAGACTAAACAGCCTCCATGGTCGAACCCTGCGACCTTGGGCTCAGAAAAGGAAAGACACTGGATGATGGACCTGGCGGAAGCCCAGTTTCATGCGTGAAGAAAAGTTATTTCGCCAATGTTACCTGCTAACACAAAACAGAAAATTGAACGTATATTTGTATGCCCTTTTGTATGTCAATGATATTGTTGAAGTTGTTAACCCACCAGTGCATATTCGACTGTTTGCTGACGATTGTATTCTATACAGAGAAGTTACAAATAGGGACGATCAATGTGACCTGGACAGTGCCTTGAACAACGTTTTTGAATGGTGCGACCGATGGGGCATGATTCTGAATGCTGATACAAGTGTTTATATGCCGATAACCCGAAAAACCATACGTCATAGCTACACATATAAATTAGGCTCTCTCCCTCTTCAACAAGTATCCAACTACAAATACCTAGGAGTAACCATAAGTAGCAATCTATCGTGGAACTTGCACATAAACAATATCTGCTCTGCTGCATTTAGAAAATTGTGCTGCTTAAGACATAAACTAAACAATGCTCCTTCTAACATTAAGCTACTTTGTTATTCTTCATTAATTAGACCTAAACTCGAATATGCATGCATAGTGTGGGACGCGTATACTAAATCTAACGTAAAAAATCTGGAAAGAATACAGAGAAGAGCTGTCAGCTTTATTTTCAATAAATATGCGAGGTCTGACTCCCCAACCACTTTAATGGAGACAAATAAAATTGAACTACTTGAACATCGAAGAAGAAAGCTTAGATTAAAATTTATTTATCAGTTATTACATAACAAACTCGGTTTGAATCCGTCATCATACTTAACGCCGGCACCAACCAGACAAACTCGTCAACACCATCCCAGCTCCCTAACCCCTATATTCGCTAGAACAGACACTTACACATTTTCGTTCTTTCCACGCACAGTAACAGATTGGAATCAGCTAGTTAATACATTGTCCCATGAGTTTTAACCAATTGCTGCTATACTGTGTTGTCTTTTTTGAAGTGTTGCGTTTTTTTTTTTTTGTGCCTTGATTGACTTGTTCACCCACCCTGCTTGGACTTAGTGTCCGCAGTATTTTGTAAATAAAAATAAATAAAATAAAAAAGAGATATGTTAGAGGTACAAGTAAAGCAAACGTATGACACTAACTTCCACGCCGTCCTAGAAAAAACAGAAGCGTGCCTATGTTTTGCTACAAAATAGTAAATTTGAGCCTAGAAAAATATGTAAACATTTCGTTTTCGGGAGCAAATCTTTACTAAGCACTGGACTCCGTCAAGAAACCAATATTAATGCGTCGGGTGTTTTAAAGAGGCGATATGATGAACAGCTTACGGAACAAATATTTATGTCCGCCCCATAAAGACATGTCAAATGCGGGTTCGGCTCGCAATATTAATATTTCATGAAGTCTCGCCTATTTTCAAAACATAGCTGCACATCTCCGACCTGTGAGTCAAAATCGATGAGAGTATACAGTTGTTGTCTCAAGGAATCGGAGAGCACGCATGCCTGCCGCGTTTGAGCTCATTCCGTCTGGAACAATCATAATGGACTGGCTGTTGCTCTCACGGAACAACCCCATGTATTTGCGGTATTTCTTCGAGTGCTTTTATACGTAACACAGTGACGCTGCCCTCGCCGCATTTATTCAGTTTTGTGCTCATGACAATGACCACACATGAGCCTGCGAAGTTTTACGTCAGCGCATGGACAGAGGATGGCGTTCGGCTCTTGCACCACTTATTTTAGTGAAGAAAAAGGCGCCAAAACTAAACGCTATAAACTAAATTTCCTAGTAAAATTATGCCATGTTACGTTCAATACTAGCAGCCAATACGAAACAACACATCTGTAATATTAACAGGGCTCCATGAGACACCGGCACTTAACAATGCACCGGGAAAAAAAAAAAACAGAAAACATCGCCTATTTTAAGTGTAAACCATCCTGTAATAGCATTGACACCACTGCCGTACAAAGAGGAGCCCATTACATTCTTTGTAAGAACATGAACAGTGAAGGAGCTGTTAGGTGAAATTTGGCACACTGCCACTCCTTTAGAGAATGAGAGACCGACTCTTCGTTCGGCTGATGTTTCCTCGGAGCACCAGCGATTTTATTAGCGGCTCCCCGGCGGAAGCCAGAAACAAAGCGAAAAAAAAGAAACGTCATTGCTCTCCTCTTACCTCGTATTCGTGAGTTTTGTTTCCTTCGACGTAGGAGACAAGAAACTTGTCAGCCAGTTACGAGCAGGAAATTTCATTCAAGTTGTGTCATGTCCGTGATTGTTACTTCCGTAATCGCTACATCGCAGCCCCCTATGTACCTGTCGACTAAGTCAACTTCCGCTTTATTGTTGTTTCTCGCATTTTATTGTTTCATTTTATAAATTACAGGTGACGGGCTTGATGACAAGTACTGCAAGCTAGGAGATCGCAAGAAAGCACGAAGTTGCAGGTGTTGCTAGGAAGGAACGCAAAGAAGCCTAGGCAGGCCACAGCGCCCGGATCTCAGAGCGTCTTCATCTATAAACACTGGTTAATAGTATCTTCAGCAGTAATAGCTTTCCTTCGGTATCAGCAGTTTGTATAGTCGATGCATGTTTCAGCTTTCATCGTCATCATCATCATCATCATCATCAGCCTGATTATACCCACTGCAGGGCGAAGGCCTCTCCCAAATTTCTCCACTTAACCCGGTTCTGTGCTAGCTGCCTCCACTTGACCCCTGCGAACTTCTTAATCTCATCCGCCCACCTAACTTTCGGCCGCCCCTGCTACGCTTTCCTTCCCTTGGAATCCAGTTTGTTTCAGCATTACGTGGACTCTATTCAAGACATTGCATACTGCTGCTTACAACCCGCTTTTATTGGCACACAGGTTCACTTCAATGGCTAATGAAGGGTGGGTTCACTGTGCCAATAAATACGGTGCAGCTGTGGGCGTTCTGTCAGTGCTAGGTTAGGTATCTTGAACCAAGGGGCCGCTGCAACCATAGCTACGACCCAAGGTATCGTCATTGTAGGGGCTCTGTAGATAGGTGGATCGGATCATCTCGTTCGCTCGGGCGCGCCTCTGGCGCGCCCGAGCGAACGGCGCGCCAGAGGCGATAAGGGAGAAAAGTCTGGCACATATTTCAGCCGCAGTGGCGCTGTGAGCGGCTAAACAACCTCACACCCGAGTCCCTCATTCGAAAGTTTTCGCAATTACAAACCACAATTCCCGGCTTGCACCGCGTAAATAGCGGGCCCCTGTGCGCCCGTTTTCTCAATTCTAAAACACTCTAGCTTTGGAATAGGTTTAGTTTACGGGGTTTAAAGTCCCAAAGCGACGCAGGCTATGAGACGCCGTCGTTGAACGCTTCGGAAATTTAGACGTGTACTGACATCGCACAGTACACGGAAGCTTGCCTTCCGCTTCCATCGAAAAGCGGTTTTCCCCACCAGGATTGGATCTCGCGTGTCCTTGGATTTAGCAGTCGAGCGCTCTATACCACTGAGCCCCGACAACATGGTCAGAGTGCAAAAGGCAATCTAACGACACCTAGCCACACCCTTCGCCTTTTCAGCATAGCTTTTTGCGCTTGCTCATTTGCGCGCCATTTTTACCCTATCTCCTTAACAGATAACAGGGAGCTTTAGAATAGGGGGAGCCTGTCCGTTAGGAGGACAGGAGAACAGCGGGGCTCGAGTGCGCATGCTCAGATTAATTGCCATAGCCCCGCGCTAATTCATTCCACCATTCCGCGCATGCGCATTGACTCCCCAATATTATCCTATTTTCCTAATCGATAGGCTCCTCTTATTCTAAATTTCGTTAGTGTCACCCTACTCTAAAACTGAGCTAAGGACTAAGCACCGCATGAGTAGCGATACTGCAGCGTGCGTGCACCAATTAGTGCTAACGCGTCAGGCGGGCTCACCACCGGCCAGCATGCGGAAGAAGGTAGCGGAAGCGAATGACTGTAGAGGATCGTGTTATGCTATAACTATCTATTGATGCACAGTGTCGGTGGTCAAGTGACGAACGGTGGTCAAGTGATTTGCGCATTTACCTCATATGCAAACGGTGAAGGCTGGATTACCAGGCCGGCGTGTTCTCACAAGTTCCAGGTGCCCGCGTGCTGTGCGATGTCATTGCAGGTTAAAGAACCCCAGGTGGTCGAAATTTCCGGAGTCCTCCACTGCGGCGTCTCTCATGCTTTGTGACGTTAAACCCCACAAACCAACCAACCAACAAGTTCCCAACAGGTACAAGATTTCCCGCACTTTAATGCTTGGATTATATGAGTTGAAAGGCTTAGGAAAGGGGCCTTTGACAACCTTTAAGTGAAACTACTCTGCGCTTGGATTATATGAGTTGAAAGGCTTAGGAAAGGGGCCTTTGACAACCTTTAGGTGAAACTACTCTGCGCTGAAGCAAGTCTAGGTGGTATTGGCTAAAGGGCTCTCGGGACAAGCTTTTTTTTTTTTCCATTAAAAGATATCATCAGCATCACTAAGCAATCGCAGTGGGTTATAACTAGCCAATGATTGCTTTTTACAGTGCCAGCCTTCAGTGAACCAACCATGGCTGTACGGGCTGCTCAGAGCATGGTCCATATCGCACTACTTCCAAAGTTAAAAATTTCCAAGACTTCCTGCGCCTTCCGATTATGGCAATGAGAAATAGCGTCCAAAGAGCCAAACTGATGGAACTGAACTGCCCACCCACAGATGTATGCAGGGAAAAAAAGTAAACAAAAGGGAGAGAAAGCGATTCAGCTAGGCCAGACGCTGAGTCAGCCCCGAGACGCTTTTGCTACTAGCATCCTTTTATAAGAGCCTCGCCCGACGCATATAGAATCAAGCAATAAGGCACCGAGTGCACCAATTAGGGCGCATGAAAGGCTCCAGTGCTCTGAAAGAGTGCGCAGACTTTACCTTAATAGCCAGGCGCGGCCGTCTCGCATAGAAGTGGCGATCAAACAGCTGTCGCCCTGTTGAATCTGTAAGAGGACCGAGACGACGCTGATAAAGAAATAGAAACTTTCGTGGAAATGCTTGCCACGTGGTCACAACGCACGTATGGCGGGAAGTGAATGCATGAGATTATGCATATGAGTGCGAAGAAGGACAGCAGGGAGGAGAAGGGGAGGGAGCACTTCGAAATCAATTTGCGCACCTGGCCTTCGCGCGTACGATGCGCTTCTTACCTGATGATGTTTGCCTTTAACGTTAGAATACATGCGCGGCACAGTTTTGCTCAGCTTGACAGGAATGGTATGAACACGTGGTAGGAGGGCGCGATGGACGGCAAAACTTTATTCCGTCAGAAAGCCGGTGAGGATGATTCCGCGTTAGATGGCGTAGCGAACGTCAACGAGACGAGGATGGTGTGGCGGCATCTTCCAAAGGGAGTCGTGTCGGCAAACACTTTGCGTTCAAACCGCAATTTAGACCACACTTTCTTTATATTTTTATACGCTTCTGTCACCACCAACAAGCCTGGCGCGTTCAAAGAACATGATTCTAGTCTTTCTCCTCTCTCATACTGAGGCGCTACAGGAGTGGGGAAAATAGCAAAATAGTTGAGGACCTGACGAACCATTTCCTTGCTTTCTGGACAAGATAATGGACTAATGAAAAAGTGCACAGTCTGTTCATAAACAGCAGCTCCATCGGTGAATAAAAATTTCTGAGACGAAACGAAGATGAAGAACAAAATATCCACGAAGCAAAATAAGATATTATCGCAAGGAAGAAAAAGAACTTCAAAGGCTGTCTAATGCGTGCAGAACCACCACAATGAAAGATATCAGAAATTATTGGCTCTTTCTTACGGTAGCGTTGAAATGTAACGAAGTCCGGACCATCCACATATGACGTTGAAGTAAGTACAGAAATAAGAGGCCGACAATCAGTTCCTCAGGCCTTGTTCTGCCTTTTATTGCTCGTCTCGACTTTTGGCTCTGCTTTCACCATTCCCCAGTCGGAATTAAGTTCTACCTACGTGTGTCTGCTTTGAAATCAGGTCGTCCTGGCGTATGCTACTTCGTCCTTTTTAAATATTAATTTGCTTTTCTTTTTTTTTTACTAAAATGTTTGAAAAACTGTTCTCGCCACTGCGAAATTTGAGCGCGGTTTGCCAGACATTGTTTTTGCGATATGCTGAGGTCCATGTATTGAGTGAACACGCGACGTGATGAGTGCATATCGAAAAGCGCTAATCGGGAGACTAAAAATGAAATTGAATTTTTACTGTGTTCTAAACCTGGCATTATGCAGGATGTAGAGGTAATCGGAAAAGTGCGATGCAGTGACCACAGGATGGTAGGATTTCGATTTAATCTAGATTTGAAGAGGGAACGAAACAGGCGAGTAAGGAAAAAGTCCGTCAGCGAGTTATAGGGCAGGATGAAAGGTAAAAATTCATGATCTCGCCACAGAATAGGCATTCAGCTTTAACGAGGATGACGACATTAAGGTACAAGATGTGAACGATACCTTCAAAGATATCATTACAGAGTGCGCGATAGAAGTAAGAGGTATGATAGTCAGATAAGATACCAATACATTATCTAAGCAGAAGAAACATCTGATTAAGAAAGGCAAAATATGAGAGCTTCCAACCCAAAAGAGAGGATTGAACTGGCAGAGCTATCAAATTTAATCACAGGTGCAAAATGTCCGACATAACGAAGTATAATAAGGAGAAAATCGAGCGTGCTCTAAAAAAACGGGGGCATCCTTAAAGCGGGGAAGAGAAAATTGGCCTCACATTCGAGAAAAGAAAACGAAATCTTGCTCTAATCGAGCGCTGTAATCTCTGCCTGACGTATGTAGTATCTGCGGCCGATTAAGCTGTCCTCCATTATAAGAAGCGGGACACTTATGTTTAGGCAGGAAGAAAAGTCGAAGAAAACTGGCTCAATAAAACGTTTTCATCAAATATAGTCTGAGAACAAGGAAGGTTGGACGGACAGAATCGTTAATGACGAGTCGGGTACCGAATAGAGGCACAAGAGTGAAAAAGGCCCTTGGTTAGAGAAAAAACGAACATTTCAGATGGCGCGACTCGTGTAGAAAATACTATTTTACACCATCGTGTCAACAGTGTATTGAATCTGTTCTGAATAAAAAAAAAAACTGATTTACTTTGGGGCCAAGTACGAAATGCTATTCATAAAAAATCGCGAGTTGGATCGGAACCCACGTACCCGAAGTTCTCTGCATTGCCAAATGCAATATGCTTTAAAAAAATTACAGGGGTTCAACGCTGCTAAACCAAATATTGAGCGAAAGCATTAGCTCCGGGTGACCAAGCGTCATTCTGCTTCTCTTTTTCTTTTTCCTCAGCCCACATATAAAGCCCCGCTTTAACCAAGCCGTATGTACGTGCCTTAGTGGCCTATAGGGGTAACGTGAACGTGAGGGTCCTGGCAGGCTGATTCTGACATAACCGGCCCACGTGAAACGAGAGACCTAAGTTGGCAGCTCCTGCCAGCCCACACCCTTGTGTCACATTGGTGTGACGTCACAGTGTCACTTGGGTAAGACGTGGCTACCGGCCGCGCTACGCTGAAGGCTCGAAACCCAGAGTAGCATTGCTTTCGCAATAAAAAAAAAAAAAAAAAAAAAGGTATCCCGGCCGATTCGATCTATAATTCACAGTCACCACTCGGTCACGAAACTTGTCTCTATATTGCGCTCAAAGTATACAATATTTATACAGGAACCGTCAGCGGTGTTTGACTGACGTACTAGGGTGGAAATGCATTTAAATATCACAAAATTTCAATGTTCGGGGGCCACTCAGGTGCTCGATCCACAATGTCTATAAGTTCGCAATATCTTGCAATACTTCCCTTAAAGTATTTTCTAACTGGCCGTTCGTCAAGGTCTGCATGGCGCACTGCCCTCCTGCTTCTATATACACTGTGTAGGCTTAACGTCATTACAAGGTCACATAGAACACTGTCCTAGTTTCAAATCGGCAGATACCTGATTCCGTGTGGGTCAAGCGGAGAATCCTTTTTAAAAGTCCTTTGGAGGACGTCCCAGGATAAAACTGAGTCCAGCAGTCCAAGAAAACATGCTCTATGGTTTAATCATTTTTACATAACAAACAGCGGACTCCGCATGGGAGAAAAATTCCTTTCTACTGCAATTATGCTTTAACCGGCAAAATCCCGCTATGTAGTCGGAAAAAGAAGGTTTTAGCTGCAGGAGTAGTGCCCATTTTTATAACTGATTTAAGGACACTTTGACCAAGACCTGCATCGTACATCGTTCTATACAATGGTGGAGGGAACAGTGAGTAACATATATCTCTGCTAAGTTTCTTCCGTGTCGCTTGGCTAAAATAATCCGATGAAGCCTCTGTATAAAGAAAATGACAAGCTTGAACAACTCTTTTCAAATACTCCTGAATAGTTGCTTGAATACCGGGGGATGCAACGACAAATTCAGGCAAAACTCTGGCCAGTCTCAACTGAATAACAGCACGTAAAAAGGGAACCTTAGTATCCCTAAAGAAATCGAAACGGTTAACTGTCACACAAATAAATGACATAAACTAAGGCCTCCAGTGTGTACCCTCCGAAACAGGTTGATTCGACTGGTCTTTTCCCAAGAGGAACCCCACACAAACACTGCAAATACCCTATGCAACGCTTGCATGTTTAGACGGGAACAGTACGTGTAGCACTTGCATCATGTACCACAGCTTGCTCACCAAGAAAAAATTGGAAACCGTGGCACGTCCAAACATCAAGTTCAATGCACCAAATCTTGTTATTTTTTTCTTTTATATCTGCAACCTTACTTGGCCAGTAAGGTTCACTGTCAGCGTAAAATTCAAGAGGGACATTTAAGTGCTTAGGTGAAGTTGTTGTCCACGTTGCATTGGTGAAGATAGCCGGGGTCTGATGCCATTCTTTATGCCAAAGTCCCGAGCACTTTCCCCAATTGACTGTACTTCCACTTGCTTCCCAGGAAGCTTTGGCCTTTCTAACCACTTCCGAAATGATTCGGTAATTAGAGCAGAACATCATCAGCGTATGCCAGCACATGAACCTTTTCTCTATGCAGCCGAAATCTTGCAATACAATTCTTATGTAGGATACTTAAACAGTATGATTCAATATAGATACAAAACAACAGCGGTGAAAGAGGGTGCCCTTGGAGCACAGACCGTCCGACCCGATTTTTGTTTCTAACCTTTTTGTTCATGATAAGGCGTGTTGTGCAACCGCTGTAAGCCGTTTTCACTCCACTATGAATTATCTTCCCAAAATTGACATGCTTTATCAGGGAAAGAAGAATATTGTGAGGGACACAGTCAAACGCTTTTTTAAAGTCTACTTGCAGCATTGCAACATGTGCCCTTATAGCATCACATACCTCCGGAACACTTCACACCTATTGTATATTTGTAAGAATACTGCGTAATTTGATACCCAAAGTCTGATGTCTACTCACAATATCTCTTATCATACTTTGAAGCCTTCTTGCCAATACTTTTATAAAAATTTTATAATCCACAATCGTTAGACAAATAGGCCGATATGATTGAATTTGTTTTAGCTTCGTCGGATCATCTATTTTAGGTATCAGTACTGAGTGGGAGGGCAAAAGTGAAGGTGAAAGAATTTCCACGTCACAAGCTTAGTTAAATACATTTGTTAAAACGGGTTCTAGTTCGCTTTTAAGGCTTTTATAAAACGCCGCAGGTAATCTGTCCAGTACTGGTGATTTACCATGGTTAAGGTCGTCTATGGCTTTTGAAAGTTCGGCATCAGAAAATTGTTGTTCCAAGATTTCGCTTATCTCATTATCCACTTTCGGCATTGAAGGTAAGTATCCTGCCTTAAACTGGTCATCGTTTACAGGCTGATGGGCATAGAGCCCACAGTAGTGTTCTTAAAATGCATTTCCAATAGCCGTTGTGTCACTTGTTACTGACCCATTGTGTTCTATTTCACTAAACGGGCGCGGAGTATTATTTTATTGCCGATCAATAAAGTACATACAGGCAAAAATCGTTTGCCTACGTTTGGCTAAAACGATATATTACAACGTTTTCATGATGATCAATCCGTTGACCACGTCCATTCACTGAGGTTGCTCTGGGCGACTACAGAGAACATCCCTGAGAGATGTTACACTGTCAATGAAGTTGTCTCTGACAGATCATACATTTTCTTCTCCGTGCCTAAATGCCATCAGTGTTTTCGGAATGCTGTGGAGGCCCAGCACCATAATCATGTCGTATAGACTTCGTCACTTTGTACGGGCAGAAGCCGGATGCCTTAAAGATTAATGGGTAGTTATTTCTTTAAATTTCTTTGTTTATATACCCCAGGAAAAACAGGATCCCAGCAAACGTGATCGGTGGTCTCTTGTTTTATATAGATTGTGCAGTTGAAGATCCAAGGTACAAATATAGCTTTATCATTAAGACACGTTTTTACGGGAAAGTTACCAGAGTAATGCTGAAGAAAAACGATTTGACGGTTGACTTAACCGGCATCTTCCTAAATCTCCTCAGGACATCCTTTCCTGGGCCTCCACAATATATATCGGTATGGGGGTACTGGTACAAAGACGTTGAGCAAGTCCTGATACAATTTTTTCCTGGGTACAGTACTAAGATACTGCACCAAAAAATGTGCACGCAAAATTTGTAAGGAAAAGACAACTTCTCGTAAAATTCCCTTGACAGCGCGATTTCTAGCCGGATAACTTGGCACAACAAAGTCCGGTATCACATTACCTGAGCGTATCTGCGGCATTGTGCGCAACAAAGGATCAGTTGGATCGCGCAAAAAAAAAAAAAAAATATCGTGACACAACTTGTCTTAGAAACAAGTAGGACCAAGGCCGCCCCTTTTCATGGGAGGAAACAAATTAGTGCGGCCAGTTCGCTCCCAATTTGAGCTCCAAATAAAAACTGCAAATACTCTGTGCAATGTCTGTACGTTCGAGCAAGAAATTCATAAAAAAATTGCAGAAAATACCAGATTTTGGTAATCAGAAACATTTGCGCACGCTTGCACATGTGAATACTGAGAATTCGCGCCATTCCACTCATCCGCGTTTTGCTTAGTCTTTTTCGTTGTGTCGTTCCAACACTCTGTGCTGCTCCTATAATACTCTAAGGGATTAATGGGTATTTCGCCGGAACCGTCGTCGACCGCATATTAGCAAACATTGCTCGTGTATTATCCCATTCACCGTGCCAAGAACCAATGATTTTCTTACAATTCATTTCGCACCCTGTCTTTTTGCAGCAGTCGCCCGCAAATCGAACGACGTCTTTACCGCGCTTTTCCGATCTGCACAAAAAACGGCGATATCGTCCACGCAAGCTAGTATGTTTACTGCATATATACCGAAGAGTGAAATCACAGATAAACAGCAAAACAGCAAAGATAAACAGCAAACGATAAACAGCAAAAAGCAGAGCTGACAGCAGACAATCTTGCCGGACTGAATTACAGACAGGCCACACATTCAGATAACTGCTTATTCACAATGATACATGCAGTACAGTTTTCGTACGCCATCCGCGCCCCTTGTGATATCGCCGAGCACACATTTACATGCTCTAGTATTGAGAAAAGAATTTCATGTGACACTTTTATCAAAAGCCTTCCCAAGATCAAGCTGCATCATAGCAACTCGTTCTACGAAGGCGTCACAGCATTGAAGAACAGTTCTTGGAATGTGCACATTTGTTCCGATGGTGTGGCCTTTAATAGTAGCCCTACAAGGTCTTTTATAACATTTTGCACTCTTCTGGCAAGAATCTTCACATATTGCAAGAGACGCGGAAGAAGAGGCGCTGTGACGTTTCACCACCTCGAGCTAGTCTTGTCATCCTGTCCCGTCGTCTGCTGGCCTGAGGTAGGCACCATACGGCTTCCTTATTCAAACTAGATAGATGGCTTCAACATTTGTAGTAGGGACTTACTTCCAAAAAACGCCAATAGCATTTAAGCTGAATGTGCCTCAAAAATGAACTAGCCATAGTAGCCATACAGGAGACAGCGTCGAAAGTCAGGAACAGACTGACCGTATAGTGCAGCCCTTTACAACATGGTAAAACATCTATGTATGCCATTCTTCTAGCACGTCCGGTGGGTGTGCTGTGCTTATTAGGAATTATTTAATGATTTGGAAATATGGGCCGTCCAGCAGGCCCGGGGTGCGCTCGACAAGCACAAGCCTCACAACCCACCACAAACGGGCCAAATGAGGTAGTGCAGAGTAGGGCATAACCCCGGTCGACGCTTTAACCCGTCGTTTGCCGGTTCCCTAATAAAGTTATACATACATAATGATTTGGTTTGGTTTGGTTTGTGCGACTTAACGTCCCAAAGTGACTCAGGCTATGAGAGACGCCGTAGCGGAGGACTCCAGAAATTTCGACCACCTGGGGTTCTTTAACGTGCACTGCCATCGCACAGCACACGGGCGCTTTTGCTTTTCGCCACATCGAAAAGAGGCCGCCGAGGCCGGGATTCAATACCGCGTCCTTAATGATTTTGGTGCAAAGTGTAACAGTTTGTCAAAGTGGCCGTTTACTTGTAGTCGACTATTCATATTGTTCTTTACTAAGGAGACTGATATGTGTGTATTCCCTCAAAAAGGACAGGAAGACCATAGCGATTTTTGAACGACTTCACCAATATGTGTGCTGTGAGCGGTTAATTTTGCTTTAGGCTGGTTTTTATTGAGTACGTAAAGCAGAAGACAGGGTTACAAAAACACCCGTTTGTGACAAAAGTGTGTATCTCTTGAATTCCCTTATTCAAGAAAATTTTGGTTTAGATTACGTCGCTGCAATCCTTTAGCAAATGCCTTGTTTACTCCCTTTGAGGGTGAAGGTGAAGTGAGGTTGGATAGAATTTATGCATCTCAACTGGCTCCTTCGTGCAATAGCTATGAGATAAAACATGCGGACCATTACTAAGTAATTTTCAGCTTGGGGAAAAAAAAAAGAAATCGAGCTTCTCATGTGGCCTTTGGAAGTTTAATTCACAAATACTTGAGGATGAACATTTCCTAAGGTGAAAATAAATGCGATAGAAAGAGCAAGGATTATATGTCGTGACAAACAGATGAAGGAAAAAGAACTACATTGCCAACTAGACCTGGTTGTATGCCTGGAAAGTTCCAATTCTGGAATGTACATGAAAGAAATAAGAGGAACAAAAAGTAAGCTTGAGATTATCGATAAAGACAAGTAAAGAGCTGTCGGGATACGGGCGCGTGCCGAGCGTCTATGTCTCGACGAAGTGATGTCCACTAAGCGTTCGCTGAGTTAAAATACGAAGTACGCGACACAGAATAAAATCAAACAAATGAAGTACAAAAATGAGGTAACAAATCACACTGACATAATTCAGTTATCTTTTGTTGAGTAGTTCAGGAATTTGTTTGTGCGAGGATAGATCTAACAAGAGGGCTTTGGAAGTACGTTCTTGTCCCGCATGCCAAAGCTAAAAGACGAAACTAAAAAAGGGCAACAAGCCCTCAGTAATACGCCTCCTCTATTCTTCTCACAGACTACTTGGGTAGCTTTCGCTGCGTTGCACATGATGTATGAAATTGGGTATAATGATCATAACCATGCCAATAGACAGATTATAGAAATATAACCAGCTCTTTTACATACAATTTGACACAGTAGAAACCTCAGCGGTCATGCAGGCATTGCGAAATCAGGGTTTAGACGTGCCATACCTGTATGAAAGTATACTGGAAGATATCTATAGTGGCAGCACAGCAACCATAGCTTTGCATAAAGGAGGTTACATAATTCCCCCAAAGAAAGGGGTAAGGTGCCCCGCCGGAGTGGTGTTAGTGCTCTCCCTTGATGGGGTTGGTACAGGTCGGTCACCGCCGCTTGCGGCGGGGGCGAGCCTGGTGCCGAATTTTTATCTGTTCTAGGCCGTCATCGCACACGCCATCGCTGGTGGTGGACGACGGCTGTTGTTGCGGCGCGCGTCTTTCTTTCCCTCTTCCTTTTCTTTCTCTATATTCTCTTCTATCTGCACGAGGCAGCGGAGGTGGCTCAGCTACAGAGCCAGTAGCAGGCCCGTGCATTTTCTTTTCCTTCTTCCTACAGCCACAACAACAACAACAGTGGTAAGACGCCCGACTACTAAGGCGGAGTACCCGGGTTCTAACCCGACCGCGGCGGCTAGTTTCGATGGTGGCGAAACGAAGAGGCGTCCGTGTGCTGTACAATGTCAGCGGACGTTAAAGATCCCCAGGTGGTCGAAATTACTCCGTAGCCCTCCACTACGACTTTTCTTTCCCTCTTTCCACTTTCACTCCCACCTTCCTCCCTTCCCTTACGGCGCGGTTCAGGTGTCCACAGAAACAAGTGTGACATATACATGTGAACCAATTATTATTATTATTAAGGGGTAAGGCAAGGAGATGTGATCTCCTCTGTACTATTGACAGCTTGCTTAGAGAAAATATTCAGATATATTCGGCGCGTCTTTCTCTCCCTCTTCTTTTTCTTTCTTCTCTATTTTCTCTTCTGTCTGCACGAGGCAGTGCAGGTGGCTCAGCTACAAAGCCAGTAGCAGGCCCGTACATTTTCTTTTCCTTCTTCTTACAGCCACAACAACAACTGACATCGCACAGCACACGGATGCCTCTTCGTTTTCCCTCCATCTAAACGCAGCCGGCGGCGGTCGGGTTCAAATCCAGGTACTCCGGCACAGTAGCGGGGCATTCCCATCACTGCGCCACCGCGGCAGGGCACAGTTAGTTGTGCGTATATTATTTTGCTGTGATTGCTCCTATCTAGACATTCTTGCAGGCTAACTTCATAACTCGTCTTCTCAACCTAGCGGTTTTATAGAAATTTACTGAATGCCCTTCTTCGCTAGGACTTATGTAATGCTTAAGTGCGGCTTTAAGCGTGACCCGCATGGAGCGTTTTTCCGGGCGATTCGCCGGCGTCGACGGCAGCGGAGCGTTTTTTTGCCGCCGGAGAGGACGATTTTGCCAAATCGTCGGGGTCTGGCTGAACAGATAACAACGCCGACGACGCGCCGACGCCGGAAGTCGGCAGCGGTAGAGGGCCAATGAGAGCCGGAGCAGCCGTCACGTGATTCCGGTTGGAGCCACGCCCACGCCGGCCGAGAGAGAGAAGCTCGCGAGAGCGGAAAGAACGACGGGGGTTTGGTGGGTTTGGCGCTCCGACGGCGCCGAGGGTTTCGGGTTTCTCGGCCGAAACGGCCGAGCAGCAATGTATTCTTTCGGAGTCGCTCCGCGCGCGAGGCGACGACAGCAAGGTCCGGGCATCGGGCACCGTGCATTTCCTTTTTTTTTAGGTTTTTAGGTTAGAGTTCGGTGAAGGTAGGCAGTTCGCTGGGGCCACGAGTGTTTACGCTGAGCTCAGAGGTTATGAGCTGCTAGCCTTGCCAGCGGACCTCCGATACCTCACTTGTGCTATGACTTCTGCATTTAGATCCATAGCTGTTGGAAGTGATGCCCGTGCCTGTTTTCTTGACACACCTGACCTAGAAGAAAGAGAGGAAACCACAACTTGATGCTCGCGGCAACAGGGAAAACAAGATGTGCGCGACCTCGACGCACGGCCGGATGGGGGCGCGTGCGTCGCGCAACTGGGCGGCAAAAAAAAAAAAAAAAAACGCCGCTCGGCTGCTGACCATGCGGGAGTGAAATCGTCGACGCCGGCGCGGGCGTCGGGCGTGCGACGCGTTTTCGCGTGCAAAAAACGCTCCATGCGGGCCACGCTTTATACAGTCAAGATTTCGAAGGAGTGCCTATATATGTTCTGTTTCGCGCAATATTTCGTGAAGGGAGTCAGTAATGGCCATCTTAAACCTCCGTTACATCGTAAGTTAACCTTACGTCTAAACGATCATGATGTGATAATGCGGTGCCCAAAATGTCAGTTTCTCCTTGCGCCGAAATTTTTTCAATTACATGTCGCAACTATACATGTTAGCTCATGACGTCACAAAAAAAACACACACACATTTTCTACATTCTTTACTGTGCCGCAGTTCCCGGGTTCGATCCCGACCACAGCGGCTGCGTTTCGATGGAGGCGAAACGGAGTGGCGTCCGTGTGTTGTGCGATGTCAGCGCACGTTAAAGATCCCCAGGTGGTCGAAATTACGCAGTAGCCCTCCACTACGGCTCCCTTTCTCTCTTTCCACTTTTACTCCCACCTTCCTCCCTTTCCTTAAAGCGCGGTTCAGGTGCCCACAGAGCAAGCGTGACAGATACTGCGCCTTTCCCTTCCTGTGAACCAATTATTATTATTATTATTATTGGTATTATTATTATTATTGAACCAATTATTATTATTATTATTATTATTATTATTATTATTATTATTATTATTATTATTATTATTATTATTATTATTATTATTATTACGTGGAACCATTCAATAGTGTTCTATTAACTGCGATGAGGCGATTGTCTTTTGTGAGGTGCTGCAAATGATAGTACAGAAATATTGTTCTCAATTTTCACAGTGCACGTTACGTACCGTGTGGTTATTCAAGTTGGTTGTGAACACTGTGACATTGTTTGTCATGATTGGACTCCAGAGAACGTAGAAAACAGGTATATTTACCGCAACGCCGAGACAGTTGCTCCACCGAAAATTAATTTTAGCCGAATGGCGCTCCGTAAATGACATTTTGGGAGGAAAATGACTTTCAACTGGACTGCGTGGTTTGCGCTGTTGATACGGTGTCCATTCCTACCGCCCTTTTGGTTATTTTGATTTTTTGAGAAGAACCGCGGCACAAACTTTAGCTTAGTGTTGTGTCAGCTTTTTTACACAAGCCCTTGCTGCAAATAACTTCGACCAACAATGCTTCTTATAAACCCAGAAAGACCCGTGATCAAACATTTAAGGATTTCTTTTTATTTGCGAATGTTGTCAGTGCGCTGTATATTTTAAGGCTTTCACAGCCGAGCGGACTAAACACGCTGCCCTTAATTTTTTGCAAAGCTTTCAGCAAACTGTTCTCCCCTTCCCCTTTCCCTGTGCAAAGTAGCAGGCCACATTTTATTCATTCCGGCCATCCTCCCTGCCTTTTCTTTCAATAAATCGATCTATCATTCCCCTTAAATATAGGGAAACATATTAGCGAGGTAAAAATTGGAGACGTTTGGCTATGCATATAGGCATATGTGTACATTTTGACCATAGAGATAAAAGAACGCATGCGCAAGTCTGTAAAAAAAGCTTAAATTCATTCATTTTTTCGTAACCGTTGAGGTGACGCAGTGGCTACCAACGTTAATAGTTCTATTAGCGTTGGTGGCTACGGCATTCGTCTGCTAACCCTAACGTGGCGGGTTCGATCGTGGCCCCGGTTGGTTGGTTGGTTCATAGGAAGGGAAAGGCGCAGTATCTGTCACACTTGCTCTGTGGACACCTGAACCGCGCCGTAAGGGAAGGGATGAAAGTGGGAGTGAAAGTGGATAGAGAGAAAGGGGGGTCGTAGTGGAGGGCTACGGAGTAATTTCGACCACCTGGGGATCTTTAACGTGCGCTGACATCGCACAGCACACGGACGCCACTTCGTTTCGCCTCCATCGAAACGCAGCCGCCGAAAGCATTTATATGAAGGCGGAAAACAAAAACGCCTGCGTAGTTAGCAACTTCAGCGAGTAGTGGAGAGCCCCAAGTAGATTAAATGCATCCGAGGCACCCCAATATGGCCTGCTTTATGAGGCATGCGCAGCTTCCGGGTGCTACATTCCACCAATTAAATTATTCCCTCATTATGCCGCTCATTAATTGACTAACAGACTCCTTTACTCCTTCGTTCAAACCATATACAGTCGCCGACCGTTTTTTCGGACTTGAAGGGACCCGAAAAATGGTCCGAATAATCGAACAGTCCGAAAAATCCGTGAAGCACAAAAAATCACTTTATTCAGAGGAAATCGGCTTAAAAAAGTCGCCGATTTTACCTTGCGGCAAATTTCTTTTGCTGGCGACGATTTGCGCTTGTATTTGCGCCAAAGTTGTCGTTTCGCTGTACACGCTAGACAGCAAGTTCACAGCGTTCGTAATTTGTGCAAGCGATGGCTGTGCTTACTTTTTCTCAAGGGTCATGGTAGAATAGCTCCCACGCTTCTTTGACGGACCCGGCAGCACCGGCGGGGCCATGTCCACAGCCCGAGTGCGCACCATACCGCTCGTCAAACACGCAAAAATGAGGCACTTTTCGTCCAGAGCGGTGGAACCGCCGGACGCAATCACAAAACGGCCAAAGGATTGACGGCGCGCCACTCGGTTGACGCGGTCGGAGAAACTCGTGCGACAACACGGCGGACGTATGAGACAAAGCACAAAGAGATAGCTGCCCGCGTCAGCGTTGGCGACAAAAGCAGGTTGGCGGCGATGACAATCCGACTGCCACCTCGAAGTGGCAGAGATTGCAGGGGCCTCTCCTGGCAAAAATGGGGCACCGAAACCATGTCAAGCCAATCCAACTGCAGAGCCAATCCACCTCAATCCAAGATGGCGCTTGTTGCGCCGGCGAAAAGCCGATAAGATGGCTATAAAGATGGAAGATTTTGGCCTGCAGGGGACTGAAATTAGTCCGAAAAATCGAACTTTCGCACTTTTAAAGTCCGAAATATCCGTCGCGAATATGTATGCGCTTCTATGGGGTGACTGACGGTGCCTCACTGAAGTCCGAAATATCCTACAAGTCAGAATTATTGGAGTCCGAATTACCCGTCGGCTACTATAGGAATCACCGTACCTTTCATTATGCTCGAAAAACCACAGCAGTGGCACTCCAAAATACTCTCACCGATAGAAATGGTATTTACCTCGGTGAATCCAAGCGACATGAGTACATGCAAAGCCACTTTAGGTTTTTGTTTACAACAAGATAATCTGGGGGACTTGAAAAGCGATATTTCCTAGGTTCAGTTCTACATTCACTTTTTTTTTTCTTATTTGTTTTGTCACTTTGCCCGCAGCGCGGCAGAGCGAGCGTCGGCTGGGAAACCTATCTCAGCGGCCAGCCATCGCGCACACACCAAGAGACTAGCGGTATCCTGTGGGCCGTCGCTCGCGCCTCTCTCTTTCGTCTACCTCTCTCTTCTTTCCACCATTCCTTCTTTCTTCGCTACTTTCTCGCCGCCATCTCTCGAGCACGCTGTTCCGTTTCAACGCCCATTCCAATATACCACACCGTCGCTCCCCCTTTCAAACATACGAGCAAGAATGTAACGAAGAAAACAGAAAACATTGTAGGTGCCATGGGAGCCAAGACGGCCGCGGATTCCAGGGTTTCAGGTTTTCCAAGCCCCAAAACCTCCACCGCCGCAACTGACGGCTTTGTGTATCTGATATTTTTGTTTCTACTTTCATCTACCTTTCCGTTTCTCGTAGTCCGTAAGAGGCGTTTTTCTGAGCGTCGTTTGCGACTGCTTTCGCGCAGGAAACTCCTCGATGCTCGGTTGGGTTATGAAAAGCAAAACGGTCTTTGAAAAAGGGTGCTTCTTCTTTCTTTATCTTGTCGCTCTCTTGTCCCGCGTTCTTCCTTTCATTCTTCTCTCAATCCGTCGCTTCATTCTGGGCGAGAAAGCAGCTCAAAAGTCAACCGACCATGAGTGTGTTCTGCTCTTCAAGGCGCTCCGCGGTTAGGAACTCGAATGGCTGCCTTTATTCGTGGCCCTTATACTCCCACAAGGTGCAAAGCCTCGGCGCTGCGGTCTGTCTGCGAAAAGCTGCGCCTTGCACGCCTACCTTTTCGTCGAGTCCTTTTGTTGCTCCTCATTTCGCAAGCTACGTTTGTTCATCTCTACTCACGCTTATGGCACCGAGTTAAAAAAGTAACTTGCAAATGCAGATTCAAAGTCGTGGTAATTTTAAGGCGAAAGATTTTCTAGGCTCAGGGTGAATATCTCGCGTCTACGAGATGCGTCCGCGAGATGCCGCGAGATGTGTCAGCAAGACGTCGCAGTGGGTTCCGACGTCAATATAATTTCGCCGGCAAGGAGGTTGAATAGGTTCTGACGACAAAGCCCAAGAAAAGAACTAAGAGAGGTCCCTTCATCCGTGCAGGTAAGCCCGAAAGGGATCGATTTTATGCTGATATCGATTGTAGAATGAGTGTGTCATGCGCGGCCGCCAGGTTCTCAGTTCGTTACAGTGTCTCAGTGCGACATGAACAATTACATAACCAGTGCACTTAGGATTTAGAAAGACCTTTAGGAGCGTGTCTGAAAGGGGAGCATGGTGGGATTTGTATTTTGATAGAAGTGGGAGAAAAATAAAATATCGATGGGTGAAGAAAAGCTGCGGTACAAGTTGAAAAAAGGCTGCGCACTGGCTGGCAAAGTTCAGTCAGTGTACATTAATGACTCAACGTCAAGGATGGTCTCGTTCCTCAATCCAGGTGGTGGTTAACTGAGGAACCATCTAATTTAAACGGACTGCGGAATAAACTAAAAAATTATAAAGTGATTTCCTATATTATCTTATGAAAAGTAGGTGCGTTATTTGTGGCTGTCTCCAGTATATGGTCATGCAGTAGCCCACCGCGTTGAACATAAACACGTTAAGAGCTCGCTCGCTTCATTGAAAGTTTTGTTTGTTTGTGGAGTTTAACGTCCCAAAGCAACTCAAGCTATGAGAAACGCCGTAGTGGAGGACTCCGGAATTTTCGGCCCCCTGGGGTTCTTTAACGTGCACTGACATCGCCTTTTTTTTTTCGTCTCCATCGAGAAGCGGCCGCCGAGGCCGGAATTCGATCCCGCATCCTTGGGAACAGTAGTCAAGCACTGTAACCACTGCGCCACCCCGGAAGGGACATTGAAATTTTAGTGTTCAGTATCAATCGCCCCGACAACGACACATATAAAGCACTGCTAAAGAAATAAAAAAAAAAAAGAAACAATGAAACGTGCGCTCACTGTAAACTGTCAGCATTCTCCGAATAACACCATGAGGTGGAATAAACCTTAGTGTATCTGCGCGCGAACGAAGCTTAGTGAGTGCTTGTATCACTCCGAAAAATTTGTATGACTCCTATTCCTGCTCAACTCTGGATAGCATCAGAGTTGAGCAGGAATAGGAGTCATACAAATTTTTCGGATATTTTGCATCGAATCAGTATATACCTTATATTCATAAGGATTAGAAGTACCGGGGCAGAAGAGGGAGGTCTCGTATACTGCGATTATCGGAAGGGTTACTAGGGTAGCAGTAGGAGGTTGATTGGCCTAAGAAATGGCATCTCATAAGCTTGCTGTGACGTGCATTGGAGTAAGTAGCAGCTTCGTCTTGAGCCCCTGAAGCGTCTATGTAGACGTTAACGTAATTAAGAGGATGAGTGGGGTACTAGCAGCACGTTTTCCCAGGGAGGAATCGGCCGTGACGTGCTTTTCAATACAGGCGATGGGAGGATTATTTGGAACTGGTAAAGGAAACTCGATAATCCGGTGGTCGGCTGGATTGAGAGCAGTGTACTGAAGTGTGCAGCTTTCCTCTCTGATGCTGAAAAAGTGAGCCATCTTCCTGTTGCAATGCTCTTATAAGTGGTTTCCTTGGCGTAAGAAGAGCCCCGTAGAGTAAGGCGTTCAGTGGACGTGTGCATGAGAACGTCGAGGGCGGCCTTGTACGTGAATGCAGCGCCACCTGAATCTGGTATATCTAACGTTAGGTTAAAGTGAGCGATAGAACCATGTAGAGAATTTGTCTAAGGACTAATTCGTCAATTAGCTGCCCGGATTGACCATAGTGAAGCCCGGCAAGACTACTTACTATGCGAAGGCCGAACTACGTATGGTTACAGCAGACTTTGACGGTGTTAGTAACATTTGCTTGATTAAAATATTAATAGTTATGAAGAACGTCAATCATGAAGGAAGTTGCTCGAGGGATGGTGTGACCGGCAATTTTGAGAGATGAAGTGTTGACGCTAAAAGTGGTGTGGGTTTCGTACAGCTCTGGTCCGTCTAGTATGGGAGAAAAGCCTACCGTATCAATGTAATACGTCACTACATCGATACCGTGTTGTAAAGCACCCTCCACAGCGCCAGAGATTAAGGCCTTCGCGTAGAAGGCAAGTTTGGAATGTGTTTGGAATGCACAGTTAATGGATAAAGGAGCCATATGCAGGTTGAGAAGCGTGAGTGATACGATAGTGCTCTGCGGAGTGTTTCCGGCGAGAGGTCAGGGATCAGATATTGAGTGGGGCAGATTTAGCCTGACCGACGAAAATGCGGCGAGGTGGTTTCCTCGACTATAGGACCTTTGCTCTTACTTTTTTATTTCATATTTGTTTGCAACATTTGTCCTATACACAGCTGTGCTAACTGTTCCGTTCCTTGAGTAACTCGAAAAAGTTAGAAGTAGTCGTGATACGAGCGCTTTAGCCATTTACGTCTCAGTCAGTTCTCACCTTTGGCGTCCTAACTTCACTGTTGCGTCGCCACGCGATCACCTGCGCCTGTTCCCACAGAATCCACTTCGTGATCATTAGCTCCGAAGCTAGAGACGGCTGTTACTCGCGGCTGATCTCCGTGCATGACGTGACCGGGCGCCAGGTTAGATCTCCCAGGTTGGCAGGGAGCTTGCTCGGTCTCACGGTATGGGAGAAGTCTTACAATGTGGAGGAGTAGTATAAATACTTGCATGTGAGAACTGATTCTCGCCTCGCATAGCGTGACTGTCGTAGAAGCTTAGTAGAATGCGAATGCCATGAGGGTGAAACATTTTGTTGCTTTGGCTCTTGTTTTGTTTTTTTGGTGGCAGGCTGAAAGTCTGTGCCCGGTGTTCGGTCCCACGTCTGCACTTGTTCGCAGTTTCGTGTTATTTTGAGGTGTGCAGACCACTGACTCCAGGAGAAACCGCTTTCCAAAAATTCTTAAGAAAATGCGATATGTTAGGGAGCGAAGATCATTTGCACTTTGGAGAGAGGAGAGCAGTAGTAGCAGGAACAGTTCTCTTAATGTAGGCGAAAGTCTCGACTCAGGGCAAACTTCAACCTTTTTACAAGGAAAGAAAGCAAAACTAAGTTCCAGGATCAAAATACTAATTAGAGCGAGGAGTTATCTCTTTGAAGTACAGTACCCACTTCCGTGCTTGGTAACCAATTTGATTACTTCAACCGCTGCAGCTCGCACTTTGAAATTTTCAGAAACGGGAGCGAAGTGCCAGGCATGGTACCTAAATCTTTACTAGCCAGGTGTTTATAAATATCCTTGGTCAGAAATTTTATGAACTCTTCGCCGCATTATTTTTATTCCCGTTTTTCTTTCTGTTTTTTTTTTTTTTTCTTTTCAAAATGTCGCACGGCCTAGTATGCTCCGTTTTGCGAGCAGGATAGTACATTCAATTTCCCCAGAATTCTCCAATTTGTGGATGAACTTCCCAACACAGAAAACGGCGGAACGGGGGCCACGAGGATGGAGACGTTTGTAATGTAGCATAGGGACCCGCTGGATGTTCTAATTATATGCTCAGAACTTTGAGAAGACAATAAAATGTGATACGCTGTCAGGTACTTCCGCGCCCATTCTAGGCGCGGATAATCTACTCTGGTGGTATTGATTCCAACAATATGAAGGAATATAAAGTTTCAGAGAGAGCAAATTGTGGTTTGGATGTTTTATAATCATGTTTTATTGCTTATAGTAGCAGAATTTCTCCTTTTCCTGCACACAAAAAATCCGGTCACATTTTCTGAAGATGAAATGGCTTCGAGATTTCCCGTTTATTACCTAATAATGATACTGCAATAATGTTTTGATACGTTAGACCACAGGCTACCCACAGCTTGAAAGGCAGTAATGCACGAAGGTTGAGAAAAAAGATAATATGCTATCAATACCGGAAAACGATAAATGGGAATGGTGAACCGTTCTCTACAGCGCACAGTAATACAGATGTTTCCAGCAGTGCTGAAATGTTTGCGAATTTTTTTTATCATATTCTCAGCTTTTGAAACGACATCTTCATCGTTACACTACCTCAGGCCAGTGTCAGCGAAGGCTCATGTTTGACCTTCAATGAGCCAGATGGCAAAACGTGGCTATAAGCAAAGTCCATGCACCACCCGTATGGTGCCGCACCATATGTAGTGGCGTTGTGCGTGACGTGGCGCACGGTGCTTGTATACCATCCCTGTATGGTCCCAGACATCAGTTCAGCAAAAACCATATTGACACTTAACAAAAAAGAAGTCACCACCGGGAATCCAACAGCTATCACTCCGATCCCCATCCGATTGCTCAAATCACTACTCCAAACCAGACTTGTGACAAACAGATCGCAATCCTACTTCTCTGGTATGAGGGTGATGGTAGCGATGACAATGAAGATGCTTTTAGTGTTAATACTATTGATGACAGTACCGATGATAATGACGCTGCAGTTAGTGATAATCATAACGATGGTACTAGCGATGGCAATAACAGCACATTTAGTCGACCATGATGACAGTAGCGATAGTGATGATGATGAGTAAGAACAAACACAACAAAGCCTACCGAAGGTTTTGCTTCGTCTGGGGTTAGCAGAATTGAACTACAGCAAGTTCTTGATTTTTTTTTCTCCACTTTTTACCACTGGCTGAGATTACCTGACGTCCTGCATTTGCTCTGGGGAAGCCGCCGTGAGATAACGGGAGCAAGGCGTTGCTTCAGTCAGTGCCGATGTTCGGCACACAAGCCTGTAAACGCAATCTAACTAGAAGCTCTTTGGTTGTGCAATCCTCGTTACAATCTTACCGAGCTCATTTTTCTTCTACTCCTTCGAATCACACATATTACTGTATTGCTCCGGGTCGACGCTATCAGCACTTTATTCCACGATTGTTTTGGGTCTAGCCGCCGTTATGCCAGAGCTGGCGTTTTAGTCCACGCATTTCCTAGTTAAAGTCCTTAGAATTCGATGTGTTAGGAAAAAGAAGTTCTTGGAATTCGATGTTTTAGGACAAATAAAAACTGTGGAAACGCAAAGGAGCACTTCTCCCATAATAGTGCACAAACGGTCCAGCTTGTTTCTGCGAGCCTACATTACGACGATTTTCGTCCCTTTACATGTGGCTTTCAATGTTTACTCTCGCCGACAAGCCTATATAGTTTATGAAATTCCTGGTCACGCATAATGTTTGCGGAATGCAGTTGACACGACATACTGACACGCCTCATCACCAGCTACCGTTGCCGGACGTGCTGACACCTTCGCCCAGTGAAGTACAGGGGTAATAAAAAATTCTCAGGCCACGGGGTCTGTTTCTGAGCAGTATAGCCAGGCAGCTACGATGACCCCAATTGTCAAACTATCTGCGAAGGATAGAAAAAGCATTATTCTAGCTTCTGAGATAATTGATAGCTTTAATGGGATGTCAAGCACCAGAATATGCTTGCCAGAAGTAAAAGCATGTGACCTGGGAACGTTTGACTATCCCTGTACCTATAGACAGCGACATCCGCCCTTTACATTGTTAATGGCCCGTTCCGGGATAGAGCTACATTAACCGATAATGGCTACATGGTTGTAGTAGGGTGAGGAGGAGAAGAAAAGGCAAGAGCGGTGCAAGATGAGCGTCCCTCAAGTGAAATGCTAGGAGGACGCTGAAGCATCGCCCTAATTTGGTAGACCCGATAGCGTGCATTTGTGTGCTTAACCTAATTTAACGCGACAACATTAAGGACCCCGTGTCACAGAAAATCTGTTGTAGGCGTTGTGGTTGTAACGCGAAAATCAGAAGTAAAGAAAGGATGAAAGCCTTGCGGAAACCCGCGGAGTCGAACACGGTTCCTTCGCAGTTTGAGGCGAGCACGCAAGCACTCTACTAGGGAACCGCTTTTTTTAAACAGGGTATTTATTACACTGAAACAATGTCTTATGTACATGGACTATGTACACACAATTTAGAAAAGAGCATCAAATTAGCATGATGCGCAATAGTATACGCAAAGTCAACAAATTTCTATACAAGAGGCAATGTAGAGCACATCACTAAGTGTGAGTGCCACTCCTGTTCAAAGTCAGCCTGTGCATAAAATTCCTTTAAATGCACAATTATTCTACAGAAGTGATCTTTTATGGAAATAACGGATTCACAATTTTTGTCTATCATGCGCGTTTTCCAGAAGCTGTTTAACGCAATTAGAAAGAACATTTCCAAAGGCTTATCAACAAATGGCAATGCAGTGAGATATCTTAGTGAATTCTGTGTCAAATCGTCTTTTTCAATGTCTTTTGCAAAATATCCCAGAACAATATTGCATCTTTACAATGAATGAAACAGGGCTAAATGGTTTCCAGAAAATCACAAAGGCGGCAATTTACTACAGATACAAAAATGCCCTTTTTCCCAAGTTTTAACAGGCAAGGTCTCAGTGTGTAACTTATAAAAGAAAGCCTTCGTTCATGGCTAGAGCGGCACTTTCCGCATTCTTTTCAGTACATCATGTCCCGGTAAGCCAAAATGCACAAAACGATACATGGGTGGGGGAAATAGCGTAGAAATTAAATCTTAGTACAAACGCTTCCGCGATACAGAAAACAGGAACAAACGAAGAAGTAAGAATAGAAGCGATAAATACACCTCATGCATTACGCCCCATAAGAACGGACGACCAGAAACGTTAGAAGACACAATAATATTTGGTAAAGCACGAACTAGATTAACTTGCAAACATGCACTTGCTATCGTATAGTAAGCGTAATGGAAAAACATGAAACGCGACACTACCTGCCGGACATACGGGTGGACTAGACCAAGGCCGCCGGCGCTTACAGGCCGGAAAAGTTTACATGCCTCATTGATTCATATGATGAATTCCACATAAATGTAGCGAACAGTCTGTGGAAGCGCTGGATATAAAGTCTTGCAGAGTGTATAATTTGTAGTGCATAATACATTTTAGTGGCTAGAAACAGATTACAGGTCGTCGCCCTGCCAAAAATAAAGAGACCATGAAAGATAAAAGTCTCAGCGTAGCGCTGAAGAGTCGACACAAGGTCTTTCCAATAAGGCGCTGTATTCTTATAGGCCCTCAAAGGAACTCCAAAGTACATGGGTGGCCTATATGTCCATGCCATACCAGCATGTTCAGCTGACATCGATTCCCACATTCCAAACCAGAGACCGCAACTTTTAGATCGGTTGATTCGAGCGCCTGAGACTGAACCGAAGTCCTTCGTTAAACTAATAACCTCATCAGTGCTTAGTTTTTCAGAGCAGAAAAATTCGAGGTCATCTGTATAAGCTAAAACCTTCAGTTTGCGACCCATAATACAAAAACTGTTAACTGTTCTGCTGTTTATGATACCTATGCAAAACAGTTCCAAGTATAGAGCGAACAAAAACGGGGACAGTGGGTATACGTTTTTAACAGAGGACCCGACGGGGATAGGTTGTGATAGACAGCCATTTTTACTATAAGCTGTGTGGAACATTCTTTTTAACAAAGCCGTATCCCAGTAGAAACAATTGTACCAAGATTGGCACGATTAGACTGTATTGTCACGTAGGGGTGACAAGGGGTGAGTGATAAGCCTGTATGCCGGCGGCTGTTAAAAAACAAAGAAAACAAATACTGTTTTGAAGGTTTCGCGGCAGTATTGACCGGACACATGTGTGATGAGGTCCACTCGATTACAATCTGTAGCTGATTTGAGAAAATTTCAGCGAACATCTTGCAATCAACATTTGATAGCATGATAGGCCTGTAGCCGTTCACAAATCGGAGCTACCCCGCCGGGGTGGCGCAGTGGTTACGACGCTCGACTACTGTTCCCAAGGACGCGGGATCGAATCCCGGCCTCGGCGGCCGCTTTTCGGTGGAGGCGAAAAGCAAGGCGTCCGTGTGCTGTGCGATGTCAGTGCACGTTAAAGAACCCCAGGTGGTCGAAATTTCCGGAGTCCTCCACTACGGCGTCTCTCATAGCCTGAGTTGCTTTGGGACGTTAAACCCCACAAACCAACCAACCAACCAACAAATCGGAGCTTTTCTTTATCATCAGGTTTTAGTATTACCGCAATATGACCTTTGGTAAAAGACTGCGGTAGAAACTCGACATCAATACTAGTCCCAAAAATTTGGAGTATGACAGGGAAGGGCACACTTGAATGTCTTGTCTTGTAAAATTTACCTGATAGACCATCAAGACCCGGAGGTTTGGAAAGCGACAATCGGTCAATTGCGTCTTCCAATTCAGTTAAAGTTAATGGAGAACTTATCGCCTTGCATTCATCCTGAGAAAGCGTCTTAATCATAGAAACAAAGCGCTGTACATTAACGTCATCAGCATTACTTGTAGTGGCAGAAAAAGTAGATGTGTAGTCATTTGCAAACTTGGTTACTATTGCATCAAAATTAGTGAGCAAGGCACCACTACAATAGAATTCAGAGACTCGCTTGGCAGCCGTGTGGCGACGCTCATCAAGCAATGCCTGTCTAGTTGGCTCCTAAGACATCAAAGCACGATTGCTACGGGACCGGACATGAGCCGCGCGAAAGCGCTCTGCATTGAACCTGTGACGATGTGACGATGGCATTTTACAATACCAATTTCCTCTGTGTATAAGCCAGAAGACTCACATTCAAGCTCGTGCAAATTACTAAGGCTCTGCAGCAGCAGGTTTTCTTCCCCGTTTTTGAAGTAAGACCTGACTGAACCAATCTCTATATCTATGTCCCGAACTTGTTGGTTAAGCAACTCCAAAGCAGCAAATGATGGTAGACACAAGGTGAAATAAGAATCCAAAGCTGTCCTCTGGCGCTGTGAAAAGTCTTCCTCGTTGAACAGCGAAGCATTAATCCTCAGGGCCCACTGCGGTTGAAACTTGGGACGGGAACTTTCCCCAATCCGCACAATGACCATGCAATGGTCAGAAAAAGAAATCGTCTTGACATCGCATAAAATTCGCCGTTTAAGAAGTCTGCGGAGACGTAAATGCGATCAAGAGGTGAATGTGAAGCTTCTTTAATATATGTGAATGTGGATGACAGTCCAGTATCAATTAAACACGCGTTTTCAGCGATACATGATAAAATACCAGGGCTCTTATCGGCATTTTGACTAGACCCCGTGCGGCCATGTGGGTCGCATACACAATTGAAGTAACCCGTCAATACCAAATATCGATCGCATTCTATAAGATTCGCAATATCACTGAAAAAATCTGCTCTTTGCATCTTATTATTGAAGCATACACATTGATAAACATCCATGATTCGCCATTCAGCCAAAAATCACAACGTATAAGACGCCATTCTGCGTCAACCTGGTGCATAAATTCAGAAACAGAGAGACTCTTTTTAAAGGACAGAACGCAACCCGCCAAAAGGCCTACGGAGTGAGACACACCGACATTGTAATCTATTAAAAAAGCTCGCAGGGCTATATTCGTGTCCTAATTCACTTACTATCTTAGTCTCTTGAACAGTGAAGATGTCTAGTCGACTGTCCAAAAACAGCCGGCGAAGCTGTACCTGTTTCTGCTTAGACCGGAGACCACACATGTTGAGGGTGGCAACAATCAGCTGCTATGCGCTCACCATGGTGACCAAAGTGCAATTAGAATAAGCATTTGCGATGTCTTGCGGCAATCTGGAAGGTGATAGCTCCCTGGAACTGGCACCCTTTCTCCTCGATCTGGAGCAGCGAGGAGATTTCTTGCCCTTCAACCTCCGATGGCGGGTCTTGTGATTCGCAGGAACAGCGTCTCCTTCGGAGGAGGCAGAACTCACTGAGACGCCACGCTTCGAGGCCAAACTTGGACATGATACATCCAAACCGCAGATGCCATCACTACAAGGCTAGCGACTATCTTCCTCGAGGGTGGATCCGACAGTGGCATTAAGAATTTCAGCTCGGCATCGCAGCCACAGCAGCACATTTGTCTTCTTCTGTCTCGCGCACAGCACATGCACGCGCACCAAGAGGGCCATCAGTGACGCAGCGAATTACAGGCATCTGGCCCGTCAGGTTCTGGCACACATCTTCTGACCACTGATCCGAGTGAGAAGGCTGGGTATAGGCTCATGCTGCATAGCAGTCATTTCCTCACGTGGCATTGGGCCGCTAGTCGCTGATTCAGTAGACTTAACTACTGCTATGCCACCAGCAGCGCCGAAAAGCTCGGTTGCATCTATTAAATACTCTTGCAGAGGGTCATCTAGAACATGGGTACTACTGTGGAGTTTATCCACGTACGACACTACGCACTCCTCTGTAGTATGGCACTGAGTTTCATCACAACGAGAGGTATCGGCGGTGTCGTCGTATGTGGCCAACCTTGTGGCAGCGAAGCACAAGGGAGGCCTACCTGGCACTAAACCCAGACACTGCAGACCACAAACTGTCGAAAGATGGAGCACATCGTTCACAGTGATGTCATCAGCAAGAGTCAGGGCAATGTCATGATTCAAAGTCCGCATCCCCTCCATTTCCGATACTCTAAAATGCTCTAGTGTGATGGAGGTAACTTTGCCACACGCACGGAAGACGTCACGGATGTAAAGGCCTTCCATATGTTCGGGAAGCCAAAGAAAGGGTCAATAACAAGACATCGACGGCCTCTCACCTGTAACTCTTCGGGGCTCACAAGGTTAGCTTTGGCCAACTCTGTCTTGCATGTCGGACATCTGGAACTGTCCAATTGAACTAGTTTCACTGAAGTCTATGACGCCACGCTTTGGGCACGGTAGGGACAGCCGGCGAGGTCGGCATGCAGAAAAACAGAGCTGAAAACTAGCTTTCAGAAAGGCAGACGGGTAAGGGCTGTACGGTAAGTATTACTGGCGGCAGACGCCGCAACAGTACTTCGGCACAGTGCCAATTTATCCAAATCGGCGGAAAGCATAAAAAACGCGATCGTTTCAAACGCAGTCTTTCTCCTCCGCAGAAACACATTTATTATATCCGAACAAAGATGGACCTAATGTACGCATTGCCTTATGACTGTCGGCTAATGTTTGGTGCGTCATTGGAAATTAATTACGGAAATAATAGTTAGGCGAGTAGCAAAGAACATTTCCGCTTTGCTTGACAGCGATACGGCGCTCACTAAAAACATCCTTTGATCGTACGGCACTACCGCAGCAGGTGACACGAGCCGCCACCCGATTCGAAGCCTTAGACAGCCAACCATCGTCTTCAAAGCATTGGGGTTTGAGGACAGCGGAGAAAAACAGACTACCAACTTTAAGCGGAAAGAAATAACCAAACGGAGGTTATCTGATTGGTGGTTGAAATCAAGGCAGAAGTGAAATTTCACCCTGCATTAAATACAAAAAAAATACAAAATACATTACTTGACGCAGCTGAAGATAATGGGAAGGGGATGCGAACGAGGCCCGATAATGTTATTGCGTTGAACTGTTAAAGCCGGCATTAAGAGTCCTCATTTTTTTCCAGCTCGGGGTTTGTTGGAAGTGCTTGGAGCGTGGTAGATAAAATGGAGGCCTGTGGTTCACATTGTTGTTGCGACGGTAAGAAGGAGTAAACGGAAATGTACGGGCCTACCAACTAGCTCTAACTAAGCCACCGCCGCTTCCTCGAGCGAACAGAGGAGAACCGAAAGAGATTAGTGAAAATAAAGAAAGAAAAAGAGACGAGCAACAGCCGTTGCACTAGCCACCGCCATAGCAGTGGCTAGTGCAATGGCGGCAACCACAACATTCACCAGTGGCAAGGAATCAGTGCGTCAAAGGGAAAAGGCCCCTAGGTTCGCAGCCCCGGAACAGCCACCCCCCTCCGCCTATGGTTGAGGTGTTGTTGGAAATATTTATCGACAGATATGCATGAGGGAGATTATGCACGAGCTGACCCTCAGCGGTCTAGCCCTAACCAGTACTAACTAGGTGGAGGTCCCTATTTCGGGACCCCAGCGGCGTCTGCCGCCGTCCTGGCTCGCCCGAACAACGCCCGTCGGGCCTGCAGGTAAGAGCAGCCGAGCAGGGTTGCCTTCCAGTTCTCCCGGGTTGGGTTAGGGTGACAGGTGAAAGCGGGATTGGAGGGGCAGGCCCACACTATGTTAAAGCAGTCCGAAGACACCCCCTACAGCGCGGACAGCTTCCAGAGAAAGTATGGTTAAAATGTTTTAAAGCTGCCAGGGACATCACTGCATTGATGTAGAGGGGGATAAGAGCCATTCATCCGCTTTTGAAAGGCCTCTACATGGGCGGAGTCAGTTCTGTGGCCAGAATGATAATAACTGACGATATCCTTACAATTTTAAGCCGAGTTAGGATCAAACTCATGGCCGGAGGGGAAAATTTCCCAGAGAGAGAGCGCGCGGATGGCAGCGTCGGCAGCCTCGTTTGAAGTCAGCCCCTTGTGAACAGGAACTCAAATAATGAACCGATGAGTAGTGGTAGAAAGGGAGAGCACGTTATCGCTGTTAAGTGCACGTGCGTAAACAACAAGCGTAAACTTAAACTGAAGGTGAAGAGAACACTTGAGGCTTTTTTTGCCGCAAAGATACCCTCGGTTCTTTTTCTCGATACTGCAGCCCGAAATTCATCAGCCTAATCTACTACCCAAGTTCCTGATTAGGCTGATGAATTTTGGGCTGCAGTATCGAGAAAAAGAACCGACAGACAAATACATACCCGAACTTAGTTCTTGTCAGCCATATATGGCCAGAAATACGATCAGATCGACCTATGTTCACTATGTAAGGAAAGAGGATCTCTAGATCACATAATATGGGAACGTGCAAAGTCACCAGGCAGGGCTAAAAATATAACTAAAGACGCCTGGGAGCTGGGAGACCCTTCTGCGAAGCTCAGACCCAAGAGTCCAAAGAGAAATTGTTCGACTGGCCGAAGATGCCGCCGGAGTCCAAGAACTACCGGCCTGCAACTAAGGCGACTGTCCCACCTTCCGGGTCTAACACCCGAAGAGCGGGATAGTCGCTCTGATGGACCAATATAAGTTCCTCTCTCTCTCTCTCTCTCTCTCTCTCTCTCTCTCTCTCTCTCTCTCTCTCTCTCTCTCTCTCTCTCTCTCTCTCTCTCTCTCTCTCTCTCTCTCATCAGCCTAAGATACATGCACGAGCTTTCTGTTCGTAGAAAAACGAATTCCACTAACTGCAATATTCCGAGGTAGCGCCGGGATAACAGATATATCAGATGAGTTTCAATTAGGCTCAATTATTGCCCCACTTCGAGGCACTGCTTTCAACCGGGACTGAGAAGGCGATCAGGTTTACTTTAAAAGCTAAACAAATAAAAACATGCTAGTTTATTCACTCCTATTCGTAACGTTTCGGCAGTGCGATAACGATGAAGAACGTTGGAGGAGGAGCAGCCACTCAACAGCCCGTCGTATCAGATTATCGTGCTCCCAGCAGGGGACAGCGCAAGGTAAGGCAGATATTTGCTGTTGTGTGGGTTCTGTGCGGCCCGTTTTGAAAGAAGCGACGTCATCGTTCATCGGTTCGGTTATTTGAAGCAATGGCAATGAATCACCGGGCAACCGCACAAGACGTAGTCGGAGAAAGCGTCAACAATGTGGTTGCTTCTTTATTTCAACTATTCATTCTGTCTTGTTAACGTTCAATAACGTTCATTGGGCGAATAACAGGAAGCGAAAAAAAAAAACCTAGAAAAAAAAGAACAAAATAGTAATCAAAGCATGGCGCGCAGAATCATTTGGCGGGTGTGGTAGGTAGACAGCAACTCCCCGCGGACCTATCCAGAACGAAACCCGGTCTGAATGGCTTCCGAGGAAAGTGCGACAGGCAGATGCAGTTTTCCGTTTGTTAGAGCCCAACCTCCAAGCCGCCCGAGCCGACAGCCACTTCGCGAAGGGGGAAAGGTAGAAGAAGAATTGGTCCCGCTGGGAGCTGGACGTAGAAATCGAGAACCCTGCTGCTATTAGCGGAGCCTCGAACGCGGGCAGACTCTCAGCACGCAAGCACGCACGCACGCACAGAACACACGTGCGCTGTCTGGAATCACGAGCGCGGGGGGAAGATCAACACATTTGGCCCGCTTCTGTGCCTGCCCACCGCAACAGATAAAAGAGCAAAGGCTGATAAGTCCGGGAGAACGAGGAAATGGATGCGGTGTAAATATACAGGGTGACGTTTCCCTGGGGTTCGCGGAAAGTTTCTTCATGCAACGAGGCTGCAACTTGGAGGCAGTTAACAGGGCGTGAAGGGCTGTTGAAAGCAGCGTGATTTCATTCTGAACTCACTGGAAGCGCCAAGAGGAAAACTGTGGCAGTGTTGTTAACGCTGAAGACCCGCTAACTGTACAAAAGTGTCACCACGATGTATCGTCTTTGACAAAAATGACCAGTCAACGGGGTTTTCTTCTCAGCGGAAATAGCGAGGCCACTAAGAACCCCACTGATCAAAAGATCTCAAAAGGATGAGGGCGAATATTTTCTTTGTTTTCCGAGATTCTGAACTTAAGCTTATGAAATACCCCACTACGTGCCTAGCACACAAAAACATGTCGCGCGTTCAGTATAAAGCAAAGACTGTATACAGTGCACCCAGAAAAAAGATTGGCGCAAGTGGTCGGCGCCAGCCACGACACTGCGCCACCACGAATACCAAGAATGATACTACAGATAACATGGTCAGATCATTCCGACGTCTCAAGGGGGCACGTGCGGGCTGCTGCATTTTTCAGAAGCCGCACCTCAGACGACCAGCCCTTTTCACAAGGTGTCAGATGAGACGCGATAAAACGCGTTCAGCGAACAGCTGCTGCCTGCTTATTTTCTCTAGCTGTGCAACAAAATCGGATCCGCTCGACATTGTGGCCGTTGGTTTGCTTTGGTCTCTCGTCACAGCAGAGCCTCGCATGAACCTTTCGCAGTCCTGACCACTGATGCATCGGTTATTCCGTTGCTTTTCAATGCAAGAGTATTTGTTGCCTCGTGAGTGGCGTTTACAGGGCATGTCACCAGAATCTGGGGACGGCGTGTAACCGCATTGTGTCCTCATAAACTGTCAATCACTCATTACGATAAAATGATGTAATGATTAAGGACGGGAATAAATGAAATAAACTAAAAGATTAAAAAAAATAATTAGTCGCGATATATAGTAATTGAGTGGTTAGGTAATTATTTAATTATTTGACCAATTAAGACACATAATAACAAAAATATGCATTAATCTGTAACTAACAATGATACCGACTACTTAACTGCAACTACAGGAATCAGTATGAACTGATGAATCACAGCTAACACCTGTCTGATCACGTGGCACGAGACATGCCCAGACAAGACTGGGACGTTACTACAGTGAAGGACGGCTGGAAGAGAAATGCTTTCGCATTACCACGCCTGAGGAGACTTCAGTACACTCTCTGAATATTTGTCTTTGCGTGCGCACTTCAGCGTGAAGGATTGAAGAAAAAAGAAATTAAACTAAAGCTTATTTTGAGGGTATGACGTGGCAGCGTAAATAGAGACATTTAGTTTAGCGCTACCGCTTACCGCTACCGTCTACCGTGCGAGCGTCAGTACGCATGCTCAGATCATCTCAAGGGCGAAAGATGGCGCCACGTTCCTGTCAAATTCCTGCGGACTCTGCACGGAGGGACCAATCAGCGCTGCAGTGCTGACGGCGCGCGAGAGCGGTGGACGGCTGCGGTAAGCGGCAGCATAAATTAAATGTCTCTATTAGCTCTTCTTGCTGATCGTCGTTCGTTCACTTGTCTTTGCCTGCCACCAAAATGTACTTCGCTACTCGCTTAGTAACTACTCCCTTCTTTTTCCTAATTCTATGGAAGCACAGCAACGCTGACACGAATCTAAAGCGTGGCCCGCATGGAGCGTTTTTTGCACGCGAAAACGCGTCGCACGCCCGACGCCCGCGCCGGCGTCGACGATTTCACTCCCGCATGGTCAGCAGCCGAGCGGCGTTTTTTTTTTTTTTTTGCCGCCCAGTTGCGCGACGCACGCGCCCCCATCCGGCCGTGCGTCGAGGTCGCGCACATCTTGTTTTCCCTGTTGCCGCGAGCATCAAGTTGTGGTTTCCTCTCTTTCTTCTAGGTCAGGTGTGTCAAGAAAACAGGCACGGGCATCACTTCCAACAGCTATGGATCTAAATGCAGAAGTCATAGCACAAGTGAGGTATCGGAGGTCCGCTGGCAAGGCTAGCAGCTCATAACCTCTGAGCTCAGCGTAAACACTCGTGGCCCCAGCGAACTGCCTACCTTCACCGAACTCTAACCTAAAAACCTAAAAAAAAAGGAAATGCACGGTGCCCGATGCCCGGACCTTGCTGTCGTCGCCTCGCGCGCGGAGCGACTCCGAAAGAATACATTGCTGCTCGGCCGTTTCGGCCGAGAAACCCGAAACCCTCGGCGCCGTCGGAGCGCCAAACCCACCAAACCCCCGTCGTTCTTTCCGCTCTCGCGAGCTTCTCTCTCTCGGCCGGCGTGGGCGTGGCTCCAACCGGAATCACGTGACGGCTGCTCCGGCTCTCATTGGCCCTCTACCGCTGCCGACTTCCGGCGTCGGCGCGTCGTCGGCGTTTTTATCTGTTCAGCCAGACCCCGACGATTTGGCAAAATCGTCCTCTCCGGCGGCAAAAAAACGCTCCGCTGCCGTCGACGCCGGCGAATCGCCCGGAAAAACGCTCCATGCGGGTCACGCTTAACGCAACTTAACCACGTCGCCTCCCGCAAACCCGACGCACATAGTCACCCAGGCTACTGATGTTACTCTATCATCAACATTTTGGAAGACACACACCCACATGAAGTAAATGCAGCTAGTTATCAGGTCGATATTATGCAGCATATACCCGCCCGCACCTTAACTTAATTAGTGCCTCTCGAATCCCACACATGCTCTTTAATAATTGAGCCTTCTGATAGTGCTAGTCAAACTACATGTAAGCGTTCTGCCAATGGAAGTATTTACATATTACGAGGCTGACGACGTTACGATGCAAGCGGTTCAGGCTTACCATCAGTGTGTTGTATTTTATGTTCCACCTGCGCGGAGTGTTCTAGCAACGGAGTAACAGTCTTGGTTAGCATATTTTGACGCCACGAACAGAGCTTCACGAGCACCGCCTCACCAGCCAGGTTAGTTCACAGCCTTCATTCTTAACCAATAGGCAAGTTAAGGTGTGCTGACAGTAAAAATAAACCAGCTAAGGCCAGGGTGCCTTGTCAAATGAAATCCTTTACTCAGGATTTTATTTTCACAAAACAACTACGACAGGAACAAAAGGCTACTGTACTTATAGCTTGACGGGGCTTCTGTCCCTGTCTTGACATGGGTAGCAGATAAACACACACTTGCTTACAAAACAGAATTAAGGAAACTACACACGCACTCGATCACAATATCGCGTGACTGTCTCGCGAATGCTCCAGTAAAGGCTTAATCTAAGATCTCCTTTTTTATCCTTAACGGCAGCGAATAAACGCGAACACAAGAGAAGAAAACAAGCAAGACATGGATGAAGGCGTTCGTCCGTGTGTTGAGTGTTTTCTTCTCATGTGTTCGTGTTCCTTCGCTACCATTATGAATCAAAGTTACCAACTTGCCCAAAAACCTTGTTCTACTTAAGGTTCTCTGTAATCTAGTGGTCGCCAAAGTGTAAAAGGGTAGTAGTCAACCTTTTCTTCTTCTTCTGCGTATGTATTTGGGACGAACAAAATACTCGTAAAACGCTCACATACACACATATATAATTGAAATCTACAGTGTGCACTGGCCTGTGTGCAGACCGTTCGATACAGCCACAAGCAGCAAAGTGCTGATTTAAACATCTGTCGCATTGGTCGTAAACCTCTATAGCCACCTTTCAGATCCATCTCGCATCGATATCGAGTAATCATTACCTTTAGGACTTATTGCAGCCGCGGCGAGACGTCACATTTTTTACTGGTCATTATGTCTCTGGGATGCTCTCAAAATGTAATAATCCAGCGTCAGGTGCATTTTAAGCCGTTAACAGAGTGATAACGTTCAATATCCGTGATTCATAGGTGCAGCAAGCTAGCACTGCGTTGTCCGTACAGACACTCTTCAGTATACTGGTACTGCAACGTTTCGGATTACGCAAGATGTACGATAGAATTGAAAATACTTAGTTGGACGTCGAAGACAAATTTATATTGGCTTACAGGAATTAATTACCGCGTCCTAATTCCTACCAGACTACTTTTATATTTAAAAAAAAAATGGGTAGGAAGTATGGGTATCTCGTTTATCGTCTTGTTTTACAAGCCTTGCCAATTTGAAGTGACGTCAGTGAATTTTAATGCGTAAGTATTGTATGGCTATGTAGGCGGGTTTCGCTTTGGCATGACCTTGTAGGAGCTATAAAAGAGGAACTAGTTGGTATATAGGAAAAAGAATGACACCATCGGACAGAGAGCATTAGGGAACGGTGTGCAAGTGACAATAACATGGTTGATGTAGGTTAAATAGTTGAATAATTAGAGCCAATTAACTGTCACACGTCGAAATAGCCGGGAGGTGTAATGTTGAGCTTCAAATGGGGTCACGTGGTACTTGACTTCCGGTAACGTAGGTCTAGCTTTCGGTGGGGAAATATTAAATGTGTGAGGGTGAACGAGCGAGAAAGCACGTGATTTGCGGGCACAAATGAGTGGTGGTGGTTAGAAAGTGCAGAAAGAGAGGTAATCAACCAGAGTCTAGTCTGAAAAGTTGCGTCAGCGTTGCAGATTCTGCAGTGCAGAAATGCGAAATCCTGGGTGTTGCCGATGCACATGGTACATCACGCACCCCTTGTCTAACACAACCAGCGTTCCGTCGAACGCATCAGAGTCCACCGGCGTTCTATAATTAGTTTATAAGAAAAGAAATACACAGTACCTGTCGTTCGCGGAATCCCGCTGGCACATCTCGTGGACAACACAGCAACTCTCAAGCTTACACATTTCTTCAGTGCAGATTCTGCGGTGATCTCGTAAATTATTTTTTCTATTCTTTCACCTCTCTAAAACCAATTAATCGTCACTGCTGCTCACTTCCAGCCACTCTCATGGGTTTCTTCTCAGCATTGCTGTCAGTAGTTTGCCTTAGGTAATTAAGGGCGGGGGAGGGGGGAGGTGATATCTCCTTGCTAGGTCCATTATTGTGAGCAAATATTAAGATGCGTTTTTGCTGCAATAAACTTCAACACATCCAGAGAAAGGCAAACAACATTTTTCTTAATACAAGTTTTGAGCAAAGTTGTCCAATGATGTCCATTTACATTGAAACCCGAGGCCGTAGACGTAATATGAAATTGCTTATAAATATGACTCAACATTTTGAAGCAAGCAACAAGAACCGTAATTTTATGGTTCACAAACGAAACAAGGCACACAACCATTCTTACTGACATAACCTGACTCGCAAGGTTGCTTGCGCACACAAGCAACGCATGTCATCATTTGTCAACGTCCTGTTTCAGAGGTCCCATAGCCAGAAGATCCCAGCAAACGTTGTAAGAATACCTGCAACCTGGTCATCATTAATCAAGCCGGCGCTTTATTATCCTGCAGAGACAAATATGGACACACAAAAGGTTATTAGCTCTGCACCTCCCCCCCCCCCCTTTCCCTCCTCTTGATGTTTGAGCGTGTATATTCGTTTTCTCAAGATTCTCAGGCCCGAAAAAGTGTAACAACGCCTCTTTGATTAATAAAAATGCTCTTGAGCTTCCTAGCGGCTGCGAAGACAACCAGACGACGTGAAAAGCTGGGCCAGCGTCAGCTTGCGCACAGTACTCATTACTCGGCTCTTTCGTGTTCCGTGTTTATTTTCTGGTTTTCAGGTTCCTTCTCCGCACTTTTTGTTTGTGTGTTCCTCATTCTTCCTGTACCATACAACCGCGCTGCTCTCCTTGTGTCGTGACGCCTTAACTCGGGCTAAATATGCATGGAGTCTTTCTTTTATAGGATAGTATCATGCTCTCGAAATTACTGCCACAGCCGGCGAAACTACACTGGCCGGTAATCGCACATTACTGCTGCATTTCAAGCAGCAAAGCGGGCACGAATACCTCTGTAGGTGCATGATGAAAGAGTGGGCGCCGCGTCTCAGAAAAATAAATAATAATAATAATAATAATAATAATAATAATAATAATAATAATAATAATAATAATAATAATAATAATAATAATAATAATAATCATAATCATAATAATAATAATAATAAAAATTGGTTCACGGGAAAGGAAAGGCGCACGATCTGTCACACTTGTTCCGAGGACACCTGAACCGCGCCGTTAGGGAAGGGAGGAAGGGGGATATGAAAGTGGATAGAGATAAAGAGGAGCTGTAGTGCAGGGCTACGGAGTATTTAGACCACCTTGGGATCTTTATACCACCTGGGTATCTTTAACGTGCGCTGAAAGATGGGGCTGGGGCAGGTATACGTCACCGCCGCTTGCGGTGGGGGCTAGCCTGCCACCGAATGTTTATCTGCTGTAGGCCGTCATTGCACCCGCCACCGCTTCGGTGGTGGACGACGGCTGTTGTTGCGGCGCGCGTCTTTTTTCCCTCTTCCTTTTCTTTCTTCTCTATTTTCTCTTCTGTCTGCACGAGGCAGCGGAGGTGGCTCAGCTACAGAGCCAGTGGCGGGCCCGTGCATTTTCTTTTCCTTCTTCCTACAGCCACAACCACAACAGCGCTGACATCGAACAGAGATTGGGTAAAGCGGTGGGGGCTAGCCTGCCACCATTATTTTATCTATTGTAGGCCGTTATTGCACCCGCTACCGTTTTGGTGGTGGAAGACGGCTGTTACGACGCGCGTCTTTCTCCACCTCTTTTTTTTTTTCTTCTTTCTTCTTTATTTTCTCTTCTGTCCGCATGAGGCAGCGGAGGTGGCTCAGCTACGGAGCCAGTAGCAAGTCCGTGTATTTTCTTTTCTTTCTTCCTTCAGTCGCAACAGCAACATCGCACAGAAAAGTAAAGGTATTTGCATTGTTGCTTTGCCATCTCAAACCTATATACAACGAAGCATTTAGAGCCTGCGTAATTGGTATACCTTTATATCATTGCCCTGTTCAGGGTTTTCTACATGGTGGCCGACGTCCTATCTGCAGTTTCGTAAGAGCAAGTTCAGGCTTTGCAAATACATTACAGTTATCACACTAGCATCAGTGTACGGTAAACAGTCTTCTTTAAATTAGAAGTAAAGAGGATATTAGGGCTAGCTGGTATGTCATTGATTATGAGACAGCGCAACAAGAAACACACAGACGGGAAGAGGGACAAGCGCTGAACTTAACTAGATATTATTCAGTAACGTGACAGAATTTTATTCTGACGCGTTCTTGAATAAAATTTAGTTGTAAGTTCAGCGCTTGTCCCTCTTCTTATCTATGTGTTTCCTGGTGCGCGGCCTCATAATAAATTCAATTAGAAGGAAAGTTATATTTGAAATGCCCACGATTTCGTCATTAGTTTCACCTTTCAGTCGCAGTCTTGCGCCCTGCAGTGGTTTATTTGAATCGCACATCAGAACACCATAGCAAAAAAAAAATGATAATGTGAGTAATCTATTGCGAAAGTGTCATTTTTGTGATCGTCATCGTCGGTCTGGGTAGAATCACTGCTGAGCGAACACCCTTCCCAAAACTCTCCAGTCAAGCCTCCCCTGTCCAGATGACCACCTTCTCCAAATTAAGATTCAAATTTCTTCCACTCACCTAACTTTCTGCTCTCCCCTGTTACGCTTGCCCTGTTTTAGAATCCAGTCGATTATCAATAATACCATCGATTAATTTGGCTTCACATTGAATGCCCTACTCATTTTCATTAACTTGAACTTGCTCCCATGACCCACTCTGCTCGCTTCTGCCTCTAAGCATTGCACTTTCCTTTAATTAGGTCACCGTGTGGTCCTTATAGTGGAAGCTGAACATTTTCGTTACTTTCCTTTTTTTCTGCTTTACAACAGCGTACTGGAAAATTTATTGAATGTATTTTTCTCTGATTGGTACCAGTAAACTGCCAGTTTCGTGATTTGCGAGTACGTGCGAAATGCACCCCGCCACTTTCTTACACATGCAGCTAACTTACTCTGCTATGTGCGAACACATGTATGGCGTGAATTGATGCGTGGAAATCAGTGCTTTCGCCTGGAGCAGTGGGCTTATTTGCGATGCTATAATTCGGGAGATTTAGTTATCACTTACTAAATGCCAGTTCGGTAAGTTGAATGCCATCCGCAGCGTTCACATTTTAAAGGGTACGAAAAGCGAAACACAACATCCCTGTACGAGGTCAGTGTTCGTTACACAACTCCGAAGAGTGAAGAATTATACGGATATCTTCACTATGGCATCTCTCCTGACCCAAACGCGGTTTCGGGATATTATAGCACTCTTGGTATAGCAACTACAAGATATTTCACCGCTTTCGCCGGAAAATGCCGGAAAAAAACCTGGAAAATACCACCGGAAAATGTCTACCCTCCAATCCTCCCATCATTCAGGCAAGCGATCCTATACCCATTCGTCTACAAGGTCAGAATATTCAGAGAAAGAGAGAGAGAAATTGAATAGACTAGAATAAAATAGAATAGAATGGAAAGGCAGGGAGGTTAACTAGGTGATGTCCAGTATGCTACCCTGTCTTTGCCGGTTGCAGCAGAAGCCGCAAGCAGCTCCTTGCACGAGGCAGTGGGGATTGCTCAGACAGAGCCAATTGTCAAGCCTGTGCATTTTCGATGCCTTCTTCAGTAGCATCAATAATAACGTGCTCTGCTAGCCTATGGAAAGCGTAGCACTCATTTTAAGGGGTCTAAAATGTTGCGCCAGTTTTCTAAACGCGAAAGCTTTCACTACTCCCCACCGCAGGTTCTTCGTTGAGTGCGCTTGTTTGACCTTGAACCTGAGAGAACCACGTGGCAGCTATGATGTCACTCAATCGCAGGTACGCTAGACTCGTAGCGTTCGATTTGTCTAGATAGGCTCTGCTGCCTCTTAGCCGTGCCAACGGATCACAACAGAAGATTAACATGGTACCCATTTGGGCTAGTTGGTGCGAATCTAACATAATGAACCAGCGAAGTACATTGAAACACAAGAAATGAAGTACACGGGACAGCGCTGTTCAATATGTCAGGATCACAACATCTCTCTACAATTTAGCGGCAGCGGTCGTCATGGATGATCCAGGCGAGACGCTCCGTGAACTGCCTACTCTCAGAGGTTGCGAAGACTTCAGATCGAATCCGGTCATCCAGTGGGCGTAGCTCGCCGAGAGGCTGCCGCAGAGAGACGGAGAGAGGCGGGTCGAGAGAAAAGCTCCACCCCTTTCGCTTTGGTTACTATAGTTTCAGCAGAGTTATACCTTGACCATTTTTTGACAGTATATTCTAAGCCTTGTAGCTCATTTTTAATTAGCTGCCGCTCAGCACTATACGCAGTGAGTGCTACCATCTGCACAAAGTTCGTTAGGTGGCAGCGCAGCAACATCAGCCGCAGACTATTGATTCAAAACCACTGATACGTTTGCCACTATTGACCGTGAAACTCTTCTGATCTTGTTCGTGCTGTCGGTCTGATTAGCTAAACTGTTTCTTGAGGTCACAACCACGTGGCCTCGAGAGGGTGAATCAAACCAAGTCCGGTATCGGCTCTACAGCGAGCTTCCCCGAATGTCATTCAGGTGTGCAAGCCTACAGAGAGAATGATGGAGCCTATTGGTGAATTCCAGTGGAAGAACCGGAGCGGTTCACATACTCCGCGACAGAGCGACTGAATCCGGCGGAGACCATGTGTTCTGACTCTGCGTTTCGAACCATCGCCTCCGAGATCACCCTCGCGCGAAACGTACGCGCGGAGGTGATCTCGGAGGCCATGTTGGAACACTCGTGCTCCCTGTCGGAGCAAATAGGTGGCGCTCGCGAACTGCCATAGGGAACACCCGCATTTCCTTGCGCTTGCCTAGCTGTGTTTCATGCATGCGTGTCGTCTTTTTCCACACCTGTAACAGGTCATCGTTGATCTCGCGGCTTGAAATGTTGACATCAGCAGTCTATACGCACTTATTTCGTTAATGTTCACACAGCCGAACGCGGGCGCACACAATAAGAGTTCTTTGTCACTTTTTCGAATAAAACAACGTCGCGGTGCACAGTAGAGCAAAATAGAGCAATAATGGAATGACCTCGCGTTTACGAAATACAGGTGCATAAGAGTTTTCGTGCGTAGTTTTGCAGTCGCTCTACAGGCTGAGGCTGCTCCCCGACTCGCTGTCTCCAATATAAAGCGCCAGTTTGCGACGGGAATTTCCATTCATAGAGGCGGCAAGTTCTGATCGTCTGCTACAAAGCGTAGAGGATGTAACCGATGTGCGACGACAAGTTGCCGGATGTGGAGACAGCCGCTGAAGGAATACGTCACGGAAACTTCCGGCCGGATCCGCCGATTTCGGCGCAGCAGTCTTGACTGCTCCACGGAGCGACCTTGAGTCGGCGATTGCTCCCCATCAGCGCTTGGATGGCGAGATCCGTGTTCCGGATCTACGTTTGGAATATAGTTGCTCCGAAAAGAACAGAGCGCTCCAGCTCTGCGATTGGAATTTACCATATGACTGACCAACGACTAACCGCGAAGTCTTATCGTGCTTTTACACTAAAACAAAAGAACAGTCATAGTGAATTAGAGTCGCGTTAGGTTCGAACTCGGATACTCGGGTTAAGAAGTTTAGCATTTTAACCACTGAGCCTTGGCGGCGGAAGTTTCCGCTCATTGCAACCAGGTTTAAATAGGGGTAAACATCAGCAATTTGACGGGGAGGGTTCAAGGTGTTGCCTCAAGTAGGGTTAAATCAGTGGCCTCCGAGGCCAAGCACGCCGCTGCACCGATCTGATCGCGGAGGCCACGATTAAAGGTCCGCCATTTGACGCGGCGGCTGCCACGTGTACAGTTGAAACTGCATAAAACCGGGCCCATAGTCATATAAAGTTTTTATAAGGCAAGTATCGTGCACAAAAGAGCAGTTACAACGAGCTAAAGTAAGCAAGACTGCAAATATCCCGTGATTTCAAGCAATTAACTGGCTTAACAAAGATAACCCTTGCCATTTCTTTTCTGGCTGAGTAGGCTTTCGCGTTATCGTTACTTTCGGGGGCTACAGTTTTTAATGACACGATATAAACGGTAGTTCCACATTGCACGTACCTCCAAAGTGTACTGCGGAGAAGCGAACACATAAGTCTACCTAAAAGAGAACAAGCGCATGTCCGTTTTCAGAGCACCTGATGCCCTATTGTGAGTTTCAGCGCTATATCACTACACAGCTTTATTTATTTATTTATTTGTACATACTATCAGTCCATCTGGACTAAGATAGGAGTGGGTTTGACATCAAAATTCATAAACGCAGGCCAGTACGATAAAACAGCTGTAGTTCCATGCTTCGTAAGCTGAGCACTAAGGGTAGGGAACATTCCTGTTCTGGAAAAATAATGTTGGACATACGCGATTTTAATGTCCAGTCACGCGATTCACAGTTATAAGGCTAACCCAGTCAGCAGAAGATGTTCGCTCTAGGAAAGCAACAACAGGTGAGCGCTTAAGTAATAATTTAGGAAAGGCTTAATTTCATCACCATCTACCACCACTGGATCCTAAAAGAGGTACATTCTACCGAGTTGTGTATGAGTTATGCGCTACACCGTCCTGAGTGCAGCACCGAGGTCGTAGAAAAAATTGAATTTCTTCTCCAAATTTGTGATACGCGGGAACTAATGAGTGCAGATGTCCACGCGCGTAAAATGCTGTAGACATGAAAAATACTAAGTATTCTCTATGAACGAATGTGCCCGTTCTCTTTCGTTTTGTACAAAAACATGAGCAGCGCAAGAATATTGGTCGCTCTCTGTAAAAACCTCTCCCTAAGTCTACCTCCGTCGCACTGGTACAAGCAATGAAAGAACGAGATTTGATTTATCACTGTTTAATGCGTTCTTGTTCCTTTTGTCAAGCCGCGAACAACGTCCGTGCAAGACTAAGTAGAAGTAAAAAAAAAAAAAAAAGCTACAAAGCACACTCACCTTAGCCTGCCAACCAGCGCCGCAAAAGGTACACTGAGAGCTGTAGCTGTACTTTCGCCACCCACTCCGCTCCTCAAGAAAAGGGCCATCCCATGCGCGGCTGCTCAAAATATGCGCTTGAAAGAGATGTGCTAGCATAGCTGTAGGTACGGATATATCTGCAAAGAGGGTAGTCGAGGGCGGGAATGGGACATATTCGTTCGCTTTTACAAAGACATCTTACTTCCTGCCGCCAGCAAAACGCGTTTTTCTCCGTCTCATAGAGCCGCTTTTAGCGCTCCTTTCTGCGCGCAGGCTATCCACTTCTCTTAGCTTGTTTTGCATACGAGGTAAACGACTTCTACATCTTTTGTTCCTCTCTCTATCCCAACCTTGTTTCCCTTCTCTCCTTCACCCTCTTTTTGTCCCTGATCTCTTCGGTGTTGCAGTTTGGTCGCGTACTTCCCATCCCATTTGCTCGCTCACTCACTCAAGCCCTCTGGCGCGGCAGTCGGGAAACCAGGCCCCGCACCATCGCACGGAGCTCGCTCCCACGTCGCCGCCGTTTTGATAAACTGCGCGTATTTTTCGGCCTCCGAGGCTATTATTGTTATTTATGCCCCTGCCCCTTCCCCCCCTGCACCCCCCCCCCCTTTACCTTCTTCGGAGCTTGCGTGCCAGCCGCTTTCATTCCGTCTGTATTTTGTTCATTTTTGTTCGTTTCTTGTGCGATTCTTTCCTCTTTCTTTCCCGTTTTTCTATTTTATATCCTTCGATATTTTCCTTTCATTTCTTGCCGTCGTGCCATGGCACCGGCCATGGCAGCGAAGAAACCATCAACTTAGAAGCGTACAAAGGTGGTGATGAGGAGACAGGAGGAGTAGGAGGAGGACAAGAATGCGAAGAGAGGTAACAAGGAGGAGGGAAGAGTGTATGCTTGTATAGCTTCTTTGGCTCCTAGCTTCTGTTCATCGCCGCGCGTGGAATTTGGACGCGTGAAGTGGATGCCCACGCTCCTATGTATCTCGAGGATACAGGAGTTCCTCGTTCTGTTACCGCTTTATTTTGATGCCTTCATTTTGCCTGGAGCCGTTGTTGAGGCAGTCGGGGTTGAAGGACGAAAACAGTCTGGTTTACAGTGGCTGGGTTTCTTCTCACAGAGAAACAGTTGCCGTTAGAGACCGAGATAGGTGTCTGGTTTAGTTATATTCCCTCAACACGAAGTGGCTGCATTCATATTTCCCCTTTCTCCAGTAAGAGAACCTGCCAAGCAGTGATGAACAATCCGTCACGCTCTCTTTGGGAAATAAGAAGCACATTCTAGAAACCAGACGCCCAACAGAAAGGTTTATATCAGGCGCTGCTGAGTAAACGTGCCCAGCCACGCTAACGGCAGTTCTTTTCCCTGTTTCCATTACCGCCCATAGTGGAGGAGCGCATCTGCTGAGAGAGTAAAACAAATTTCTTCGCCCACTTTTAACACAAATTTATTGTGTGATGGTGGCTTTTTCGTTATTTTCTATCGCCATCTGAGTGCTGCCGTTTTCTTGTGTTCTTGGTTGAAACCCCATCATTTAACGGTCGTGTTATTTGTGGCATGGAATACGTTTTGAGACATGCTCTGCCGCAACAGTTCTGTAGTGCTTTTTGAGATGCGTTTTGTCCCCGGCCTTTTCTACTAGGAGGAAATCTTGTAGCCCGGCCGCGCTTTCAAAATCTATTGACGCATGCTTCTGTTATCTCACACATTATCATGGCGTTTTAATTAGGTTACCATATTATTTGATACATCGCTATATAAACCATCGCTTAATAAAGCCGTACGCCTAATATTAATATAATATTATTATTAGGCGTACGGCGTTTCGTGCCGGCATGCTGGCGCCAAGTCATCTTCTTCTTTGCACATGGTATTTATTCAGTAAAAATGCATTATATTGCATTGTAGAAGAAAGTTTATGTGACTCAGGTGAGGTAGGCGGGAGCAGCGGGGCAATCTAGTCCAGATCACAGAGAGTCTCGTTCTGCGCAATAGCAATACGACAGACTGCGTCTTCTTCATCACGTCTATAGCGAGTGGTCCGTCTTCTTCACAATGATCCCAGAGAAAAAAAACAATTAGCTGTAGTTTAGCTTCTGGTTAAACCTGGAGTTACGCGAAAGCTATCTGCATGGCTAGACTACGTTTATAGGTTCGGCTTGTAAGTAAAGGCATGGCTTTTGAACGTAGTAATTTACTCTATGATTTCACTTTTATTTATGTCATAGGGGACACTTTTGACCGCTAATTGCAATGAGGCGAAAGCGTCTGTCCGAAGCCCTCAACTACGGCACCTCTTTCTCTCTGTTTTCACTCCCACATTCGCGATGACGTGATAGCGTAAGTTACCAGCGCCGATAAAGGAGATTATCTCGAATCAAAGCTTTGTGGCTAAGCGCACGTAAAGGGATAATCGCTGGAAGGTTGAAAAGGTAGTCAAGAAGTGATCCATGGATCTTTCCATTGTTCAGCGTCACTGACGTCGAGCGAAAACGTCACGGAGTCCAAGACGGAGAAGCTGGCAAGGTCGGCTGGAAGCGGGGAGCGAGACAAATTATCGGCGTCTTGATGCTTGCGATCAAATTTGTAAATGATACGGATATCATAATCTTGGAGACGAAGAGCCCACTGTGCTGAACGGCCGGAGGGTTCCTTGAGCGATGGAAGCCAGCGGAGAGTATGGTGGTACGTGACCACGTCAAAATGACGGCCGTAAAGGCAAGGGCAAAACTTCGTGAGCGCCCGAAACTGGCCAAGCACTCTTTTTCTGTTATGTGGTAGTTCGATTCGGCTTTCCTGGGTGTGCGGCTGGCATAACCGACTTCGCATTCACTGAACCCAGAGGGGCGCTGAGGAAACACAGGGCCGAGGCCGACACTACCGGCGTCTGCGTGCACTTCAACAGGAGCCTGGAGGTCAAAATAGCGCAGGGTGAGTGGGGCTGTGAAAAGGCGGCGCAAGGTGCTATAGGCGTCGTCGCATGCTCGGAACGACAGCAAAAAATCTGCGTTATTGCCAAGGAGCTGCATCACCGGAGCGTCAATACAAGCAAAGTTCGGTATAAAACGCCGAAAATATGAGCACAGGCCCAAGGAGCTCCTCAGAATTGTAGTAGGTAGATTTCGTTTGGCGGGATCTTGGCGGACACCCTCCTCGGACACAACGTGGCCTAAAATGGTCAGCTCACGAGCAGTGAAACGACACTTGATGTTGAGCTGCAGCCCGGCGTTCGCAAGACATGTCAAGAGCTGCTTCATGCGAAAGAGGTGGGTCGCAAAGTCCATTGAGAACATCGCTATGTCTTCCAGATAACAGAGACACGTCTTCCACTTCAGGCAACCCAGAATCATATCCACCACACGCTCGAACGTGGCAGGGGCATTACAGAGATCGAAAGGCATAACGGTGTATTCAAAGAGGCCATCAGAGGGGGCAAATGCAGTTTTAGGCGTTCTTCCGCAACCATGGGCACCTGCCAGTAACCGGATCCTAAATTGAGTGAAGAAAAGAGTTCAGCTTATTGTAAGCAGTCCAATGCATAATAGATAAGGGGAAGGTGGTACTAGTCTTTCCGCGTAATTTTATTTAGGAGCGGTATTTGACGCAGAAGGGAATAGAACCGTATTTCATCCTCGCCAGTACAGAGGAGGACCACGGGCTGTGCTCTTGATGGCTCTCCCTTGTTCAAGTAGTTGTTCACCGGGGTGAGGTCGTAGGGCATCGAATGAAAAATCACGGAGGCAGATACGTCTGTATGGGCAATGGCGAAAGATGAGTCCAGCCTCACCACAGTTTAAACAAAGGGTGGTTGTTGGATGTTCTCCGCACGTCGCATTTCCTGTGGCTTAGGCCTCGGTCGCTGGCAGTCGGGCAGGTACCTAAGGATGAGGTTCAGGAACAAGTTAGGAGCGACGAGGTCTTGGCGTACCACGTCCCGAAGGTCACCTACGTAGTGTGGCGCACAGCTCATGCCTTGTGGATGCTGGGTTGTAGCAGTCAACAGCGGGGTGTCAAGCGACTGCTGCATTCCGTCGCCGACGATGTCCTCTATACGTCGCTTCCTGGGTCTGTTCGGATGATGGTAGCAACAGGGGAAGCTCGTTTCCGCAACCGTAAACGGTGCTGGTCACAGTTTCTAGAATAGCTGTGCTGACTTGTTACGGATTGTTGAACTGTCGAGTCCGGGCTTCGAGGGTCCGTCCAGTGAAGGACGCTTCTATTTGGAATTCGGTCACTGTTCTGGATGGTTTTCTCGCGATGCCGGTAAGAGACTCTTTGACGCCTCGCATCAAGGCATTCACTTCATTATCTGCTGCCGTGCTGGGGTCAGCGCGGCAAAATAGGCGCTTCATATCTTCGACACAATTGAGGACTATCATTTGGGAGCTGGAACTCGGCCTGCAGGAGCATATCCGCTTTTTCTTTCCGGACGAGACTTATGAAGGCCATCAAGAGCTCCACTTTAAATGTGGCTTAGGCCTTCAGAGCAGTCTCAACATTTTTAAACCAGATTCGGGCAGATTCTTGAAGTGCAAAGTAGACTTAACTCAACATTGTAGTGTCATTCTATGCGTTGAATGTTTCCACGCGCTCCACAAGGTCACGCCATTCGTCCGCACCTTTATTGGCCGGCCGTCGATGAGGGCGGAGGGCGAGGGCGCTAATCTCACGAGGCTGCACAGAAACGAGCGGCTGTGTCTGGTCGGCTGGCTATATCATCAATGGCATGGTCGTGTGTTAGGTTCCTCCCATCCACTTCCACCAGGTGTCACGTGGTAGAGGCAAGACCGTACGAAACAATCCAAGAGGCTTGGATTTCACTGAAAAAGATTTTATTGGGGCTGACTTGCTTCCGTAAAATAACTAAACAACTCGGCGGCGGCAATAGCAGCATTAGTGCTCACTAGTCTTCGAACTAAGGAATACCCATTGTATTAGACAGTGCTCAATCTAAAGTCGACCCAGAAACATTCAGAAAAACCAGCCAAGGGATACTGAAAAAAGTCAGGAATAATACGGAAACAGTTGTGCTTGCCTGCAATCAATCCTGACTAATCTCAGCACATCTCGCGCTACAAAAAAAAGGTTCGTGGCAATTGGTTGGTTTGGTAAAACGTTTATCCGGGGCAAAATATTAATGTACTCATGCTGGATATTTTGCCACCGTCTCAGTAGGCATGCAATGTTTGCTACATAGAAAGATATCTGGCGCAATAATGATTTTCATATGGAATCCTTTATTTTAACAAGCTCCTAGTGGAGCAGCGACACGAATTAGTGAACTTCCGACTAACCATTTTGCATATGTAGAAACGCCCAAATATATGCCGTCTGTATGCGGGTATCAGTGCATATTTAGGTTGTGAGTGATGCCTTTCAGTTATCCCCGAGTGTAATTTGGTCATCATTAGTGAAACGCTGCGTTCTTTCTTGCACTTCTGCGTTAAGGCTCTTCAGTTTTATATATGGAGGTACAGTGCGGTCCACTGTTAAAGGGAACATGAGGCCGCATGACGGCCGCGCTTTACAATGCGTTCCCGAGAGAGATGGCGACAAATAATCGCACAGAGTGTATGCGCAGTAAGCACGGCCAGCTGGTCTTCTCGAACATTCACATAGTACCGCCCATTCTCGCAAGTGGTCGGTGGCAGCGCTTTGCAAAGCGTTCAGGCTACGCGATCGCGCGTTCCCTTTAACCGTGGACCATACTGTACACCACAAGAATGGATGATCTGCAGCCATTTTTGTTCGTAATGAATGAAGAACGCACAAACGTGATGCGATGCGCGTATCTACTCACTATGGCCCACTTCGATGGCTTAATTCATAAGTTCGAGTTATTTGTTAAACAAAGCGTACCCCGCATATACAGAAAAGTTGTAATTGTTTACTGCGTATGTTTTCATGCTTATTTAGCGCACTGGCACGGGGAACTGCAGCTCTCTGTGAAGCGCATTGGTGACAGATGTGTGTCGCATTTCAGCTGACTATGCAAATCTAGACGAAAGAAGAGCAAAACTTGTGCAACACCACTATTCGCACGATCTTATAGTTCTGGCAAAAATTCTCCGAATTTTTTTATTTTATTTCCCTTCCTTCAACTGCTCAACATTCGCGCGGCCATGAACAGGGCTAACTTTGTTCTGTTCAACAGGGCCTTGTACGTTCCTAGGGTTCTTTAATCTTCTGCGGCTATGATCAAAGGAAGAGAAAAGTGTACGGGCCTCTCAAATGGCTTAGACTAACATGATTTCGTCTTCTCAACAGTGACGCCTGAAGAATTTTAACTCAGCAATACTATTTAGAGATAAATAATAAGTTTACAAAAGTAAGCATAAGAGGCCAACAAAAAGCAATAATCTCTATCGTTCTTCTGGCGAAGTTCAGGAAAGAAGTTTTTTGCGGCGAAGAGGATTAGTTCTTTTTCAACGAGAAAGGCAGGTGTTCAAAGCGAGTAGATAGAATATTTTACTTTTACTTATCTGAAAAGCACGCAAATTATTTCGATATTCATGAGAAGTTACCTTTTACGACGCAAGCCAGAATTCGTTTGATTCTAAATAGCTGTTCTAAACAGCAGTGCCTCCGCATCACTGCTATTTAGAATCAAGAGAATTCTCGCTTGCACCCTAAAAGGTAACTTCGTGTCAGAAATAATCGAGAGCTACGTACAAAACATCATGTAATAGAAATTTTTGGTTGTAGCGGTTGGTGACTGATGTGTTACAGGCGATGGCTAGTTAATAAAAGAATTGTAATTAATAGAATAAATGATGAGTTAGAGAAAAGGAAAAATTGGAAAAAGGGGTTCAATGGTGTCAGAATTCTCAGTATGAAAGGCAATGCTGGATGACGCTAATTTAGAAAATTTATATCATTTAATTATCAATTAATTTTTGAAATAACTGAGAAAACTAAAATGACTTGTATGGCGTCAAATTGCGCAGAATGGAAATGCTTATTGATGATAACTATCGAGATATAGATACTAAAATAATAAAATATACACAACTGGGTGTAACCCGGGTCTAGATTATTCCACGGTAGGAATGCATGCCGGCTGACCAATGTTCTGTTGAAAATCATTAACAAAGTTTGAAGAAACATTTTTAATCACGTGCGTGCACTGTGCTGTTGTGTAGGACAGCGAGTAACGACATGTGGTAGCTGAAGGAACATAGTTTGTGCTGGTTATATCGAAGTGTCTTTCAAAGATGTAATCAATGCAAGATATACTTCTGGGGTGGCTTGAAGTGTTTTCGCAGTTGCCACCACACTGGCAACTACTAGGATTAGTATCGACGATAAAGTCGACGTTACAGATCCCCAGGATGTCGACATTATTCTGAAGCCCCCCTCACAACACTGCTTTCTCTCTTCTGTCAATCCCTCCTTCCTCGCTCCCCCTTACAGCGTGATTTAGATGTCAAGAATTTTATGATGAATTGGTGCATAACAGGCTTTTCGACTCGTAGTTTATCGACGAATGCAGCCGATGAAGCTTCACCTTGATATCCGATCAGTTTTTCAGCTCTGCCCAGAGCGCACCATCATTGCCGCTCCATTCTTTTCGAAAGCACATACACGCGAAGTAAACATTATCGATGACGCTCGGGGTTGTCAACATAAGCGTGTGACAACAACAAAATCCACAAGCGTACTACTAAAACGAACGGTACCATCCTCAAGAATAACAGAGCTGCACGTGTTGCTTCTCAGTCGTACAGTGGAGCCGTTAGGGCTTCCTTATAGGTCGAAACATATTGGAAATGTGACAACAAAGGATCTGTTTGCCTTAGAGGTATTTAGAACTTGAACGGAGCTAAAGCGTTCAACTATATGAATGAGAACCAAGTAACATAGCCTGGTCAGTTTTGGCAAAGACAGCACACGTTGCCATGAAGGTTTGTGCTGTTTGTTTCTTACGTGGAAAGCCCCTTACTCGCGGGTTCATCGCTTTGCTTATGATAGTAGATAGGGCCGCAATTACTCCGAGTGTTTGTACACGTGCGCAGCTACTTTTACGTTGTTTCGTTTAATTCAGCTTTATGGTTTTGCCTCCCAAAGCGACATCAGCTATGAGTCTCCACCCGGTCGAACCACTATCCCTCTGATCACCAGCCGAGTGCGAAACAACTACTCCATGCTGGGCTTTTTCATTTTTATTGCCTGGCTTTGGCACACAATGTTTTATTTTAAAAAAAACGCTTACAACATGAAGAGCGCATGGCTATGTGCATATAGAGGCATCAGGATCAGTCAGCGTTAGCATAACTGAGATACAGTCGAGAGTTCTGCAGCCGCTCCTGGTATGTCGATAAGCCAATTCATATTCACTCAAAAATAAATTCAAGCAGATCTTACAGGCCTTGGTGTCTGTCCTCCTACTTCTACACACTTGTTCCTGAGTTTGAACCGATTAGAGAGTAGTGGATTCACTTGCAGCTGCACAGTGCGGTTCTCCAGACAGCCTTTGATGTAATTAAAGGCTCTGCTTCCCGGGTTTCGGCACCACAAATATAGAAGGAGGGCAGACACCAGACCGCCTCTGACTGTTTTAATTCCCGGCTGTCTCCCCCGGTTATCAATATGGCAACGTGGCGCTCAGTCTCCTTTGCCCGCCCCCCTTTCCCAAACCTCGTTTTCGTCTTCCCCATTTCGTTTGCAGATGCCTGCGCGAATCTGCAACACCTGTCAGAGTGATAGCCTGCCAGTCTGGAGCGGCATATAGAGTGGAGACCCGTAAGCATAATTACATGAAATGAGCCCTCACCTCCCCCCCCCCCCCCCTCTGCATTATCTATGCTTAAATATCGACTGCCATGAGAACGTAGCCAAACATCCTTCTGTATTGTCGATTGCAGTACATCCCAAAAATAAACCCCTTCTCAACAATGTGAAAAAAAAAAATTAATTGTTTTCGGTTTCTTGCAGATTAGAGAATAGGTTTATCACGGCAAAATAAAACAAAAATTTGTTCACTAGAACAACTTCTTTACTGGTAACGTTCCGGTATGTAATTTAAAGAAAAAGGTTTTAGCTCCTGCATTTGTAATTCTCCTTGCAATCATAATTCTCCTTGTCTAGCATGAGGATGATAGTAGTGGTGGCAATGACGATGCAATTGTTGATCATGATGATGATGATAGTAGCGATTAATCAATATTTTGCTAATAGTGGTCAAGATTTCTCTCTTCCTGCCATTAAATTAATCCGCGAAATGTTTCTATAAATGCATATTTTTAAGTTAGGTGTTCTGTCCTGCGGCGTTTCTGTTTTATTTTCATGTATTTTTCCTGATTTACCTAGTGCTTTTTTGTGGTCTAATTATTTCCCCATTGACTGTTTATTCACTGTGTGGGCGTGACTTTCTCTGCTGTGAAATGCCGTCATATGCAGGGGCAGCCGCCCCGTCAAGCTGCTCTTCGAAGCAGCTTTTTAGCGGCTGCTCCTTTCCTTTCCTTGTAGTAAAGGAAAAATAAAGCATTATTATTATTATTATTATTATTATTATTATTATTATTATTATTATTATTATTATTATTATTATTATTATTATTATTATTATTATTATTATTATTATTATTATTATTATTATTATTATTATTATTATTATTATTATTATTATTATTATTATTATCAAAATAACACTGCAGTTAATAATATTGGTGCTACTAGCGATGGCAATGAGGGTGCATTTATTTGACAATGATGGTAGTAGCGATAGTGATTATAGTGGTTATAATAGAGATGACAATGACGATGCAGGTAGTGGAAACAGTCCTGTAAATTGGCTTTAGCCATTCCGCTCTTAAGCAGGCTTAAGCCCATTCCTGTAATTCCGAGCCACCGCCGAGGAGGCTACGTTGTTTGAGAACGCTGTAGGCTTTTCCAGGACTGTTCTTTGCCAGCTTAACATTAGGCGCTGCTGAGGACTTCGGTGAATCTGTTCCACGATGGCCAAGACCGGAATCGGTCCTACGTTGTTTCAGAAAGCTGTAGGCTATTCCAGGGCTGTTTTTTTTTTTTTTTTCTCTCTTAAAATTGGACATGGCTTATAGAGCTGTTTTGGAACTGTTTTTCGACGTCCACCACAACTAGATTCCGTCCCTACCCACGCCACGCTTTCACATTCGTTCTTTTCAATCGTTACAAGATATGACGTACAGGACTAAAGAATAGATAAATCTCGGTGAACCATGCATACAGTAGATAGTATGATGCATAGTATGTTGAAGAAGGTTTACGTGCGGCTGAGTTTACGTTTACGTGCGAGGCTGAGATATTTTTCTCTGTGATTTCTATGATCCCAGTATGTAATCTCGAGAAAACATGCAGCGACATTTTAATAAACTGTTATGTTTACACACGAACCACGCCAAACGTACTTCGACCGGTATTTAACAGAGCGGTAGAATGAAAGATAGGTGGCCACAAGTGCATTGAGAGAAAAAACAAGAACCTGTCATATTGAAGCAAGCAAGTGAAATGTATGCAGCTCCAACCCCACACTCTGTAATATTGGCAGTAAATATTTCCACCACCACAATCAAGATACTGTCTCTAGAAAAATAGGTGGTTGGCACCTGAGAATCAACTGCACTGCTTCGTCATATTGCTGCACGGACACAAAACAAATTGTACGCGTCCTCATTGACGCTTCTGTTTTACTGTTATGTCTTTGCATTGTGCAAAACGTCGTATTGTCACTCCGTGATAGGATCCACTCCCTTCACTCCCCTCTCGTTCTTTATTATCCGACGAGAGCGCAGACGAGCGGATCGATGGCGCACGCGAAGGAACAATCTTGCTCACCTGGAGACCAAGAATTGCCCCCCTCCTCCCTTTCTTGCTTAGGTCGCGGGCCGTCAACGGTAGGAAAGCTGGAGTTCCTGCTCCAGGATGAAGGATTTTTGTTTTTGCGCCTCCTCTTTCTATCTCCTAATCCACCCTTTCTTTCCCCTGTCGCGTCGTTGTATACGTTCTCGTGTGCGTATGTGTGGAGTGGCTACTGAGCTGTGGCATGGGACCTCGAGGCGAGCTCTCCGTCGCCTCTCTGTCTGGTTCCCGCACACAAATTGATTCGCCGAGAGGGGAACGCGGTGAACGCTGAAGGCACTGGGAGCACCTCATTAAGCAATTTATTCCGAGCTTTTCTTGCAGGCAAATAAAAGTGAAAGGAATGAAAATAATTCATCTGATCACGTGACGTTTTTGCGATATGTGCTGCTAACTTGCTGCGTCGATGCTTCCAAGAGTGCGAAGTAAGTAACCAGGAGAGGAACCTATGGCGGAATTTTGCAGCATTTTATTTAGTAAAAACTTCGTTTGGTCTCTTGTTATTCTCCGGTACTTCTCTTTATTAAATTAGTAGTGGATTACGTGCCGCTGTAGTTGGGACAAAGATACGCCTTTGATTGCCCTTACATAACGTCTTGCACCACACGCCCGGTCAGCACTGCCAGACCATGCATCACAGAAAAACGGCGAAAGACCAAGAGCTTTACGCCCCTGTCTAGATTTATCGGTGGTACTCGGTACTGTTATCTCGACATTGAAATTGTGTGGTGTGCGTTGGTTGCGTGACGTAATGCCACTGGATGCTCTCTGTCACATGGATAGTCTCTGTGTGACGGTCGTGTAATGAGGCTAGCAGTAGCAGCACCGAGTCCCGATCTTCGGAGTAAACGGTAAGCATGGTAGAAGAACAAATGGTAGCGCAACTCCCATAGAAGCCTGCGTGTCGACTCTGAGTGAGGCTTTAGTTTCCCGGCGCCCCCTGCGAATTGTGAGGCACAACAAACACGTGACGTTGCTTGTGACGTCACAGTGACGTACTTTTGGCGGGGAATTTGATTGTCTTTTTACTTATGAACGAAAAACAAGGCCAACAACGACGGAGGCAGAACGATGCTCGGATAAGGCAGAAAAATGGACACCGTAACTGTTCAGCCAACCTTACTTGACATGGATTTCTACTGTCAAGTTTTTTTACGTTAACTGAATTGTTACGGCATCTTTAACCACCTTATCATAGCATCGTTCTGCCTCCGTCGTCGTTAGCCTAGTCTTTCGTCGCGCGTCATGTAAACGCATTGTGGGGCTTATTTCTTCGGGCACGTTTGTGAACAAAGGCCTTCAAGTGAATTCGCCAAGCACATGGATAGAATCACATGGCTTGAGGCATTTCACTAAGGGCATAAATGAGTGAAGCTGTGCTGCATAGAAAGCCAGGCTTTATTAATTCACGATTAGTTACATAGACGCTTCACGACAATGAAATCTTTAAGTGTAGGAAAGCGACCATCGCTCATTCGTCACGGTCTTCATGGAATCCTCGTGATAACAAAACGACCTGAGCGTAGGTCTCCAAACGAGACACGGTGAGATTATAAAACGATAAAAGATCTTGCTAACAAACAAAGTACATATCAGCGTCAAAGAACAAAAACAAACGAACGGAATAACTAACGCTAGCGCTAGAACGCCAACTTGTAAGAGCTTAGGTAAGCAATTCAAATTGGGATTGCTAGTATTTAGAAGTTAATGCGTCTGAGAAGTGAAAATATCTACGATATAGCTTCGCTCCAATAAATCTCGCCCTGTTCACGATTCCCATATTTCACTCGCGCTTCATTTGCCACTGAAAGGAGTCAATGTGAGGTTACAAATTTACAACTTAAGCATTTAACATGTTCACGAGAAAGATCCCATTGACAATAGGATCATCACTGTAATAACAGCTAAAGCACGTTCAGCGAACGTTCGTGCGGTAATACGACGCAGTAAGCAAAACATGCAGCAAAGGAAGCGGAACGGAAGGATTTGAGCAATGCGACACGCGTCTTGGGGGCAATAAAATCTCACCTTCACCGCTCAATTAAAACATGCAGCGATACGCCGCTCATGCAGACGTGTATCCGCAAAACAAGCCACCACTTTTACGACGTGCCTGGGAGGCCGAGCAGAGCCGCCGAGCTGTAACGCAGCATTGTCCCATCGTCCGGAAATGCGCACATGCAGCGGCAATCAGTTTCTCATCGAGTCTTCGCCTTGCTGTAAAGCTCTACCACAACCAGCAGAATGAAATACTGACTGTTTGTTACAGATAACCCACTCTGTACGCAGCACGCAACGATGAACGTTGAACCGGGGCCGATGACGCAACTATTCCGCGGATGAAAAAAGCTTTGGTCTGAGCCATATCTGAGCTTTGGGCAACTACGCAGCGGATAATAAGTGGCCGAGAGAGGCCGTTAGAAACAAGTTAAAATATTATTATAAATGTGACACGTTTTTTCTTACGCAAGAAACAAAAACTGCATTCATTCCTGAGCGCGAATATTATGTTTACTTTCTAGTTCTTTGGAGTTCTGGCAGATCCTATTTTCTGTGCGCTAGTAATTTGCCTCACAGTTCGCAGGAGCCCTCATCATCGAGTTGATGCCGCTGGCAGTAGGCAGCTGCACGCGTTTTCTTCCAAGTTGCGCGACCAGTTGTACATAGACCTTACGGTAAGTCGCTTTAAAGCAATAGCGTTACGCTACTGTTCAGTGAATCATAGAGTTTCTTACACTAACTAGAAGGAAAGCTGAGGGCGCTGCACTTCATCCACCATGGGCGCGCTAAGAATTATTGGCCGGTGTGCTACTTGTTGCGGGACAGTCGGTTTTTCTCGGGTACGTGGAGTGGCGTTACTACGATGTTTCTTTTTCGTCATCATCATCATCTGAAAGTGCGTACATAGACCGCGAAAGCCATAGTAGCGAAGGCGCAAAAGCAGAAGTCGCCAATAAAAGGTTTCTGTTTCCCGAAATGCCACTAAACACTTTCTTAAGTAATTGCACAACCATAAATATTTAGAAAACGTTTTTTTTTTTCCTTTCAAAGTGTGGCAGATAAGTGCGAAATATTGGTATTTGTGTTGCTCAAAGCTAAGCCAATAGAAGAAAGAGCCATCGCTTATATTGGACAAATCTCACACGGACATGCTCTTTCTCTCTCTTTTTGCAATTTATAGTCACGATATTGAATTTTAGGACCTTATTTACGGCAGAAAAACGTTTATCTTTGCATTAGTTTTGTCCAAAAGTTGTAGGTCTGCACTGGGTAGCTCTTCGGCTCATGATGCTTTGAGCGCCCATGGTTGCGGAACTGGTCGTCTGGAAACTCTATGTAAATTCCCATAGATGGCAGCACAGCTTTCCCTCTAGGTAAGAGTAAGAAACTCTATGCAGTGAATAGAGACATTTAGTATAGCGCAAGGACTCTTTCGTACGATAAACGCCAGCAAATTACGGGACGTTACTCCGTGTGTCATATGGCACTTTTAGTTGATCATACAATATCCCGAACGCAAGTTGCAGTGATGACATCTAATGTTCAAACAAGGAAATACAGTCATACTTGTTTTTCTAGGAAGCCAAAACTAGACAAGTCGCGCCGGGACTTTAGTAAGCTATTTTGTTCCTGTGTTGAACACTGAGCCAGGCCAACAAATTACAAATTACTGATTTCACTTTGCTTCAGGTTTTGTATTGGCAATATGGTGCGTACCGTTCACTACTTATGTTCACGAAAACATGCGTGTAAGCAGTCAAGCCAAGGCGATCCTCTTCATGAAGTTGCCATGCCTACAAAACAACGCCAATTGTCAGGCTTAGAGATTGCTCAGCCGTCGAGCAAAATGAAGAAAAAAAATACTACAACTTATAAATCACAAGCTGTTTCTGCCGAAGGTCACATGAGGCGAATCGAAAGCTGAGTGTACCATTTATTGGCATGAGCGCGCCCAAAAACACGCTACCGAAGGAAGGAAAATTCACACTGAAGCGGGCGACCTGGACGCCGCCATCTTGTCAGCGCTTGTTCCCCATCGTATATGAGAGCCTGGCGCTATAAACTCAATATTTCGCGTACACTGGCCGATCGTGTGCGAAAGCTCGTTCTCGGCTATCGTATAGCGCATGCGCAGTGTTCATCAGAATATTTTTAGGCGTACGTTATTTATCGGCGTGTGTTTGTGTATGCTACACTAAATGTCTCTAATAACCCGGCGCCGGCATGTCGAGAAAATTCGCATTGATAGCAAAACTTTCCTGACACACGTTGAGGCGTTGAATCAGAAAGTAAATCATTAGCCCTGAAAACAAAACTTTGGAGTGGACGAAATGAGAGAATCGAACTGAGACGCTTGGAGCCTCGAGTCAGATACGCAATACCCCTAAAAATGCACGCACCTTTCAGACATGATAGTTGCGCGAAGAAGACACACACAAGACAGGGTACGAGGCGAGACAAGCGCTTGTCCCGTACCCAGTCTTATGTGTGTCTTTTTCGCGCAACTATCGTGTCTGAAATATTCCACCAACTGACCAACACATCCTACTGAGACATCTTTTATTTTAAATATAGTGTTTAATAAAAGTGAACCAATGTTCGACATGAGCTGTTCACAAAATTTCCAATAAGTGGCATTAAGATAATGCAAATGCGCAAAATTCAAGACAGTGATGCCGCTGCAGTGGCAGAGCAGCACGTAGGTGCCAGGCAGTTTGAAGCGTCCACCAATAAGCGATATCTTTTCGAGAAATTTGAGTTTTACGCCAGAAACGATTTGCGAAGTGAAGTGCGGCCTTGTTGGCGCATTTATACACTGCTTCAGTGACATCGTTTAGGCACCAGATAGTCACACGTCATGAAGACTGGTTTAGCGTTTAGTTTCACCTTCGGTTTGCCTCCGTGTTCTCCCTGGCGGCGTGGCCGGGCAGAACACGGCCAAGCCGGGAAGAACACGGAGCAGAAAGACCAAACTTTTCTCGTCTCTAATCATTCAGCTCTTCTTAAGTCAACGAATGTGGCATACATTTTGCTCTTCACTATCGCATTTTCGCATGTTTTATGATATAACTACGTCGTAGCGTTTGCACTGCTTCTCCTTGCGCAATTTGAATCTTGTAACCATCTGTTCTTTGTTATTTTTTCTCGGATTTTTTTTATATGCTCGTGTGATGCTGGGTACTTTATTACCACATTGTCAGAACACACTCCGTGTTATGAGAACTGTGCAGTTCGCAGTGTTCCCGTTTCATTGGCCAGGAGAAATAGAACTCATCGCTCGAGCTGTACCAGGACAGCTGCGCGAGTGCCGGGGATCTTCATTTCCTTACCTCTCTGTTTCCTCATCGGTGTTAGCATTTGAGAGCCTCAACACAACTTGCTGGGGGCGTATCTCCTGCGAGAACCCCGGTAAGGTAGCTTTAGGCCCCTCGGCACGAGAATCGGATACTGCGATCCTTGTTAGCTCTGGACCTCAGTGCGAACAACGGACTTCTACATATCTGCAGTTGTATTTCATTGGTATTTTAGATCCATCTGCCTTGGCATCACTATTGTTGAAGACCGTACGGCAGGCATCACTATTGTTGAAGACCGTACGGCAGGCATCACTATTGTTGAAGACCGTACGGCAGGCATCACTACTGTTGAAGACCGTGCGGCAGGCATCACTATTGTTGAAGACCGTACGGAAGGCATCACTATTGTTGAAGACCGTACGGCAGGCATCACTATTGTTGAAGACCGTACGGCAGGCATCACTATTGTTGAAGACCGTACGGCAGGCATCACTATTGTTGAAGACCGTACGGCAGGCATCACTACTGTTAAAGACCGTACGGCCGATGTTATGGGCAAGCTATTTTACCTCTTGTACAGCAAATATACGTTCACCGATTTGTCGCGTGGAATGGGCCCGCATAGCGTCATCCTCGCTACAGCATGCACCCGCAAGACCTTGTTTAGCGTCTCAACTGGGCTGTGCTACCGACTCGCGACGGCATACCGCCTCGAAAGAAGTGACGTCGTGCACTTCAGTACATGCCTGAATGGCCTGCCCACGAAGTCTAATCGCCACTCAAACTTCACCTGCGCGATGACGCATGTCTTCTGAGGTGCGGTTCATATGGGATTCCGCGGACATGGGATTGCTTCATTTCTTTCGCGTGCTCGCTTTCATAATAGTCGTTTTGTACGCCTGGTAATGCTGACAGGCTTGTTCAGTTTATGGTGAAGTCCTTGCGCATCCTTATCTGGTGGGCTTCGCGCTGCGCCATGTTATCAATATTTTCAGATGTCTACGTCGTGGCAGAAGAACTCTTTTGCTTGAGGGAAGAGGAGTTACTGAGACGATGGTCTTGTTTTTCTGTTTTTGTGTTCAACAACCGTCTCAACTTGGGGCTTAGGCCGAATTGGAGGTGATACGCCTCCTTCAAGCCGCCCTTTTGTGCAGCTGTATCATAATCTTACAAGTCAGTCCCGTATGCTCGTGTACATATTTCCTTGTCTCGCTTCACGTACTCAGTGTGAATCTTCGCGCGAATGTTTAGTGATAATGTCCGTGTGGCGTGTAACAGGTCAATTATACGTATGTAAATAAAGATTCAAAACCCACAGGCACATGCTTGCGATGGATCCACTGTTGCGCCGTGTCGAGGTCTCAAGTTGTATACGGGGCCTGACATTTTCGGGTGTCACAAGCATCGAAATCGTGGCATATGCCGACAATGTAATCCTGCTTCTTCGTGATACAGAGAGGTCTTGTGGCGTATTTGCGCAAGTATACGCTGAGTACACCTTCCGCTCTGGCGCTAAGATAAACACACGTGAAAGCCAAGCCGTCTATGTGGATCTTCAATTTGACTCAGTGCCCGAGGGTATCGCCCTTGTTGAGCATGTCGCCATCCTCGGCGTGGCTTTTTCAGCCAGCTGCGTTTCTCCGTGTGCGTGGCAAAGGATTGTGCGTATCATACGACTGAAACTGCGGCAGTATCTGCCCAGCACACGAAGCTAGAGGAGGGGGCGTACTTTGTGAAGGACGTGCTCTGTTGAAAGCTTTGGTGTGTAGCAATTGTAGCGGTCCCTTCAACTCTAGTCGTAAGAGAGGTTTGGTTGGTTTGTCTTGCGGGGTTTAACGTCCCCAAGCAACTCAGGCTATGCGAGACGCCGTAGTGGAGGACTCCGGGAATTTCGACCACCTGGGGTTCTTTAACGTGCACTGACATCGCACAGCACACGGGCGCCTTGCTTTTCGCCTCCATCGAAAAGCGGCCGCCGAGGCCAAGATTCAATGCCGCGTCCTCGGCAACAGTAGTCGAGCGCCGTAACCACCGCGCTACCCCGGCGGGTTGTCGTAAGAGAGCTTAACACCTTGCTTTACGGCTGGTCTTGGAACTGCAGGAGAGATTGAAGTGCACCCACCCTCGCCTAGCCCGCGAGAACATGGGTTGAAGCACGCCGCACCTGGTCATATTCTGCCAAATATTATGCTCTAAAGGGGTGTCCGAGTTAGTGGAACAAGTAAACTATATTGGACGGCCTTTACATTTACACATTATTGAAAGAGAAAACGGATCCTTACACCACGTCATATGTGAAACACCGCACCAACGACGCTATATACCACTAAAGGCAGACCTCACAGCTGGGGCATACTTTCTGACACAGTTCAGTTCAGTCGTTCAGTCGTGTCCGACTCTTCGTGAACCTATGGACCATATCACGCCACGCTTTCCGGTCTCCCACTATCTTCCTAACATCACATAACTTCATCTGCAGCGCCTCGAGGATGCCATCTAACCATTTGCGTTCGCTGCCTACCCCTTCTCCGGTGACCCTCAACCTTTCCCAGCATCAAATCTTTCTCCAGCGACTCCTCTCTTCTCATCAGGTGACCAAAGTAGCTGAACTTTAACTTTAGAATTCGACCCTCCAATGAGCAGCCAGGGTTTATGGTCGACAGTATCGACTGATTTGATCTTCTGGCAGTCCAAGGAACTCTCAAGAGTCTCCGCCAGCACCGGAATTCAAACGCGTCAACTCTTCGGCGGTCAGCCTTCTTCAGAGTCCAACTCTCGCATCCATACATCACAACTGGAAAGACCATAGCGCGAGTTATACGGATTTCTGACACGCGCTGCATCAAATGCGGCCCTTTTTAATCAAGCGAAAACTCAAGAGAGACGAGGATGACGCTTAGCCACGTGCCAAGACATTCGGCCACTTGGTGGCGCCAGAAGATGGTCAGCGGTGTGGCAATATTGAATCCCAAACCTATGTTCTTGAAGACTTTGTGGTAGCTCTTATATTTCGCAACCTAGCCTCGGGAGCTTTTTAAGGCGGAAGCCTTGAATGAGTCATCGTTGCCAGCAGAAGCTGTCGACAGAGACTGCCGGCAGAAGATGTCTCGCTTTCGAGGGAGATAACTAAAAGTAAATAAATAAACCTTGCCTCTATCGGGAATCGAAACTCCATCCCTTCGATCTCCAGCCGAGCGCTTCACCAACTGCGCCACGCCCCGGATTTTGTTTCTTTATTGCGAAATGTACATAGGACAAAATATACAGTACAAAATGTTTACAAGGTTTACAGGCCGCTTGCCGGCCGTGAACAATGCAGTTGTTTCATTTGTGCAAGATTTCTAAACACCTCCTCGATTTGAGCATCACATTCTGTATCTTTCAAAACATCATGTATTTTTACAATAGTCTCGGCAAAATATTCATACACGGATGTGACACCAGTGTCACCTTGACGATAATATAATGCACTCCCCGAAAAACTAAAGCCTGACAATTTTAAAGAGGGCACAGTGCATACCTGTGCAAAAAACCTCAATTAGGGTTCCTTTCTTCGTTTACTCCCGCCTTCCTTGCTCCATCCATAATGAGGTTTAACGCGATAACATTAAAGCCCCCGTACAGAAAGCCGGATGTCGGCGTTGACGTTGTGATTGAAAAATCAAGAGCATAGCGCTGTCCGGCGGTAGCTGCAGCTGATATGGCCGAGCACTAACTGGAGGTAGGATTGCCCGACGTTACGTTTGTCAGGAGCTGCAAACTCTGGTCTCTCCTTTCATGTGGGAGGGATATCAAAATCATCCTACCAGCCCCCTCGCATTCTGAGTGATACATGTTGCCCTATAGGCCACGAAGGCAAGTATCATGTCTTGTGGTAGCTTACGCGTTTGAAACATACCCATAAAGGCGGAGATTAAATTGCCATTTTTAACGCACACCAGCTTAACTAGTGTAGCAAAAAAACAATTGGAGGTATCAGAGATTTCTTGCACTAGTGTAGGTGGTGTAGGTAAAAAATGGCCATTAAGCATCCTCCATACTTTTTTAGCGTCCGCCAAGGTGGTAGACAGTTAGTGCTCCTTCAATTTCCCTAAAATCTACTGTCATCATTCTGCCCCAAAATTGCACTAGCCCCGCCGGGCTGGTGCAGTGGTAAGACGCCCGGCTACTGTGCCGGAGTACCCGGGTTCGAACCCGACCTTGGCGGCTGCGCTTCAATGGAGGCGAAACGAAGAGGCGTCCGTGTGTTGTGCGATGTCAGCGCGCGTCAAAGATCCCCAGGTGGTCGAAATTACTCCGTAGCCCTCCACTATGGCTCCTCTTTCTCTATTTCCACTTTCACTTTCACCTTCCTCTCTTCCCTTACGGCGCGGTTGAGGTGGCCACAAAAAACAAGTGAGACAGGTACCACGCCTTTCCCTTCCTATAAATCAATCAATCAAATTGCGCTACATTTTCAAAGGAGTGACACAGCGTGAAACGTGGATATGCCTAATAGCGCACGGTTCTAGGCCCGCTTTTCTCTATTTAAAAATAAACGTTTCTGCATGCGTGAGTGTCCACTAAGCGTCTTAATACACGGGGCTGCAGTGTAGGTTTCGTGCCGAAGCGCAGAAATGTTTCGTACTCGGAACATCTACGTGCCACCTATATATGCGGTGGAACACATTCGCAGAGCAGGCCCATGAAAACAGCTCCGGTAGCTACCACTGTACTCAGAGCGTGTTAGACATCAAGTAAATGGTCGTCGTTTCATTCAAGGCTCAAGATGTTTAATTTAGCTTCGTCCCCCGCTTTCGCATAGCTGGTATCCTTTCATTACATTACTAATCATTTCAAACTTGAGCGGAGGATTTACCCACCCCCGGACAAGCAATTGGTGAAGGCGCAGGAATGCGTCTCGCGACGATTGCAGACTAGATGTTTCTTCAACCCATAGGTGTTGAGCAAAATCTACCCGGACATTCAGCCGGAGTGCAAATGGTGTCAGGAATTGGCAACCTATGACCATATATTATGGAGCTGCAGCATAGCACCGCCACCGGCGGATATTATGCGTGATCCTTCCCTCGAGCAGTGGGAGGCCGTGTTGGCCAGCTCAGACCCGGTCGTCCAGACCAGGGCCGTGGAGTGGGCCACCCAGGTCGCCGTCAGCCATGGGTTGATGGCCATCTAACACGGAACCATCCATACATGCTCTCTGACGAAAATAAAGTTTTTCCATCCATCATCATGAAAGCTGCACTGCTTAGATCGACGTGGACGCAGGGAATGAAGACAAACACGCGCGATTAATCGTTCCTGTTTCCGCATAAGTTTAAGCAGCGAAGCTCTCATGTTGTGTTTAAAATAAATATAGTCTCAAGCACGTCTTCGCGTAGTCATCCGCGTTTCCCTATTGGCCTAACGCCGTGCTATAAGGATTTCGGTGTGAGCGTGTGTGCGACCCCCTTCCCCTTTCCCCCGTTCTCGTACCCCACCAGTAAGTAGGCCTGTCACATGACGCCGCCAAACGTCTCGAAACACCTTTAGGGAAAATATCCTGAAATTCATCGGGCCTATCATTTATGATCGCACTTAACTATCCTTTTTATGCTTATTTACCGCCATTTCACAAATGCCAAGCAATTCATCCTCGATTTCACGCCACACGACTGCACTGACAAAAATATTACAAGTGGTCGACATGATAACGAAACACGTTTTAGCGATCCGGAGTTTAACCGGGAGCGTAGCTTAAATGCGTTTATGTCCATGTTCGCGGACCCTAAGTTGAGGCAAGCATATAGTATAGGATGTAGAAAGCTCAATAACGAAGCAGCTAAACGCAGCAGTAGCCGCTCTTTCAAATTTTAGTGGGTCTGTAACCGCTGGAACCACCACCAGACTTCTTATGTCCAGCTTCATCATTTCGAACCATTTGGTTAGGCTTTGATTTTTTTTTTTTTTTTTTTTTTTTGTCGTTGTTATGTTTAGTCACCTCTGCCAATGGTCGACTTATTCTCGCAGCTGTAAGCCTATTGCTACACGCTTTGTACGAAAGTATCTTTTTTTTTTTTACTTTCAAACCAGTACGTTCACGAAAGTTAAAAATGACCACTTTTACATAAAGGAAGCTGCAGCTCCATTGTAAATGAATGTACCGCCTGCCATTAATAAAATATCTCTTCTATCTAGTTTCTTTGTGGTTTTATTAGCGACCACGGGGCTGTGCAAAATAACTTTTTTTTTTTTTCTCTATTTGTCGTTCTTCATTTCTTTCGACCTCTTTCTTATCCCTCCCTTCCTTCCACATTTTTCTTTCTCTGCTGTTCAGCTCTCCCCTCCCATTTGCTATTAGGGTCCACTCATGTGGATCCGATAAAAACGCTTCTCTGAAGGTGGCTGTATAGGGTTCGCAGGCACGGAAAGAGCGACATCTCGTACCAGTGTGCTTCTGTGTCTGTGCCCCCCACCCCCTCTATCTCACGTAGCTTTCTCCGTATATTACACGTGCCTGCTGCCGCTCCTACTCCCTTTTCCCGCTTACCTTGCTGTCTCCCTCGGTGTCACATACGAAAGACAGCGTCCGCAAAACACAATAACGAAAATGCGCATCTCGCCTCGTAACGATGACCCAGGGTGTCGTATACCTGCTGCCTACATTCATTGCGTCAGCATCTTCTTTTTGTTCCTGTAATTCATACGGCTACTTTTTTCCTACGCCACCCTCCGTATCTCTTCCCGTGTCTCCTGACCACCTCTTACTACCCCAGCTCTCGCTTCTGCAGATAACGTAAGGAAATGCTGTTCTAATAAGGGAGTGTCGCAGGAACTTGTGCGAAGGGACGCCATTAGGTTCCCCCGCTTTCCACGACGCCGGACTCACAGTTCGTCATGCCTTTCGCTCCTCTTTACCTCTTACCTCCGAGTATGGTTTCTCTCCTGGTCGTCTTTGTCTTCCCTAGAGCCCTTTCCAAGACGTCCATTTTTTTCTCCACTTCAGACGCGTCCTTTCTTTTGCCCTTATTTTTTTTCCTTCACTCCCTAGCGTCTCCCCACAGCTTACTTCTCTCCTTCCCAGTCTTCCCTATATTCTCCTTGGTCCCTTCACGATCCCTGCGACCCAGGTCGTACGTCGTTACTTTAGTTCGCCAAACCGCGTCCCGCTTCCGTGGGTGAAAGGGAGATGGCAGTAGAGGACACTGCGGGGAACACCCAGCTTCCTTCTTGGTCACGCCGAGCGCGTTCGTTACCGAGCAGTCCATTTATTATCCGACTCCAGCTGACCCCTCCTCTTTGCCTCTTTCGATGTTTTCCTTCTCTACTTTCCTCCTCCTCCTTTCCCTCTGTTTCCCTACGTCCTCCCCTTACCTGCGGTCGCGAGGCCCACGTTCTCCCCGCGAGTTGTTAGGGAGGGCGGCCGCAAGTATAGCTCTATAGCCTGTCTCCGGGCTTACGTGAATCACCGCTTTATTCTTTTCTAGTACAGATAAATTTAACCAGGAAACACACAATTTGGCCATCGAAGTTCCACAAAAATCAATTAAGTAATGATGCCGGACGGCTGACGGTGTCCCTACTCTGAGCAAAACAGCGACTGCTGCTTGATGGAGTTTCTGCCCTAATACCCTGAGTTCGGGGAGGCTAGTAGGGTACCTCAATGCGCGCACTCTCGTCGAGCGATGGGAGGGAGGGGAGGGGAGGTTACATTCAGGCAACCTACTGGTTTGCATATTGTGGTTAGCTGACTGTGAGCTATGTACCTACCAGGTGGTGGCGCCCTGCATCATTTATGTATCTCCCTTCTTGTTTTAGGCGCCCCTAAGCGCTTCGTTTGAACGTCGCACGAGACAGTTTGCTAACCTGAGAATTTCCATTCGACCGTCTTGTGCGTAACAGCGCAAACACAGACTAGACAAGAAGAGCGGTCAACACACCGCTGACTAGCAACTAACAAGTCTGTTTTTTTTTCTTTTTCAGTTGCAATAATAATAATAATAATAATAATAATAATAATAATAATAATAATAATAATAATAATAATAATAATAATAATAATAATAATAATAATAAACACCCATAAAAAGAAATAAAATAGGATAGAAAGACAGAAGGAAAGAATTCGCTTTCTTTTTCTTGTCTTACTTTCTATCTCTTTATTTATTTATTTATTCCTCGTTTATGACTTCTTTGTGTTTGGCGCATGATAGCCTCATTCGCTTATGCGCCCTTAAACACAACTCAATGTTTTCTTTCTTTTTGTGCGTGTGCTTGTTGCTGTTTTGCTTCTGATTAAGTATTTAAGGTTATAGAGTTTAACGTCCCAAAGCAACTCAGGCTACGAGAGACGCCGTAGTGGAGGACTCCGGAAATTTCGACCACCTGGGGTTCTTTAACGTGCTCTGACATCTTTCTTCGGGTTAAGGAAGAGGAATATGAATCTTCAGCTGCTAGTCAAAACTGTTTTGTCGCTCTTCTTGTCTGGTGTGTCAGTCTTTTTGCGCTGTTCTTACAAGATGTTACACCAACAAGCCTGCCATTGATTTTTGACGCAACTGAGATCTCGAGACTGACAGCCATGCTTTGTATAGGAAGCTTCACAATTGAATGGTTGCATTAAAAGTGCACTGTATTAAGGTCGTATTATAGAGTGGACACCTCCCACTCAACCCTCTGTTTCTTATGTTTTCATCTCACTCCGTCGTAGCAACCTCTGTTCATCTGAGTTCTCATCATCATCATCATCATCATCATCATCATCATCATCATCATCAGCCTGACTATACCCACTGCAGGGTGAAGGCCTCTCCCATATTTCAATTCAATTCAATTCAATTTTATTTTTCAGAAAGCTTCTGAAGGGTCACCTGGACTAAAAGCTGTCATGTCAGCTTGACGAGGCCCAGGTGCCCGAATGTACAAGGCAGGGCATGGTGGCCTACCATGCATAGGACAGTACAATGAAAAATAAAATACACAATATTCATGGTACAGATTTGTACATGTGAAAATATCAACTATGATAGGACAAAATAGATACATGTTTGCAACAAAACAGCAATGACGTCATTCAAAGAATAGATGCGAGAGAGAAAAAAAAAATATCTAAAGATGCAATACAAATAGTGCTTCTAAAGGGAAACATACAGGAAACAAGTACATTTTCACAAATAACGGCTTCTGAAAATCAGGATAGCAGGAAATATCACCCACTAAAATCTAATGGGATAAAAAATACTGCCGTAATCGGTTGAGGTTGGGGCTGCTAAATTCATTATACTTATTGAGAATTTGTGGAAGATTATGTTTCAAAGACTGTAGTTTGTAATTGGTGCGGAAGCGTGGAATCTGCCAAACATCAGTGCTGCGTGTAGAGGCATTGCTTTGATAATGTTGTAAGGATGCGATAGACGTAATGAACTGCCTGAAAGCGGGTGATGATAAATAAAATGAGCGCAGCATACGAAATTCATAAATGTTTTGTATCGGGACTATATTGTATTGAGGAAAATACTGTTCAGTTGAAGAGAAGTAGTCAATGTTAGCTATAATGCGCACAATCTTCTTTTGCAACATGTAAACCTTCTTAGTGTTGCCTTTAGTTGTTGTCAACCACACCAAATTGCAATAGTTAATGTATGAGAAGAACAGCGCCTGATATATTTGAAGTTTAGTGTGCACTGGAAGTAATGAGCGGCAGCGAGATAAGGCCCCGGTTGTTTTACTGAGTTTTGCGCAGATATTGGTGATGTGCGAGTCCCATGTTAATGAATCGGAAAACGTCACTCCTAGAATCTTATGTTCTTTTACAACTGAAATTTCTTCACCATCACAGTGAAGAGTGGTAGCCAAGCTTACTACTTTATTTCTCGGCCGAAAAATAATTACTTTTGTTTTTGCCGGATTAATTTTCAATCGGTTATTCTTTGACCAGAAAACCAATCTTTCGAGCAAGTCGTTACATTGTGTTGCAAGACTGTTTTCTTCTGGGCCAGATAAAAGAATGCTACTATCATCAGCATAAATAATAAATTTTCCCTCTAACCCAGTCGTCACAATGTCATTAATATAAACATTAAAAAGAAACGGCCCTAAAATACTACCCTGTGGAACTCCAGTTGCAATGGGTAAAAAAGAGGACTGTCTGTTACCTAAGTGTACGCACTGACTTCTGTCTCGAAGGTAAGATCTGATAAGGTTTAAAGGTGTTCCTCGAATTCCATACAAAAATAATTTATCTAAAAGGATATCATGACTGAGTGAATCAAATGCCTTGGAAAAGTCAATAAATAGACCAAGAGTAAGCAACTTATTTTCAATATTCTCTAAGATCTTCTCTTTGAGAATCAGCAGAGCATGCTCTGTCGAGCGCCCCTTTCTAAAACCAAACTGGGCATCAGAAAAAAGCTTCATCTGGTCAAAAAATTCTGTAAACCTTACGGTTTACAGAATTTCTCCACTTAACCCGGTTCTGTGCTAGCTGCATCCACTTGACCCCTGCGAACTTCTTAACCTCATCCGCCCACCTAACTTTCTGCCGCCCCCTGCTACGCTTTCCTTCCCTTGGAATCCAGTTTGTTACCCTACGCGACCATCGGTTATCCCCTCTTCGCACTACATGTCCTGCCCATGTCTACTTCTTCTTAATTTCCACTAGAGTGTCGGTAACTTGAGTTATTTCTCTGACCCACTCTGCACGCTTTCTATCTCTTAATGTTACCCCTACCATTTTTCGTTCCGTAGCCCTCTGGGTTGTCCTCAACTTAAGCAGAACTCTCTTGGTTAGCCTCCACGTTCCAGCTCCATATCTGAGTTTTATTCTAAGTTCCCAGTCCCTACACTTTTATTCTGAGTTCTCAATTGTTAGCATCTCCGGTTTCCTACTTCGCGCACAATTTCATTTTTTTTGTTACATTGCTTTTTTTAATCCCAACACTGATTGGGCTCAGAGGGCGTTGGTTGAAGTCGTAACTATCCGAGGGATGGAGTTCCCAGTCCCTACACTTTTATTCTGGTTCCACATACGTTCCGCTTATAAGCGGGACATTGAAAAATGTTCCACTTATTTAGCGGAACTTTTTTTAAAGTTCCACTTATAACTGGAACCTGTGTGGAACCAGATTAAGAGTGTACACTTTTATTCTAGTTCTACATTGGTTCCAGTTATAAGTGAAACATTTAAAAAAGCTCCGCTAAATAAGTGGAACATTTCCAAAGTTCCACTTATAACCGGAACGTATGTGGAACCAGATTAAGAGTGTAGTACTCGCTTCAAAAGAAACGTATTGCTACAGCGTTGCATAGAGGACCACATCGACAACACAGCAGAAGACACACTGGGCTGTCTGTCCTCGACAGGGAATGGAAGACGAGATACAATTACTAGAGCTCGGTCCGATTTGCATATCGTAGCTCGCAAGCAGCACGCTCCCTAGTGCGACTACCACCCGCAGGGACACCACAGCACAGGCCCGCACAACTGCCAGCAGGCGGTGGTTCGCTCGCACGAACGCGGCAAGGCACGAACCATAAACGGAGTCGGCGCGCAATTTTCCCTGGAGAGCACATCGACAGGCCGATCGTAATCCGCGCACGCAGGGCCCGAGTGCGTCCCAGCGCATGACAACATTCCGCGCGCGCGCGCGCGAATGCATGTAAGCGCGTACGATACTTGAGCGTGAAAGCTTCCGTAGCGACCATTACCTATGCGAGGGAAAAAACCTGGCGTACTCTGCAGCCTGTGTGTGTGTGTACACACGCCGACCGAGTGGCTGTGGCTGACACGAGGCTATACAATTTGATATTCGTGGCTCCACGAGGCATGAACATTTGCTACCTATGAAAGACGTCTAATTTGTTCTGTACTCAGCTTTCAGATGAAGAATCTGTTTACCAAATCAGTGTTAAATACTATTCTGTAATAGAAGTACTCTCGTAGGTTGTTATGAAGAAAAACTGAACAAGGGTAAATGGGGTACGCCTCAGTTTGCCGATTAACCAACGTTTCGACAAGTGGACTTGTCTTCGTCTGATGAAGACAAGTCCACTTGTCGAAACGTTGGCTAATCGGCAAACTGAGGCGTACCCCATTTACCTTTGTTCAATTCTTCTTCATGCCGTGCAAACCATCTTCTTCATTTCGTTCTACCTGGATTCTCGTAGGTCGTGCCACTTGATGGCATGGTTTATTAATTTACTGTGCGTAAGTTACCGTGAGTTGTGACCGACATATCGTACTGGTCTGCTCTGAAATGCAGCGTTGTTTAATGTTAAGTGCAGCCGCACAACTCTGAGGTATTTTCTTTTTTTTTTTTTCGTTCGACTTCAATTTTAGATGTCCTCTGAGAATGGCCGGGATTCAGTCTTTGAATTAACCTCAGGATGAGCAGTTGAAAGCAAAAGCCGCCAAGGCAGCATAACAGGGTCCGAGATGATGCCGGGGATAGTAGGTGGTAGGGGTAATAACTTTATTAAAACAGAGGAGTTTAGGGCATTCATGCCCCTGGGCCCCCGCACGGCCCCACTACACTCAAACGTTCATGTTCCTATGGTTCATGACGTCGGCAGCCCAGTCTGTGGCGATCTTCTGCCGAACCGGGTCCTCAGAGTGCAGCAGGGTCTCCCAATCCTCCCAGGTGGTAAGGTGCTCTAGACCTCGCGGGGGAGGACCCGCCGGGCATTGGAACAGGATGTGGGCGAGGGCGGCGATGGGGTTGTTGCAAAGGGTGCAGGAGGGATTGGTGAGAGTGGGGTGGTAGCGATACGCGCAATAAGGGGACGGGAGGGTGCGCGTTTGTAGTCGTCGCCAGAGCGTCTGGGGGTAGTTGTCTAAAGATGGGTGCGGTGGAGGGTAGTGTAGTCGCTCGGCAGTGTAAGTGAACCGCTTCCAAACGCGGACACCGAGTCTTTATTTGGGAGAAAAAAGACGGCTTCATAAAAATGCCGCGAGCACACGACCATCACTTTTGAGACTGGCTTGCTAACCGCAGTTTCTGCAACCATATCTGCCTTTCCTTTGGGCTGGTGGCAAAGAGAGAGCAATGGAATGTTATCTTCAGACTTTTTCATCTCGTTTACATGCAAAAAAAAATTATAAAATAAGAAATGCACGCAGCAGTGTCACTGAATTTTATTTTTGGCCAGAAGCTCGCCGGATAAGCTCTTAAAGTGCTTGCTGCGCAGCAGCCAGCAGCTGTGAGATGTGCAAACAGGCGCTTCGCAGCGCAGCTGCATCATGCAGTCGATGGCTTTAAGATTGCTATAATTTTCACAGAAAAGTTATGAAAATGTGGCGTCGATAAGGCCGATTTGCTTTTCATTTTACAGGAAAACTCTGAAAGCAACGTCTCAGTGTGATGACCGCTGGCAAAGGATCTATCTAACGGCTCTGCACACTGACGATACATTGTTTGCCTAATTCGCAATGCCATCGCAGCCTGGGGTCGATCTTACATCATTTGCCAAATAGGGGGACCATATTCTCGACGAATACTCATATGGCGCCTGCGCGTAGTAAGAAGAAATTATACTTTCTGAAGACACGATCAGATTTAGGAAAAACAATGGTTTGTTAGGCCCAGTTCAATGTACGCAGAGATCGCCGCTCGAACTTGCACATGCGACCGGAAAAAAATGCCCCCCCCCCCCTTCCCCTTCCCGAATGAACTGTGATCGCGTATTCATGCTTCTCACCATTAAAACCCGAATGTAACGAAGCCACACATTTTGCAGACATGTACACTTTTCTTGTACAAAGCGGATTAATATTTGCGAATTGCTAAGTAAGAGATGCGAGATTTCTAAAGCAACAGCCACGGAATTGAGGAAAACATTTTGTTTTCGAGGACGCACATAATAGCCTAGTCTGGAATTTAAAAAAAAAAGTCAACATTATGGTTGCTGAAATTTCACTGATTGCGTAATTACGTAGGAGAACGTGCTGTGAAGTCCTATCTGGAGAAATATTACTATCGTCGGGGTTTAACTGTAACTGTAGCTCACCGATTGCAGTTCAGAGAAATCTAATTGGCCTGAAAGAAGGAAATTACTGCTAGCTGTACAACTCGCTGAAAAGATTAATTGGTCTTCGATTCTGATACTGGTTTCATGCTGTTTGAGAGCAACCCTACGAGTATTTTTCGAGTATATTTTGTTTTGCAATACGCGAGATAAAGAATTTGAGATATATAATTTTTTATACAAGGGCAGTTTGAGCTCGCTCTCTATCTTCCTCCGTAACCATCCTTCAATTATGTCGTTCATCCATGTTATAGATCTTAATTTTTATCAAGCAGGCGCGTTCATGGCAGCTGTCGGCACTGCCGCGGTGTTTGGACGATATCGCCTCGAGCGGCACATCGACGACATGGGCGCGTTTCTCCAATGCGCAAACATATTTCATCGCAGATAATTTGGACATTCTAGTTCCGCCTGCAAGGGCATGATACGACCGCGTTTGTGGCGGCCACCCGAGGCTCCTCTTTCTGATCTACGTTCACGTTCATTCGTTTTGCTATTCGCTAAATCTCTATTCTTTCACTTTTTGACCCTATTATGTCACACGTCATCTCAAATATGCATATCGTACACTCGTAACTGCCACATTATGTGAAAGAATATCCGACATAGATATAAGACGCAGCTTTAACTACATCGTCGGATCGCCCTGCCTGGCCTAGCGTTTACATGTCTTACTATAGGGATGAAATGTGCTACAGGTTCGACTCCCAAGTCACCGCCCTGTGACAGCTGCCAGTTGGCACTTTGTCACTCGGTGAGCATTCTATATACCCCTACACGTGACCTGCCACGTGACCTGTCAAAGCCCACATGCAAAGGTGCGCTGGTGATTGTTTTTTTTTTTTTTTGTTTTTTTTTTTTGCTCGTGATGCCCACCGCCACCACCTATTCTCCTCCTCCGCAATCTACCTTACACTTCCATCTTACCCTATTCCACCGCTGCCCCCTTCATTATCCTACTCTTTACCTTTTTTTTTTGTTAGAACTGTCCGAGAATGGAACAGTTTGCCATCCAACACTATGTATATTCCGATGAATGATGTGTTTTACCATGCATTGTAATAATAGCAAAGTAATAGTTAACGTTTGTAACCCCCCTGATGTAATGCCCTACGGGTGATGCAGGTATCCAATAAATAAATAAATAGGATCCCCAGCCGTACCGCTCACTAAGCTTGCAGTATATTCCCATTGCTTACGATGTTTCAACAGAGATACCGCCCTTAAGCCTTGCTTTTAAGCCTGGGACGCCATACCCCGTTAAGTGGTCCCTCATGATTACATCTCTGCCGTTCTCCGGACTGTCCATGTTCCGGATGACCATGATGGCTTGCGTGAAGTGGAAGAGAATCTTCTGCCCCAGCAACATGCACTACATAGTAGGATAGGGAGGTCGCTGGGAAATTCAAAACCGGTCACGCCGATGGTCATGGCGACGGCACTCTAGCCAGGAATGGGTGCCTAAGAACAGCGCTCTAAAAGCAACCAGCTGTCCAAGTGCAAGGGGTAGTCTACTGTGTCTAAAAGGTTTAAATACGGGTCTCGCCTCTGGTCTGCCTCATTTCTAATCTGACAGCATTTACCACTCAGTGCAGAATGGAGCAGTCATTTTCTCGCCCTCAGCGCCCATTCAGAAACTCTCACCCCATCTGTTAAACCAATGGCGAATTTCTCAGCACCTCAAAAATATTTCATATCTTAAGTATCACATCTCGCAGGCCACTCAAAATGGCTCTGCACGTACAAGTTGACAAAAAAAATTCTTTAAACATTGTTTCGTTGCTTTCACCCCTTTGCTGCAGTAGCTATCCGTTCTGAGATTCGCACTTTGCTAAATGAGCGAACAAACCGGATTATATATGCTCCGAAACCATTCAGCAGAAAGACTTTGTGGGATATTTTATAAACTGTGCTGGTAATCATTCACATATTTTATATGTGTGTAAACCAATATTTGTTTATGCAAACCAATAATTTCTTCCATAGAGATGTGGTTATTGTTAAGTACGTCGCTATTATCCGCCCACCAATGCCCAGTGCCAACGAGACAGCGGTTTGGCTATGTAAGTAAAATACCGAGCGCGGCTGTCTGCCAGCACGGTCCCTTTATCAGATAACATTGCAATAATCTCAGATGTTCCAACTAGCTTCGTTTGCAGGACTAGTACTGAATCACCAAGCAGCAGTTGGGATTACTTTATTACAGAAATACTACCATGAATGCTTTATACCTGGAAACAAATTAGGGAAGCGGTGCACCGCAGAGAAAATAAAGAAAAACAACATTGCGGACGACATAGTTCGTTTTTTTTTTTCCTTTTGCGGAGTTCATGCACTTTATGCAAACAGCTGGACATTTTGGCTAGCGATTCAATTTATATACCGCTGTTTCACCACAAACGAAAAGCAGACTGTTTTCACGTATTCCCGCAGCCGTACTCACCGCATCGCAATTTCATCTTCTCTTTCTCTCACTGATTCCACTTTCAGCGTTCAGCGTCCTTAGGCCGTTCTGGCTGCCGGCGGTTCTAATTTCCTGCCAACCTATCCCCTTTATTTCCCTCTTCTATACCTCCATTCTTTTGCCGCGGCAATCTCGTTCTCCCCTCTTTCCCTCACTCTTTCCCTTTTTTTCTTTTCTCTTCCACCGCCGTCCACAGCGTTAACCAGACGCGGGCACGGCTCCATTCAGCCGGCGTGCGCTGCCAGTGACGCTGCATCGCCCTCGCCTCCACCCCTGCACTCAGAACGCTGCTCCTCTTTCCTTCATTCCTGCTTCCTTTTTCCCCTTATTTTCCCCTCTAATACATCTCTTGCCATCACGCGCCTTGCTGTCCTCATATCCCGTTAGTCGGCTTCCTTCTCCCCCGCACCGCCTCTACGTTTACCCACTCAGCCCGGAACACCACTGGTTTATTTCTTCACATTTTCTTTCCACACTGGAACCATCGGCGGCCCGTTATCCCGTTTGGGGAGAGCGCCCGAACGAACGACAACGATGACGACACTGCAGCAGTGGTAAGATGGAGAAAGGTGGAAGCTGAGCAGACCACGTGAAAGAAGGGAACCGGGAGAGGCGCGCAGGCAAAGGTAGATGCGCTTGAGCGAGTGGAGGGTAACGGGAGCGGCGGGCCTTCTTATTACCGTTCGACCATTGCGATTCGCAGTCACGCTCGGCTTGGCGCTGGATGACGAGTCGCGCAAGTAAGCAGCGGCAAGCAGAATCGGCTGTTCCGGGCAACGGAGAAGGGAAGGAAGAGAGGAAAGGGTGCGCTGCTGAGCTGGGTCGTGCAAGGCGAAAAGGTGGGGAGTTGCATGGGAAGGAAGGGAAGCGCTTGGGGAAAAAGGGGAGGCATGAGAGCGAGCCAGTCGGTCGGTGCGTGAAACCAGGTGAAACACTCGGCTCAGCCAGATCAGCCTTTTTTCCTCTCCTCGACGGCGGTCTGCGTAGCTCGCTCTCCCAGTCTCAGGCCGGCCGCAGGACGGGCCGCTATTGCCTTCAGTTACGCGCAACATGGTTTCGCTGGGAGGTAAGGGACGCGAGTGACACGCTGTCGGAGGTGCCGTTCGGTGCTGTGCACATTTCTCATTTAACGTTCGTACAGTATGATCAAAGGAGACCGCTGCCCGTAAATGAGACTTTAGTAAAACTGCCTGGATTCATAAGCAACCATCGTCATTCTAATGCATATCGAAGTCCAGAGGGTCGTTACGCTGCATCGTTTCCAGCGTCATGCGGATTAAAGTGCTTGGGAAAATCGGCTGCTGAAGAAATCGACCACAGCATCTTCTATATAGTGGAAGAAATAAATCCCTCAGCAATCAACGCTTACGGCAGCTAATCCGAGCATATATGCTTCTACTATACTGAACTTCTATTATTCTCTCCTGCATCAATTACGCTCGACCTGGGCCTTTAAGCCCCATAATTTCGCATGTTTGCGCAGATTCTGGTTTCTTCCTACGTTCCTCATTTTGAAGCCAATTCGTCACGCTCAAAAACACTGTGGTTACTTACTCACCCTCACGGCTCTTCCGATAGTGCATGGTAGCTAACTATAACCCGCTTCTGGTTAATATCTTTGCATTCTATCCCTTTTTCTCAAATACCGCTAAGCTAATATCCCTTCTACCAATTTTGCCTATGCATAGCTCTCAACGCTGATCACAGTTTAATTTCAGATCTTTTTATCAGCTCAACTTTTGAGTCCAATATATGTTATTAGGCAGGATATTTCATTACAGAATAATTTGCTGCTTGTGGGTATTGGTAAGCTATTATTCATAACCTGATGGAAGAATTATATTACTCACGTGTACGATATTTTCACGCTAATGTTTCATGCAATCTGATAGATTTCAAAGCATCATTTCGCCGAAGTGAGCATGACAAGTTGCCACGTTTTTTAAGGTTGTGCACCACTAGAGTTTTAACAGTCATTCATACTATCAGGATCGACAAATTATGGCTTGCGGGCTCTCAAGGCTAGTAACGAAGCATTGGTTATACAAAGCAAGCTGAGCTGTGCTTTCGAGAAGCATATAGTAAGAGTAAATCTCTCCGTCTGTACGCCGCAACTTTCAGAAAACGGGACCATGTACTGCATAACATTTCCAATTAGCGCCCAATCGCTATTCTGTCATTTTTCAGAAAAGTCATCGAAAAAGCCTTTGTTGTCCGACTAAACAGCTATTTATCAAAATTTGACATTATCTCGCCTACCCAATTTGGTTTTAGAATGGGATTCTCTACTGAATTAGCGGTGATCGCTCTCACGGATCAAGTTAAATCCTTCATTGATGCGGGTAACATCGCTGGTGCATTATTCATCGATCTCTTCAACTCATTTGATTCCCTTAACCATACTATTCTATTCAATAAGCTGGACGCTATCGAAATAACTGGGCCTGCCCTTACCCTTATTAAAAGCTATTTATTCGAAAGAAAACAAGCGTTTTTCATATCAGAGACATATTCTAAATACAAGACTACTAACATTAGAGCTCCACAAGGTTCACTTCATGGTCTTCTTTTATTTTTATTATACATAAATGACCTCCCTATGTTCCTTAATAATTCTAACTGTTTTCTTTACGCAGATGGCACGACCATCTTAACCTCGGGTTCACACATAAACAAGGTGGTAGAAAAACTGAATGCTGATGGAGACATTGTATTCAGCTGGTGCCGGGATAATATGCTGTCTATTAATGCATCCAAATCTAGTTTTATAGTTTTCAGCTGACCTCATAAAATTATCTGCGCAACCCCGTCTGTTAACATCGGCTCAAACTCTATCATTGCTTCTGAGCATGTGTCATTTTTAGGTGTGGAACTTGATAAACATCAAACATTTATGACTCACGTCACGTCTATTTCTCGCAAAATGGCTTATGCTATTAGAGTACTAATTAAAGTTCGCCCGTATTTTGATATTCCCAAGCTCACATCTCTATATTACTCGTTCATCCACACTCAAATTCAGTACTGCATTTAAACTCGAGGAAACTCGTATCCCTCGCATTTATCTTCCCTGCAAATTATCCAAAATCAAGCTAAACGCATTATTACTTGTAGTCACCGCTCAAAAAATGCCCTTCGTTTGCTCCAATCACATAGTATTCTTTCTGTGAACAAAATAATCGACTACAGTTTATGTATCCTAATGTATAAATCTGTTAGATAGCTACTTCTATTTTCTCTAACCACCAATGATCAAATACCGCGTCGCACCAACACACGTTTCGCCAACAACAGTAACTTCTTGCTGCCTAAACCAAACACTAATTACGGGAAACAAACAGTCCGATTCTCTGGTACCACTTTTTGGAATTCTTTACCAGTAACTATCAAACAATTATTAACTATTTATGCCTTTAAATCCGCTCTTCGTCAGTTTTTGTTATCATCGTATTTTTCAAGGTAAACTGTTCCACTGTTATCCTTTATATCTTTTTATGAATTGTTTCTTACGTTCTCATTATCTGATTAGGTGTGTAACTGTTTTCATTGCAACAATAGTGCCTGTAATAAATTCACGTTTCGTCAACCCCAACCCACTGATGCGAAATATTGTATAAATTTTGCAACTGCTCAATATATATTTCTTTGCAATAATCATTATAGGAGGTCCCGTCCACAGTCCTTGACTTTGGGACATCCTTCTGTATTCATGTTTTGTTAACCTTTTACGTACAATAAACGTAACTTCAAACTTTGAGCTAATTTTTGATACAAACAAGTTTCACCGGAAACTCGTGTACCTCATTTCAGCACGGATGCAGCTGACATTTGAAGTCTGTCTTTTCCTTAACAACAACAAAAAGCGTTGTGGAGTGGACGTACACAGAATCATCCGCGCTCGGCATTCGCTGCGCCATACTGGTCGCAAGCTTGCCTATGCTTTTCACCATGTGCAGTCCCTGCGCCGGTCGCCAGAGCGCAGCACAGGAGTCTGCTCGGTATGGACTCCGCAGTCTGTGTCTAACTGAATCATTAATACGACCACTGACCACCAATCGCCATGCCCTTGTCATTCAGAAACCAAAGCAGTTAATCTCTTTTTTTTTTTTTTTTTATCCGTTTTTCATAGCCCATTCCTTATTTCCTCTTTCGTTCGTTTTCATCTTCTCCGGCCCTTACTTTCTCACTGGCGTCACGGTCCGGTTCTCCCATCGCTCCTCTTGAGCTAAACATGAGCAATGATTGCGGCCAGGACAAGCACTCGGACGCAAAAATTAGGCACAGACGCTGGGCACGGTGAGATGGGTGATGCGTTTCAATGGAGCGGCAGATGGCCGATCTGGGTGACTGCTTGCGGCAGTATTCGAATTGAATCCGAGGAAGAACTACCGCTTCCTAAAGCGACTACTTTACATCACACCGCAGTTCCTCGGCAAAATAGTAGAGCGCGAATATTACGAGACGAAGTACCACCGCCACGAGCCGTTTCCGCCACAAACAACAGAGACGACAGTGGGGATCGTATTGATGAGTAGCGAGAAAAATTGAAGGAACGGGCGCCGGAATTTTAACGCGATAGCGTTCAAGGTTCCGTTTACCGAAAATTGGACTAGACGGCCGGCATCGGCAGTCGCCCGCCGGCGTTGGCGTCGTGAGCGAAATATTACGAGCATGGCACTGCCAGGTGGTAGCTGGCAGCTGACAGGATCGAGCACTAACTGGACGTAGTTTTGCCTGACATTACGTTTGGCACGTTACCCCTTGGCCACTCAGGCACGTTCATACGGCTTGGTCAGAGCGAGGCTTTGTATGTGGGTTGGTAGCCTATGCTATCGCGTCATACCCTTAAAGGCGGAGCTTAGTTAGTCCTCATGATGTTTAGCTCATTTTCACTTCTCAATCACGTTGAATTAATAAAGTCAAAACGAGCAAATTAAACTGAGCAAATAAGTCGCAGAATAATAAGTTTCAATCAAAAAGGCTGGCATATTTATATTCCTATATGAAATAAGTGTAACATCCCCATTTTATTTCCTATAAGCAATAACCGAGCCGTGGAAGGCGATAACTAATGGATTTTACTGAGAACAACAATTCCGTGTAGATGCCCTCGGGGTCCATTAAGCCTTTTTCTCAGTCATCCATTCATTGACAAGAGTAGCTTCCGAATTCGCCCTACGCTATGGTAACTGCGTTACTCAGGTTCGAAGCGATTTAAAAATGCATGCCTTTGCACGCTCTGCAATGGCATCTTGGTCGGCCTGCATGATAAAGGTTAAACTGGAGGCTCCTCTGCCAACCACATGCAGTACAGCGCGTCAGTCTTGCATCTGACATGCAGTTTTCTTACGTCTTTGTATTTGAGGCACAAGGAGTATAATATAAAGGATAAACTTAAAAATATGAGTGAATAGGCAACGGTAGGTAAATTTTGGAGTTCGAAATACAAGTGCACACCTGCGCACCTTTTTCAGCGCCTCATGGACTGTGATGTTCGGCTCCCGGGTTGAAGGTCGCGGTATGGAATCCCAAAGCTGCTGCTACATTTCGGTGGAAGCAATTGAAGTGCAAAAAACGCCCATGTTTTGTACGATGTCAATGCATGTTAAAGAACGCCAGGTGGTTGAAACTATTAGTGCTGAGCTTTCAACTCCAGCGTATATCATACATGTGGAGCTACGGGATGTCAAAACACAAGTCTAAGAGAAAAAAATGCGGCCTCGCCGTTAATAGACAGTAGATGTAAGCATGAAATTGTTACGGGCATAGCATATGTTGTCGACAGGGATAAGCAGTCTTCTTCCGTGACGTGTAATTCGCAAAGCGATCGCTTTCTGCAACACACTTCCTACCTCTTCTTGCATCAGACTCCATTGCTCGTCTTAAGCACCTGTGACAATGACGGTTGAAGTGCCGAACGATCCAGAAACGTACGGGGCCACGAGGTACCGCAGGCTTCACAAATGTGTAGGAAAGTCAGCGCGTTCGAGTTTTTCCCGAGCGTGCATACATCTTCCTTCCGAAGAGCAAACGCCACAGTTATCAACTGAGCTCAGTGATAGACCTGATTCCAAATGCTCAATCAAGATTCGAACTGATGCCGTCTCTAGCCAGTGTCGGGCGGTGTTCTGTGTGTTTGTGTGTGTGGCACTGTGGCGCCAGCCTCCCCCCCCCCCCTCCCCCCCCCCCCCCCCCTACACACACACCACGAGATGAGGGGAGGGATTAGGGAGCAATGAACTCGCCTCGTTAAACCTCGCTCGGGGACCGGTTGTTCCCCTTACAGCTCCCGGATGAAAGGAAATCGGTGTCCGGATGACGTCGAAATCGTGCCTATATAGACGTTGGCTCTCCGTTTTTTAGCCCTGTCATCTCAAAGTCTCTGTCAACGGGAACTAAAAACATTTCATGGTTAAAAAATGTAGTAGATTACAAACGATGACGTCATTTATACCGCAGAGATGCGAGTTCCAAAGGCGCTGTAACTCTACATCGACAAGAAGCCGAAGCTGCTCAAGGACAGCGGATATGTACGATCCTTCAGGACCTACCATGCTGGCCACTGACGGTTGTACGGTCACTGCGGTCGCAAGTAACATAGACGATCACACACCAGCAATGTGCACATCTGCGTCATTGCAACGTATACATTTCGTTCCTTACCTGTCCCATACCTTTTTCGCATTAGAAGCAGCCCACACAGATCAAAGCTAGAAAAAAAAAGGCACAGAAACATAGCTTGAGACCAGCACATTATTGTCTTTATTTCCTTATTACCTGTTGGCATCCTCCGACTTTATTCGTTCTTTTTTTTTCTCTCACAAATTGCTCGGATCATTCGGCAACAGGTATCAACATTTCGTGCTGACAAGCAAAAGTTTCATCTTTTTCTTCAGGCGACGAGAAAGACCCAGAAAAAGACAAACTTCAAAGTTAGACAGGACGTGTCAAGCGCACTGAGACCGACCGAGAAACGAGACAAAGGTAACGCAACATCGCCATCAAAGCCTGGGTCAGGTGCGTCACGACCTGCCGCCAACACTGCCTGTCTTTCTTCCCGAGAACAAGACGTGGCATTCGAAGAGCAAGAAAGACGTGTCGCTGCCAGAACACAGCCGCAACTCGACGCGGCACATAATGGCCTCGTGAGAGGAGTGAAAGAGGTGAAGAGTGAGGAAGTTAGAGGCAACGCATCGCAATCAGTGGCGGGATCGATGGAAACGAAGGAAACAGCTAGAGTAGCGGAACGGAAAAGAAAATGAAGCGGTCAAGCAAGCCGACAAACCACTGATGCCGTCGCCGCTGACGCCGCGATCATGAAAGAGCGGCGGCGAACCCGAGTCCATGTCCGCACGGTTGGTCCCACCCGCCCGACGCGTCAGGTCGACAGACACAGCGGTGTTCACCCGGCACACGCAAGCGCTTCTGCTGTCTCGTCCAGGCGATCATTAACGCCCCCTCTCCAAGCCCTGACCAGCCTATAGCCAAGCCCAGTCGAGCTTGCAGCAGCGGCGGCTACTTGCGTCACACCCGAGCTCCCAAACGGGAGGGCGGTAAGTGTTCGGCTGGTTGTGAAAGGGGAACGACGCTTTCCCCAGACCGTTGTTGCAATAAACTGAAGCCAAGGGACTGACACGGGAGACAAGGGGACAAGTTTTCGCTTTGCTGAGGCCCGGCGGCACTCTGGTTACTTTTGTCCTCCGGCGCTGTTTGCTTTTTTTTTTTTTAACTATACCTGATCTGGTAATGAAACACTCGCTCGGAAATCGAGAGCGGAAGCGCACTGATTGCTATAAACTCTGATCACTGGCAGCAACGACAGGTATACCCGCGTATTGGAGGCATTCAGCGAGGAAAGAGGCACAATGGCACCACTGTGCTGTCTATTCTCGCATGTCAGCGCGATTTGTAAACGAACTGTGATTTTGTAGCAGGTGTGAATCCCCTCAGCCAAGCCTGGCTTCTCAAGATGAGAAAATGCTGTGTTCTACTGGCCTGTAGAGTTAGCCATGTGTTCCAGACTTGCAGCTGAGCTTCATAAAGTGTCTCAAGCTAATCCCGAAGTGTTTGAATGGCACTAGTCCTTTCAGGACGGATGTGTTAAGAAGGGACTACATAATTATTGTATGCCGAGCGCATACAATAATAATGTAGTAATAATACAATAAGGTCCCAAATGGCGCCTGATAAGGTCAGCTGGGACTTGTCACACGCCATTGCGAATGCTCAAGTAGCCTTCGCTGCTACTTTTTTCTTTACAGTGGAGCTTTAAGTGGGTCACTTCTCACAACAGCGTCGTCGCGACGTCGTTGGTGTCAAACATAATCATCACCAGCCTGACTATACCCACTGCAGGGTGAAGGCCTCTTCCATATCCCTCCAATTAACTCGGTCCTGTGCTGACTGTATCCACTTGATCCCTGCGAACTTCTTAAACTTATCCGCCCACCCAGCTTTCCGCCGCCCCCTGCTACGCTTTTCTTCCCTCGGAATCCACTTTGTTACCCTAATCGAACATCGGTTATCCTCTCTTCGCACTACATGTCCTACCCATGTCCATTTCTTCTTGATTTCCACTAGAATGTCCGTAACTTGAGTTATTTCTCTGCGCGTTTCCTATCTCCTAATGTTACCCTTATCATTTTTCGCTCCATAGCGTTGTCCTTAACTTAAGTAGAACCCTCTTCGTTAGCTTCAACGTTTCAGCCTTATAGGTGAGTACAGGTACGATGCAACTGTTGTATGCTTTCTCTTAAGCCCATAAGCCTCCCTCAGAACTCTTGCCTGATCCCTCTAAAGAAGCTTGGGACAAGCTAAGGTCCAGCGATGACCCTGGCATTCAGTTCAAAGCCGTCGAATGGGCCGGCTTTGCCAAAAGTCTCCACGGCCTGCGGCACGCTAGCTGACTTCCCCTATTCCTCCCACTTATTGTGAATAAAGTTTTATCAGCCTCAGCCTCTAGAGCGATATCGGTAAGCTGCTAGTCATAATCTGCGAATGCTTGCCAAATGCACTCCATCCCAATCTTATTCTCCTTGTTATTTCTCTTTCATGGTCCGGATCTGCGGTTACTACCTGTACTAAGTCGACATATTTGCCTACTACTTCCAGTGCTCCGCTACCTAGCTTAAGCGTGGTGTCAATCAGAGCAACCTAATTTGTCACGTAACATCACGTGTCCGGTCACGTAACGAACCTGCAAATACCCTTACGCTACCTCCTTCATTATAGTGGGGTATTTAAGTACCTCACTTGGGCACGAGCTACTTCGCGCCGTCGTTTGCACAACAGTAAAGTCACCTTGTCGCGGCCATGCAATGTCACGTGGTCAGTTATTTACCCTGCGTAGCAAATACCTTCCTTCAACTACCTTCAAGTGCGAAAGCATTTATCTTCATTCCGTTCCTCAAGTTTGTGTAGTGATGCCTCCATGCCTGGTTTTCATAGCAACTGCAGCGCCAGCCGCTGTTGATCCATCGAAGTCGCAAGAGAGACATCGGCATTTACAACAGATACCTCTGTGGCAGGCCCCTCTTCCCTGCTGCTTCTTGTGCGCCATTTGCGTGTACGGCATCACTAACGGACCTCCATGTGGCACCAGATTTCCCCAATTCCCTATCAAGGTTGTGACGCAAAGGCGTATGTATACCCTCAAATGCATGCCGGGAAATAAATAGGTTTGACATTTTGTCAACCTGTGTGCCCTTCTCTCGAGGTTAAACCGGCAAGGAAAACCCTCGAGCCTAAATAAGGGTCTTGAAGACGTGGCTAGGCGACAAGAACGGGAAAGAAAATGTGAAAGGACGAAAAGGTACGAACTGCGAGGCTAACCGTAATATGAAGCGCGTTAAACGCACTCTTCAACCGGAACGTTTCACCGGCTTCGCGCGACCCTTAGTGTTGAAACCCGCCCAACTTTTCTTTCATATAGCCCAGCCGGGGTGGCGCAGTGGTTACGGCGCTCGACTACTGGGCTCAAGGAGGCGGGATCGAATCCCGGCCTCGGCGGCTGCGTTTCGATGGAGGCGAAACGGAGTGGCGTCCGTGTGCTGTGCGATGTCAGTGCACGTTAAAGAACCCCAGGTGGTCGAAATTTCTGGAGTCCTCTACTACGGAGTCTCTCATAGCCTGAGTCGCTTTGATACGTTAAACCCCACAAACCAAACCTTTTCCTTCATATAGATGTTTTTAAGCTGCGTTCTTGGCGCATAAGCATCGTCACACCATATTTAGCTTAATTTGTGTATATAAAGTAACCTTGTAAATTTTTGAACATCACGTGTCACTGTTTGAAATTGTGTTACCGTTACGTGATGGTCCCGTGAGGCCATGTCGCTGATAACGGCCACGACTACGAGTACCCGTTCGAGCGCGCTCGCTTCTGCAGGCGGAGTCTTTATTTCATGCCACAGCTTTAATTGCAAAAACACTAACATCTGAGCTGGCCGAATGAGTTTAAGAGAAATTTTTGTAACAACACCGCCCTGAGTATAATTGTTTCCGCAATCACTGCTTAGCATCGTATACTCATTACCGCTGCTCTACCGGTTTTAGTTAATACGCATATTTCATTTTCGACATTTACAACCTTACTCGGACGGAAAGCAGCGGCCACGGAGCCGACTAAGCCCAGCGGCTAAAGGAGCTGTCGCACGCCTACCGTGCATTCAAGAGTAAGTGCATTCGTCGTGTTACAGCAGTCTATAGTAGTTCTAATCCCTAATCTATGTTGAAAAGGTCCGATCTCACGCTGTCACTCTAGTAGAATGACCATGAAGGAGAGCATTCGCGAGAGCATCCACTTTTCTGTCGACTTAAAATATCCACGATAATCATCATTAGTCAAAGTAAAAATATAAATATAGCGTAAATATAAAGCAAGTGTGACGACATGGAAATGTAAATTGCAAGCTATAAAGCACGGCAGCCATCTCGAGAGCCATCAGTACGTGCTCTGCGGAGCCGCGCAGATAGGGCAGACGTCGAAGCTGCCGCCACTGAGCGGCTGCGTTTTTCCCTACCGTTTTCTTCGGGGAGCGAAGGAGGAGGAGAGGCCTTGCCAATAAGTTCCGCCCTGCTTCCTTCTTTCCCTACTTCCCGCCTCCTCCTCCCCCGACGGCAACGGTGGCGACGACTCTGGAACATGGGAAGGGTAGAAAAAATCTCGCCACTGTCACGTTCGCTTGGCCAGGCGCGCGCGAGCGCGCTACCGACTCGGGCTGCGGGAGCAAGCCGAGTAGTGCCCGCTCCTGCGTCCGTCTCCCCTTCCTTGTTCTCCCCAATTAATTCTCGTTCCCCGCTCAAACGCGCCACGTACCCAAACCCTCGCCAAACGCGTGGGCTCTCTCCCCGTATCCCGTTCCTTCTCTGTTTTCCCAGCTTGTCCCTACAGAGCATCCACGTCTGCCTGTCGCGTTGTTTAAAACTCAATTTCTGTTCCACTGTCGCCGCCGCCACTCCTCTTACTGCTCCCTGACTCCCTATTTTTATCCCCAGATTTCACTTTTTTGTTCCCTTTTTTTCCCCTTTATTCTCTATCTGCAGCTCCTCGCGCGCTGGCATACTTGATCTGCGCCGGGCTTTGTATCCGCGCTCTTTAATTCATCCGTCGTTCTCTCAGCGCTTCTGATTTGAATGTCGTCGAGCCGCCTTGCGTGGTGTCGCGTATTCGCTAATAGCCGGCCGTCGGGAAGAAGTTGAATTTCCGTCGTGATCTCGTTTTGCATCGAGAGAATTTCCTTAACGTTCACTTTTTCGCAAGTAGCAATTCAAGACGTTTTGCGTTAACTCCCGTTCCTGTTCGTCTTCCGGTGATTTCTGCAATTTATTTTACTTGCGCTGCGGTTCCCTGTTCTCCTTCTAATATTTGCTTTCAGGCCAGAACTATTTTTTTATCCTATTCTATCATTCCTTCCTATTACTTTTTTCAGCCTGGCTTGCGCATCAAGTCTGTCTTGCTGATTCTACGTCTCGCAGCATGAATTTTTTATCTTGCATTTCTCTTTTATTTTAAGCATACTCGAATAGTGACGGTTCACCCTTCGCTGTTGCGTACAAGAGCTATGAATGCACATGTTGCGTACAAGGTCGATGAATCGAACTCCGTCCGCAATGCAAGCTTCAACGTTTGCAAGGGAGCTAAATGTAAAAAAAAATGTCCTTGCGCTCGGGCTCAGAAGCGCTGAAGAACTCCAGAATGACGACAGTAACATGGCGGTAATTATTGCGATGCTCCTTATAAAGAGAACTACTTGTGGACGTTAAAGTAAATCAATGATTACTAATAACTGAGTGAATCAAAGGTTACCTATCAATCAACATATCAGTGAGTCACTCAGTTCGCTCCATGACAGTGACGCAGCTGCCAAGACAACAGCGAGTGCCCAGTGGTAGATAAGACCAGTAATGAATGTCGGATTTTAAATGGACACTAAGGACCTATTCATGTTGGGCTGTGTCGATAAAAAACCGCGTTCTAATGAAAAAAGGCACTTTTCTTAAGGAAGGTGAAATTTTCTTCAGCTAGATATAGTCAGAAAAACAAAGCACAGGTGTCACCATAACCCTCCAATTCCGCCAACGATGTGCCAATAGAGGTTCTCTCTCTGTGATGATCTAGGAGACTATATTACACAGCTATTCACTTGATCTAGATGGTCCCGGAGTTCGCTTCGATGTAAAAAAATGTCGCGACTTTGAACCGAATGCCAAAAAATAATTAAATCCAATTTTCTTAGCAATAAATGCGGCTTTTTGCTGTCATGTATGCCTGAACGTAGCCATAAAGAGCCCTTGAATCGATTTTAAACAACAGTAAAAATTAAATAGGGTTTTGCCAGAGGTCACTTTAGGCAATGTTTGTTCTGTAGCCTAATGATCATAATGTATAAATTGGAGTTACGAGTACAAAAACAAAGATGCATATGTGGGATTAGTTGAGCCAAGAAGCTAGAAAGTTCTGTAATCAGTAGTGTTGATGCAACAGAAAGGACTAGAGGGTGCACATACGCAGAAGTGGAACCAATTCACCAACTGATTTTTGCTGTCATGACACGTTTTATACAGTGCTAGCGAGCTCTCTGCCAGAAACGAAACAGAGAGTGACGCTCCGAAATTGTAAAACAAAAGGGACGTGTCCCTGAAATTTGCGCAGACAACTTTTATACCCAACGACAGTACCGGAGTCACGGGTCAAACCAAGAAAGCATAAAAGAGACCACTAAGATTGCGCCTCACTTTGGACACCCTTTCTGTGGCCGAATCCTGCGCTTCAAGGCAGACGGATGTAGGCGCACGCAGTAGCACAAACTAATAAATTTATTAATGTGATAATACAACTATCCACAAGTCGAGTGAGCCCCCATGGCATTCTGCCTCTGTCACGAAAATCTCCGAATGGTCAACTGGTGGAGAGAACCCACTACATTTCTAAAAAAAAAAAAAAAAAAAAAATCCCTGCTTTTTTTTTTTAGGGGGCGTCTTTCGTCAGCCACGTAAATCTCTGATTGGTAGAGGGAGGCCACATGATCTGGTGACGTCAAACAGCATCAAACAATTGCGTGCTACGCCAGATCACATGACTTTGTGACGCCAAAGGGCCTACATTTAGATTTCATTTCATTATGAGTAGTTTTACATCTCTGTTACCACATGTCTTTGCTCTTGCTGGCTGCATGTTAGGATTGAATGTAACCCAGGAAAGATAACAACCATGGCGGCTTCACATTTCTTACACGCCTTCCACCCACTGTTTCAAACTGAGAGAAAGGAGATCTGTTTTTGCTAAGAAAAATAAAACGTACGCAAAAAAAAAAATGTTGCCGATAATAATATACGTCATTTCAAAATTATTGCACGCCCTTTAAAGTAGAAATAGTTAATAATGTGTATTACCAAAAAGCAGCACAGCTCTGTTTCAAAGTCGCGTAGTGCCCTCTACTCCGTCCGGAAATTCCTCGCGAGATAATAGTGTGAGTGCCTTTTCTGTGTGAAAACGAGGTCAGAAGGACGTTCATTACAAAGCTCAACAGCATATTAGCAGGAAGTAATGCATACACTTCAGCAGCATATCAGCAAAACGTCCAACTAGATTACGTATTCACATTCTTAGAATATTCTAAACATGCCCTACAGATTTTGTTACAACTCTAGTTAATCACTAGCAAACTTCTCTAACGTGTTTTCTAAAGACTCAGCACAAAACTCATTGCCCGTTCACATGTAACGCCAAATGCTCAACAGAAAATGTGCTTGCAGTTTCTCACCTATAAATCAACCGCCATACAAAAAAATCTTCATGGAGATGGAGGAAGTAGAAATCGGTATGCTGTGTTCTTGCGCTTTGCACCGGCAAGACAAGTATCCTCCTATGCTGAATGAATTAAACATTGCGCTTTGAAAAGTATTCGGAGCTAATAAGATATCCCCTCAAAATGTTTAATATATTTTAATCCTGAATAATTACTAGCCGCATTCTTGGATTTCACAGAGGTGAGTCTGAAGCCTATTGAGAAGCAATGTGTCTGACGTTATAGCTGATCTGAGCAGGTAAAGGTTTGCTGCACATAACCAACCATTCTTAATTAGGGCTAATTAAGTTATGGCTAAGCGAGACTAGCAATACTTACGGCCTCTCATGTTTACACGTGCCTAATTTAAATCGTTAAGGTTAATTAGGGCAAATTATTAGGGCTCGACATCGCCTACAGTAGAAACTTCTCACCCACATTTAAACTATTTAGTGTACTGTGCGCTTATTTGTGTGCGTGTTCGGTTTTACGCGTGTGCATGGTAATTGTTCGTTTCTTTTTTCTTCTTTATGGTTGCCTTGTAGATGACTGACGCTTTTTGCCTGTTATACTGTTTGTGCCCTCTACTGTGCCCTCTACTGCTATATTCCATACTAAAAGGCCGCAGTATGTGTAAATAAAATTGTGAGCAAAATCTAATTCAGGAACGTAAGGGGTAATTGAACTAAATTATTATAACTGTAGCTTTCCGTTAATGGCCAACGGGGGTCACCTTGACATACGACTATGACCTTGGCTTTCACCTTGAGCTGCGGGTTTGCTTGGTTAACACGATAAAGCTTCGTCCCCTAGCAACCTCACCGTTTGTATTTTAAATGCTATATTCTGCTTCTATATCCCTGTTTAGCCAGGGTAGACAGTGTGTCATCTATTTAATAATTGTTCCGAAGCTCAAATAAGGAAGGTAGAGTTGTGGTGCCTAGTTTGTGAAAGGTCCTGATTTACTTCTACTAGTCGGGTAACTGTTGACGATCCACGTCGGAATTCATGCTGATTTGGCTGAAGGATATTGTTAGATTCTACGAACCCTGTAATACATTTAGGGGAAATACGTTCAGGCAGTTTACAACACGTGCACGTTAAGGAAATAAACCAGTAGTTTGCTGGGAACGAAACTACACCCGATTTATGCACTGGAATAATTTTGGCACTTTTCCACTCCGTGGGAAGGTAACGATTTTGAGTAAATCAAAAGACAGGTATTTGCTGATGAGTACGGCGTACCGTTTTAGGAAACCATTCAGGATACCATCTGGGTCGTTACATTTTTAACGTCAATATTCAATAACATTGGAAACAGACCAGTTTTGGAGATAGTTGGGAGCTATTTAACTTCTTCTTACCACTAATACTGGTAAGCTGATGTTCTAGGGGATTTCTATTCCGCGTGAAAACCGACTAGTTAATTAAAACGTCTGCCTTATTATTGCTTTCCGCGGGTGTTCTGGGCGAGAACTCTGTTGAGAGTTTATGTAACGCCCAAATTTTTGGGGTGAGTCCTTAAAAAAAATTTTGTAATGTGGTGCTACTGAAGTGGTTTAGCACTTCCTATTTTGCTTTTTAGTAGTTTAGTAAGAGAATTTAGACACTAGCGATAACCAAGACTTTAATATTATTTTTTAGTTCGTCTTAGCCTCTTGATCCTGCGCTTTAAGTTGATTATATCACGTGTAATCCATGCGGTGGGCCTTTTCTTCAGCTTAGCTACTTTTGGAACGAAATATACTCGTCTTGAATTCCCGCCCTACATCATCAATAGTTGATTACTCATTAGTACAGAGATCACAGAGTTTTAGTATTCACGGGTCAGGTACGTCCTAAGAGCAGCATCATCTGCTCTATTGAAAACAAAAATATTGTTAAGGTTTATTTACAAAGTGGTTCTGCACCTTAGCCTGATGTGCTAACCAACATATAGTGAGCTTCCTCTTCTTCCACTTCTATTCCCGAGAGCCTCTTTTTGCACTTCCTTGTTCTCTTCTGTTCGCATGCCTGACATTTCCCCCTTCGTAGACACCTGGGCTGTCAGTCAGAGTCCCGAGCGAGAGTGGCAACGCTTCATTCTTGCGACATGAACTACCTGTGTTTTCCGAGAGGGGCGATCTTGGAAACATTGGCGAGACACGACGTAGTTCAACTCATTGATGCGTTTGAGCACAATAAATGGGCCTGTGTAGTACGACAACAGTTTCTGGGACAATCCACGCTTGCGGAGAGGTGTCCAGAGCCACACTAAGTCGCCGGGAAGGTAGGAGACATCCTGATGCCGACGATCGTAGCGCTACTTAGAGCGGTCCTGCGAGGCCAGAGTGCGTAATCGGGCGACCCGACGAGCCTCTTCAGCGCGGCAGAGGGTGCTCGAAACAGACGGCTCGGTGTCGAGAGAGAACGGCAAAATGGTGTCAAGAGAACATCGAGGCGGACGGGCGTAGAGGAGGAAAAATAGACTATAAGAAGTTGTCTCATGCTTCGAGGTGTTATAGGCGTAAGTAATGAAAAGAAGCACGTCATCCCAGTTCTTGTGCCGCGAGTCAACATACATCGCAAGCATGTTCGTCAGTGTCCGGTTTGTACGTTCGACGAGGCCATTTGTCTGGGGATGGTACGGCGTAGAGTGACGCAACTGGCAACTACAGTAGCGCAGAAGCTGTTCCACAACATCTGCCGTAAACTGGCGGCCTCGGTCACTGATAATTACACGAGGAGGCCCATGACGGAGGACGACAGCGTGAAGAAGAAAGAACGAGACGTCAGCGGCGGTGGCAGAAGAGATGACGGCATTCCACAGTAACGCGTGAGATGATCAACGCACACGATGACCCAGCGATTGCCTTTGGACGAGCGGGGAAACGGGACTATGAGGTCAACACCCAGTTGCTCATATGGTGTGGTCGGTGGTTTCACCGGATGTAAGTGGCCCGGCGGAGAAGTCGTGAGGAGCTTGAACCGCTGACACTGCACGCAGGAGTTCACGTAACGCTGAGTCGTTCGACGCATATTTGGCCAGTAGAAACGTTCCTTATTGCGCGTAAGAGTCCTGGCAAACCTCAAGTGCCCAGCTGTAACGTCATCGTGCATAGAGTGTAGAACAGAGGAGTAGAGGCTAGCCGGAACGACTAGCAGAAAGCGTGCACCGCCAGACGAGTAATTTTTTCAATACAGCAAACCATCGCGAATGCAGAAAGGGTTCGCAGATGCCGGATCTCGAGCTTTTTCAAAAAGTGATACCAAGTCTTGATCTTTTCGTTGTTCTCGCTGGAAAGTGGCAAGATCCGGAAATTGTACGGAAACGGCGGCAAGATAGTCGTCAAAGTTGTCATCGCAGAGGGTAGTTGCGAGAGGCAGCCGCGAGAGGCAGTCAGCGTCAGCGTGTTGGCGGCCACTTTTGTACGACACTGTAAAGTTGAACTCCTGAAGGCGTAATGCCCAGCGGGCCAACCGACCGCAGGGGTCGCGTAGATTCACCAGCCAGCAAAGCGAATGATGATCGGTGATGACTGTAAAGGAACGTCCATAAAGGTACGAGCGAAACCGCTGTACGCCAAAAACGACGGCAAGGCACTCTTGCTCCGTCACGGTATAGTTGCGTTCAGACTTGCTAAGGGTGCGACTTGCGTAAGCGACAACGTGTTGGTTTCCGTCATGCCGTTGTATGAGCACAGCACCCACGCCGATGCCACTTGCGTCAGTGTGGAGTTCAGTGGGAGCTGTCGGGCTGAAATGACGCAGTATGGGCCGCGAGGTAAGAAGAAACTTGAGCTGGCGAAACGCAGAATCACATTCAGAAGCCCATTTGAAAGGAATATCTTTCTGCAAGAGGCATGTGAGGGGGTAGGCTACGTCAGCAAACTTAGGAATGAAGCGTCGAAAGTAAGAGCAAAGTCCCAGGAAGCTCCTGAGTTCTTTCAAAGACTTGGGCTCTTTGACGCAGCTGACAGCTTCAATCTTCTGTGGGTCAGGCCAAACACCGTCTTTGTCAACCAAATGCCCAAGCACAACGATCTGGCGTTCACCGAAGCGGCACTTCTTAGAGTTCAGCACGAGACCCACTTTCTCCATGCAGTTAAGGACCACAGCATAACGGCGAAGGTCCTCCCGAAAATCCCTACGTCATCTAGGTAACACATACAATTTTGCCACTTCAGTCCACGCAAAAGTGTCCATAAATCTTTCAAAGGTAGCCGGAGCGTTGCATAGGCCGAAAGACGTCACGTTAAATTCATAATACCCATCGGGAGTCACGAATGCCGTCTTCTCCTTGTCTTTCGGATGCATCGGTATCTGCCAGTATCCGGACCGTAAATCAACAGATGAAAAGTAGGAAGCTGAATGGAGGCAGTCAATGGCATCATCAACACGTGGGAGCGGGTAAACATCCTTCTTGGTGACAGTATTTAGGCGGCGACACAAAATCGCCAAGTGCCATCTTTCTTTTTCACGAGAATCACAGGGGCGGCCCATGGGCTAGATGATTCCTGAATGATTCCTCTTTGCATCATATCACGGACCTGTTCGTCGATTATCTTACGTTCTGAAGGTGAAACACGGTATGGTGTCTGTCTAATCGGGTGTGCAGATCCAGTGTCGATCATGCGATGGGTGCGGGAAGGCGGAATCGGTGGTGGCTGATCTCGAGCAAAGTCGAACACGTCCGCATGTTTCATAAGAACCTCCATCAATATTCGGCGGTCGTTGGTAGGTAGCGATTCATTTATCATGGACTGAAACTGGGAATCAGCATGATCGGGACGTCTAGTTGAACGAGCAACGCCGTCACTGAACGCGGCGATGTGCATAGAAAGGCGTTCTTCAAAGTCGGCGAGTTTCAAACCACGCGGCAATACGGCAGGTTCATTGGTATGGTTGACAGTCCAAAGCGTGGCACGGCCTTCGTTCACTCAAACAACGCTGCGGGGCACCAACACACTCTTTTTGGCACCGGAAACGGAAGCGGGTTCCACCAGAGCGTCGAAAGCATTGGGAACCGTACCCGAACACACAACTGGGACGAAGATGGCGGACATCGCCAGAACGACGGTACCCGGTTTTATTGCTTTCGCGATAAAACATTTCGTGCGTAAAACGGACCTCGACCCATCTGGATAAGCTTAATGGTACTTATGTGCACTGACATATTTTAAAACGACAGCGTTCACCGAAAATCTGGTGTCGGCGGCCGTCCATCGGCGTTGGTGTTGTGAGCAAAAATATCCCAAGCGTGGCGCATGGCAGGCGGTAGCTGGCACCTTACATGGCCGAGCCCTAACTGGACGCAGGGCTTCTTGACAATACGTTTGGCAGGCGCTGCCAACTATGGCCTCTCTTTCATATGGAAGGGCGGTATCAGAATCAGCCTGCCAGGAACCTTGCATTCACATTACCCATGGGCCTCTCAGGCCCATTCATACGGCTTGGTTAGAGCGGGGCCGTATATGTGGGCTGGTAACAAACGCTATCACGTCATACTCCTGAAGGCAGCGTTGTCCTTTTTCTTGTTTTTTTTTTTTTTGCCTTGGCTATGACCAACTGTCAAAGAGGGCTGCAGCTACAAGCGAATTCCATCATCCAGCCGCCATCATCTGTGTGCTCAACTTCGTCACGTTGCAATTGCGGCGACTGTCTGAGGAGGGTAGAGAAAAACATCGACACAGCAACAGCAGCATGGAATCCCTGTTCTGGATGAAATAATCGACTTCGCAAAACCTTTCGCCCTCTCGAACGAATTTGCTTCTAGAAGACTCGCCAAGGAAAGACCAAAGACCTACCTACCTTATATATCATTCCAGAATTCACCTGAAACAAGCAACACCAGATCAGGATCCATATTCCGAGCTCGAAATGCGGACCCCGGACTCTTCGAAGTTACAGTGTACCGTCGTCAAAGGTCCTACAAACTCCGATTATGAGGTACAGCTTTGTAACCGATGAACACTCCTGAACTTTGCACCGAAGTCCCTATTAAGTAGGGAAGCGAGGATACAAAGCTATCCACGACCAGCCGAAAAAAAAAAAAAAACTCTCCGCAACATTCTCGTCCAACCACCGAAGAGAGTCAAGAGACCATGGACGGCACCGGCTGTACTTGTGAGAAAAAAAGACAGCATTTTTAGGTTCTGTGTTGACTACAGCAGCTTTAACAACACAAACACACAGGTTATTACCACAGCTCCTTCACCAGATTCCCCGAGGGGGTTCGGACCAGAGATATGGTTACAGTCAACGTAACAAGATGCCACTTACTAATGCTTCGTGTTCGCGATCCGGCGGTTGCCGTGCAGAGAATAAACAAACATGATCTTATAGACTGTAACGGTAGACATCCCGATATCCATAAGGGCCAAGTCTGCCTACTGGCAGGTCTGGGTTATATAGGATGATGAAATCAAAATAAGCTCAGTTACGTCAGAGACGATCAATATAATGCTGGATTAGATTCAATGATGACTATATCACTGGTGCACTGATGGCGCGGACGTGGGCTACAAAATGTTCACGAAATATTAAAAAAAAAAACAATATAGTACACCTTAGAACACAGGAAGCAAAGAGATTGCAGTGGCAAGTAACCAGAGCACATTTAAGATTTAAGAAGCAGGGACGAAATATTTAGATTCGAAATGGCTGCAGAGCTACAGTTGGAAATTAGGAATATCCCAAAATGCTTAACTGTTAGCGTCTCTCTAGACGCGCCGTGATGACACGGCATAAAAGAAATTATGTATGAAAATTTATTTTGCCTGCTTAGAACGAGAAAACTAATATGGCTACACGACATCACTGAACAAGAGTAGAGGGGGATTAGTTCGCAAGTCCAGCCAACGTTTCGACAAGAGAACTTGTCTTCGTCTGGGCATCACGATCGCCATTTAGGAGTATAAATACACTATTGCTTCCAAAAGAAGAAACGCTGTGGAGGGGGAGGGAGGAGGATGGGGGAGAAGAAAATAGGTCATGGAGTGAAAATAATGTTTCTTGAGTATGTATTTCTCAGCCTGGAATTGGTGATTATGTGGCCAGAAAATGAAATAAGTAGCGGCAAGAACAGAAAAAACAGCAATGCAGGGTGGATAGTGAATCAGCACCTAAAGCTGACACATCTATATTGAGCGAGGATAGACATTCCAGAGGGTCCTGATAAAGAATTCACATGCAGGGGAACAGTTATCAAAAGCTTTCCGCGCGGAGGGGAGGATGACAAAGAAGCAGAAAAATACGAAGGAGGAGGAGGAGGAGGAGGAGGAGGAGGAGGAGGAGGAGGAGGAGGAGGAGGAGGAGGAGGAGGAGGAGGAGGAGGAGGAGGAGGAGGAGGAGGAGGAGGAGGAGGAGGAGGAGGAGGAGGAGGAGGAAGTCAGGTGAAACACCAGCCACGTCCTGAAAAAAAAAAAAAAAAGCTTCAAGGGCCAACAAAAATAGGAAGTGAAAAGAAAGAAACATGCAGAAACAGAACAAACAGAAACAGTGCAGTTATGCTACTGTGGAGGGGGGATAGAATGTACACGTGAAGTGAATAAACTGTACAATTAACGCTATATGGGATTGTTCTCCCGATTAGGTATGGCACAGAGGTATTTATATTTAAGGAATTTTTGTTAGTCACGTATGACTTGGCATTAACCGATTCGATGCTTAATTTCTTTGCACGTTTCGCGCTAGCGGACGCGTGTTTAGTTGGTTGCGGGCATGCACTGTTTGACTGCGTGTGCGGTAACCCTATGCACGACGCATTTCAATTCGTATAGGCATTACATCGCTCGTCCGTAACGAAACCGCTGTCATCCTGAAAATGTGAGTACCAGAAACCAGGTGACGTCACAGCCAAGGACTTCGCGCGGGAATTCCAAACACGCCAAATGCTCACGTTACACGTGATGTGACGCTTGAAATGAAAGTGATTACAATATGACGCGTAATGCGAATAAAAGGTTGCTGCGTGTCCCAAATGATTTAGGTTAACCCACTGGTTGATTTTGCTTGATGAAAATGTTTGCGTTATATGCGAAATTCAAACCCAGGACTGATGAGTTGGGAGCTAAACGTGCTCTACCGACTAGACCACGCAACGCATGTCTGCACGGCTACACGGCTCGGGTGTTAGCGCGGGTTTTATATATGTCGTGTGATCTGTTGTATCTTGAAACAGCTATAGCTCACGTTCAGAAAGTAATGATGTCGCATTCACATCAAGTAAGTGATGATGATTACTATCTTTTTTCCTTCTTTCGCAGTAAGCGGGGTTCCTAAGCGGTCAAATGAAGCAAAAGACGCGAGCGCCTGTCGAATCAAGGCAAGAGTCAAGACTAACTAAGCCGAAAGAAAAGGTTGGTTGGTTTGTGGAGTTTAACGTCCCAAAGCAACTCAGGCTATTAGAGACGCCGTAGTGGAGGACTTCAGAAATTTCGACCACCTGGGGTTCTTTAACGTGCACTGACATCGCACAGCACACGGGCGCCTGGCTTTTCGCCTCCATCGAAAAGTGACCACCGAGGCCGGGATGATTCCATCCCGCGTCCTTGGGAACAGTAGTCGAGCGCCGTAACCACTGCGCCACCCCGGCGGGGTGAAAGAAAAGGATACCAATTTTTATTGTCGAATAGAGGAGAACAACAACAACCTTCATCTACTTCCAATGTTGTTACATTAACCCGAAATAAGCTGCGATGAGCACGTGATGTAAAATGAGGACGTCATGAGAAAAAGCGAAAAAGAACGCGTTAATGACGACAAAGGTCTGAGAATTAGCTAAGCCGAGGCAGTATGGTACCAGTAGAAGGAGTGCAAGGCGACCAGGACCTTTCGTTTAGTTTACTTCCTTTTTTTCCTCCATTTTTATCTACGTTTTGTTTTGCTTGCTATTCTTTGTCTCCAAATCAGTAGAAGACAGAAACAGTAAACAAACATTAGAGAAAGTTCTCTCAAAGCCACGCAAGGCCACAATAAGTCAATAGAGGACTAGCCAAGCTCGAGAAGCGGCCCATTTCTTTCCTCTACTTCTTTTAAGAGCGTCTCGCTTTTCTACATCTTTTCTCGCTACAAGCTTAGTCCTCATTCACTAAAGACTTTCCTTAAGCAGGTGAAGTGCCGAAGACGGGAGGAAATCAGAAAAAAAAAAAAAAAAAAGATGTTAGGCAGATAACGGTGCTCTGCTGCACAACCTTCCTCACCTCCCTTTCCTTTCACAGCCGAGCCATTGAAAGAAAGGAAGTCTTTTTGTTCTTGTAGCCTTCGAAGCTTCAGCCGTTGGAGCCTTAGACAGAAGACGTCGGGTCGGAATGATAGCAGCTACAGCATCGGCAGCAAGAGCAGTAACAACAGCAGCGGAGAGAAGCTCAGAAGCCGCCTCGCTCACTCTCCAAGCGAGAGCTTGTTTCGAGTGCCGAAGCGGGGCTGGACAAGCAAAGGGCATCTCTCTCAGAAACGAACGTGCGTGCTCTCACTCCCATCCCTTTCATTTGCGTTTCTGTCCCTTTTTCTCCTCCTCTTCTCTCCTCGTTCTTTCCTTTTTTCTCGTCCCCTTCTCCTTCGTTATGTAAACTAAGCTCCTGCCGCTTCCCTTTTCTCTGTGGGCAAACACTCGCGAAATGGACTGCTTCTCTGGACGTAGCGTTTCGTCGCTTTGGAGCCACGGCCAGTCTAGCCGGGGCCAGTGGCGGTGACAGAAGCAGCAGGCAAAGTTTCACGTCTTTTTGACTATATCTCCCTGGAAGGCAAACAAACAAGATTAAGAACGGAAAAAGCGCTCGAGAGCGACGGGGCCGGGCTCGAGAGCGACGGGAAGATGCGCTCAGCGCCGTCAGTCTAACAAAGCGCGGGTCGACATCGCGCTGTGTATTTGTCTCGATACTCTAAAGGAAAAAAAAATACTCTAAAAAATTTCTTTACAGTGATGTGTTCCTCGCTAGCAGGCCCGAAGCAAGGAAAACGCCGCTAGCAGCCGAACGAAGCTAGCCGGAAACGCCAAGAGTGGAAAACGCGACGAGAAGGAAGGGGACGAGGAACGCTGAGGTTGAGAAAACGCCATTAGGGAAAAGTTAATGAGTGCTCAGGAACTCCCGGTCTGGACACCTCTCCCCATCATCCCTCTTTACTACCTCCCCCAACTCCCCGCTTCCTAACCTCCACTCCGACAGTGTATCCAGTACCGTTCCCGAGTGTCTTGTCTTCCCTCCCCAAAGCTCGCACGTGACGCGCATCTCATTCCTTCTCTCGTCCCGCTTTCCCCACTTTTCTCTTGTCTTCATCGCGGGCCCTCTTGGGATACAGCAAACAACGAGTAGGGGCAGAGCTCTAGGACAAGAGGGAGGAGGGAGGGGGGGGGGTGGGTGGAACGGCCAGGAATAACGCCTGAGGCGCGGTTCGGGCGCGTCTAACGCAATGTTGTTTCGCAGTGTGCATACGCCCGTAGTCCCTACGCTGGCCGCGAGCTGTCGGCCTTGGCCGACGCTCACATACGCACGAACGAACTGCCGGGCACACAATCATCGCGTGCATTCCCCGGGTCCTTCGGCACCCCGAAGCCGGGAAGCCGTCTGAGGATGGCGTGGAGCAGGGAGGCGCTTGCTGCTCTTGTTGACTTCATCGACATCGGCTGCCGTCCGCGCGCTCGTTCGAGCGCCGCCATGTTTGATGGCGTCGGAAAAGGCGTCATCGACAGATGCTACCGAGGCGCGCCATACACGCGATGCCTTTTCGGCTCGTTAGACGAAGTGTTCGAGGTTTGCCAGAGCGTAAAAGAAAAGAAAGTATAATTGAAGTCTTCATTTTGACTATTGTGTTATTAAGGTGCCTCGATTTCGAACCAGCTATCTTTTATTTTTTATATGATCGGCTCGAAGGTCAGAGAACTTCAATACCAAGGCGACGTGACTATGACGCAAGGTCTCATTCTTGTTATTGGCATTACGGTTACGAAGAAGTTGGCGTATCGTCGTGTGATCGGCTCATAGTATGAGATCTTGACATTTCATTCTTTTTATTTTCGGGAATTAGGGGTATTCCCTACTGACCATTCCGATTTAAATAGTGCGTTAAAGCAATCCCACCTCGCTTCGTTTGGAAATCTAATGCCCTCCAAATGTGTCGAGCATGTGACCTTGTCTACTCTTAAAATCTTTAGCGTTCCCCTATTGTCAATACTTCGAGTCAACTACATTTATGACGCCAGCACTAAACACAAAAGCAAGACACTCACTACCATGACACAAGGAAACCGTGCTCACTACACTAGCCTCTAAACGTCGCCACCGCCATATAGGGTAGTCGGAAGAGTCAACTTAAAGCTAAAACTGGCCAAGAGATTCCTCTAAAGGGGATATTTTCACAATATAGAAATGAATTAATAAGTTTGTCACCATTGGGTTTCGTACCCAGGCGCCCTCCAAGTCAAACGGCCCCACAGCACATAGGCCACTAGGGGTGTACTTTGACTAGGTCATGAACTAGCGATCTCTGATAGAAATCCTGTTAGAGGGGGCATGTAACGAACGCGTTGTGTTGCATTGGCCATGACTTAATTGTGTTGACGGCCAGAAATTTTGGACGTATTATAAAAAAAATTTAAACGTAATTTATTGCACGTATTGTATAGCTGAACCATAACAGCCAACATAAAAGCAAATACTCTCTCGGCAAGCTAGAAACTAGTTGATTGTTACCTATTTTCAAAAACGCACCATATTGGTTTTCTACGGCAGCCTTAATCACCTTTTATGAGAGCAGGAAAATCTTCATGGACAAAATTTAGCTGCGTGTAGGAAGTTCGAACCATTTCTAGCAAAAGGCCACAAAATATCGCTTACAATACTCCACCCTTGCCTTACAGTAATTAAAATATTGTTAAAAAACTATCAGTATACGTCGTCGCTATCTCAGATTTTTTTCATAAACTTAGCCCATTGTTTTTTTATAAAAACACCCAACTGCTCGGTGAGAGCTATGAAATCAAATCTTTGTTACACATTAGAGGCTTAGACCACGTCCATTGACGTGCACTATCTCGAGAGTCCCTAACAGTTCAAAAATGCTTAGAAAGGTTGATTTGTGATATTTGCAATGTCATTTCTCTGGTTGACACCTGTTGAATGATTAGTAGAACAGAAACTTCTCAACTAGTTGGTAGATCATCAGTTAGCAGCGCAGCATATACAGGGCCAGTATTCTGAGTTTGCGTCGTTACCGAAAGTGTCGCTATCTCACGTGACCTCGAGTCATCTAATTGGTCGAAACACTGGAACCGGAAGAGGTGGCAACGTCATGTTCCAACATTTCCACCAATCAGATGACTCGAGGTCATGTTAGATAGCGACACTTTCGGTAACGACGCAAACTCGGAATACGCGCCCTGATCCATAGTAACGAAGGCGGAAGAGCTTGTTATGCCCTCCCTGCTTTAGCCCTCGTCTACCACGTCGGTTACATCGAAGTTCGTAGAATGTCTGCCGGCAAAGCTATACTTTTAAGGCGAAACCCTTTCTAGGCTCATACAACAAAATCCCGTGCGCGAGAGCTGCGCGCGAGAGCTGTGCGCGAGATCTGTCATATTCCGCAAGAATCCTCGAGATTAGTTCTTGTCTAGCGTTCCTACCATCTGAAATCCCACACTTCAACGCACGTCAAGGAACGCCATGCGACAGGAGTGACCGTGCACCGTGCAAACTCACACTTGCCGGAGAAAATATGACAGATAATGCGCGTTCCCTTCTCTGTCAACCAATTATTAGTATGTGTAGCACTACAAACGACCGTCGATAAGAGGCAAACGATGAGAGGCAAATGAAAGGAGAGGAGGGGTAGGCTTTCGCCATTATCCTCTTAAGAGACATCTATTTTCCTCTGCCGCATGCCCATATGGAAACTGCGTTTATTTATATCTAAGAGCGAGCAGAAACGAATATTTACTGAAATCTATTAACACGTCGGGCGCTAATAGACGACGCGTTTTGTTTCTTTTGACCTCTGTTTGAAATGCCAGCATGTTGACAGCCCACAGACCAAGCCTGTCCGGATATCTCTTTTTTTTTTCGATGCCTGTAGTCTTTAGACGCGACTCGGTAGGGGAAAGCTGTCGTATCTGTCGCAAGCGTTGTGTTTACGAACAAAACAATCCCGTAAAGTTGTGATCCTGTTCGTTCGGCTTATAGCTTTTTATAATTTAGTCGCCCAGCTGAGCCTCCTTCTTGCTTATATAGTGGCAATAGCTTGCAAACAACAAGAATCTGCTCAGTCGACGTTTCTATGGGCATTCAGTTATGCCTTGGGTAAACGTGAACACTAGGGTAAATGCAAGGCATACGTGTATGACTGATCCGCCTATGCAGCTAAGATGAAAGCACAGCTTTCTGATGCGTGGACTACCTCCTAATGGCTGGTACATATTCTCTTGTCCTAGCTGGAAAATTCATATATAAAGGAAGTCTAGATTTTTTTATTTGTGAGCAACTTTCACGGAACTTATGATGGGAACGGAGTAAAATTTCAGTGCGTAGCGAAATCTTTGTTTTAAAGTTTTGTCCTGCGCCCGCAAGAAACAGTGAAAACTCTCAAGAAAAACCAATGGTATGCGTGTGTGTGCGTGTGTGCGTGCGTGCGTGCGTGCGTGTGTGTGTGCGTGTGCGTGCGCGTGCGTGCGTGCATGTGTGTGTGTGTGTGTGTGTGTGTGTGTGTGTGTGTGTGTGTGTGTGTGTGTGTGTGTGTGTGTGTGTGTGTGTGTGTGTGTGTGTGTGTGTGTGTGTGTGTGTGTGTGTGTGTGTGTGTGTGTGTGTGTGTGTGTGTGTGTGTGTGTGTGTGTGTGCGTGTGTGTGTGTGCGCGCATGCGTGCGTGCGTGCGTGCGTGCGTGCGTGCGCGCGCGCGCAGCCAGCATCAAGAACCTTTTTTTTTTTTTTTTGTGGCTTCTACGCATTATACGAAGCGAGTCGTCGTTTTCAGCCGTCGCAACTTCAGCCATTCAACGCGCTCACGAATATTTCCCGGTGGTGTATGAGGCGCCTCCACGGCATAAACGGGAGCATGGACTCTGGCCTTGAACCCAGTTTGATGAGCTGGCGCCTAAATAGTCCAACTTCACTGTCAAGACAAAAAAATCATGAATGTGTCGTTCATTTTTTTTTTATCTGGTTGCTACGTTGAGAAACGGCTTCTTTCTTCGGACACAATGCGATCATTGACTCCAAATGTTGAGAAAGCCATCGAAGTATCCAATTAATTAAGCAGCGCTGAAAACATGCGAGCTGCCACTTTCGCCCGCATCTCTTGTACCTGCAGACTCGTCCATGCACGCCATCCTATATGCGGTCCCATGGACTTAGCTTGCCCGTGCATTTAACCTTGAAACTCGAATTAAGACTGATTGGGATAATAATGGCTTCGCGCCCGGTGACGGATTGCGAGTGAGCCTTGATGACGAACCCGCAACCAACTTCCTCTCTAAAAAGGTTTGCGGAAGACAGAGTACGCAATTCTGATCCCCGACTCCTACATTATTAAGAGACTTATAAAAATCCGACCCGCCTTGTTGTTTCGTTTCATTTCACCCTGATTTGTTATCACACACGGGCTGCGTTCCAGACTGTCGCAAGCTAGTGGCTGTGAAACGAGTCTTTGAAGTCGTAGATAATGTTTGCTCCCAAGATACGGCTGTTAGCGCTTTAGACATTCCGAGGTAATGCTCGCCGCAGGCACAAAATGGCTACCTGTGTTCAGTTCAGTCTTGTTTTGATACGAATATTTTATGTGTTCCTGAAATATTCAGCTGCGAAGAAAAAGGGCGCGTTGTTTCTAACTCACATAACTCGGTTTCGAACAGATGTGTCATTGTATTCGGCTCTGTCTGTCATTTCTTTAGACATCACACAACCGGCGTTCCGAAGCCATGCATGCCTTTTTCTTGTTTTTAACTGGTGGAACTCTGTCTATTCATGCTCTTAATTCTGAGCAGTTGTAATGACTGCATTTGCCGTCCGCAGGAATGGTTTCAGTGATTGTGCTAATAATAACTGGTGTGCCACACTTGGATCTGCTTAGTCTTTCGACTTCTTTCGCAGGAGAAGATAAAATTTTATGATCTTTCTCATTTGACTTCCTCGTTGCGGAGACTTTTATTGGAGATTATGTCTAATTGGCATTCTCAGAAGCGTACAGTATGCATCAGGGGTGACATTTCACGTAGGTTAAGATCAATACCAGTTACAGATAAAGCTTGAAACTGAATGCCGGGAAAGCCTCCTCCTTAAATTCTATATTATCTTAATTGTTACTAATATATGTAAATATACATGTGTATATTTACTTATATTAATAACCTACTTATAAGTGTTCTATTGGACCGACTACCAAAGAAAGAAAGAAAGAAAGAAAGAAAGAAAGAAAGAAAGAAAGAAAGAAAGAAAGAAAGAAAGAAAGAAAGAAAGAAAGAAAGAAAGAAAGAAAGAAAGAAAGAAAGAAAGAAAGAAAGAAAGAAAGAAAGAAAGAAAGAAAGAAAGAAAGAAAGAAAGAAAGAAAGAAAGAAAGAAAGAAAGAAAGAAAGAAAGAAAGAAAGAAAAATAGTGCTTGGATTCTATTGCTTGGAATATATTACATGATTGCACCAATCATCAACAATGCCAGTTTTCCTCCATGAGACATCTTGAAAGAACTATATAATGAACTAAAGCAAGCACGGCTCAAAGTATTTAGCAGGCAAACAGTCAGTATCAGCGTCTGGGCAATTTTTGCAACCTTGGAAATGCAGTGTTGCCTGCAGAAGCGAGAGCTTAGGTCGCCAGACAAAACCTTGCAATATTTTTAAGGTCCTAGACATCACGCACCACTAATTTGCAACTTTATCATGAGCGTTGAAAATCGAAAAAATTAGCTCGATGGAAGCGGAATCTTTTTTTGCCTTGCTACACCTGTGGCGCTCAACTTGTGATTAAACGCACGGTTAAGCTGTGTTTTAATTTGTGGTTTCGTGATGCTTCCACTTCCTAATTATGAGGGACACTTAAGCTCTGCCTTTAAAGGTATGACATGATAACGTAGACTACAGCCCACATATAAAGCTCGGCTGTAATCAAGCCGTATGAGCTTGCCTTCGTGGACTATGGGTAACGTGAATGCAAGGGCCCTGGCAGGCTGATCCTGATATCTCTCTTCCACGCGAAAGGATATAGGCCCGAGTTGGCAGCTCCTGTCAGACGTAATGTCTGACAACCCGACGTCCAGTTAAGTGCTCGGCTATGTCAGCTACCAACTATCGCTTGCAACCTGAATTCAAATGTCATGGTAAGCCTGTTATAATGCTACCCTCCCACATAAAAGGACAGGCCAGAGTTGGCACTCTTTCAGGCACCTACCGACTCTAAAGGCTCGAGCTGGCTAGCGAAGAAAACAACAACGACGCTAAACAAATAGTTCAAATTCAAGAACACCAAAACACTCCCTCAAAGTAGACCTTCAATTTACAACCTCTTCCGTATAGGATCGCTTCATATTTGCCTCGGTGTTGTTCCTTTTTGTCACAAAAAGGGGCTCTCAAAATAAGCTACGATATATGGAAAATCCCCGACACTCCAGAAAAGCGGCGATATTTGAAAGGACTCAAAATAAAAACAGTAAGACTTGAGAACGGGCGCCGCAGTAGCCAGGAATCGATTCATCGACACTGGAAAAAAAAGAGTAAATGAAAAGGATACGTGAGAGGGAGACGGGATCGAAGAGGAGTAGGAATGGGTAGAGGGTGGAATCAAGGCATCCGAGACATCGACGCAGCAATCTTCGAAGAGCAAACAAGCCGTCTTCATACAATATTGAAGGCTCACGTTTAAACGGCCGAGTAAACGGCCTATATGGAGTGCGCGAACAATGTCCTTTGACAAACACTGATTAAGTGCGCTCTTCTCCGTTTACCTTCTCTTCCGTATTGTACCTAATTTAATTACCTCGTCGATTCACAATTTGAACAATGCGCCCAGCTTCGTGTCAAGTATGAAAGAGTATATCTGTAATGGCTTTATCAATATCAAGCGCGTGCGTGTCTGGTGGATTCCTCGTTTGCTGTAGCGATTCCTTGTGTCGCGACGTCATTTCCACCGCTGTTGTTCATTTCAGCTTCTGAGCAAAAAAAATAAGAAGGAAGAGAGGGGGACGGAGAGGAGATGATGCAGTGATCAGAAAATTTTGGAGAGGGTGCTTTTACACCGAACTCCCCCTTCCCTCCCCCTTCCCACCTTCCCCCAGCTACGCCCTAGGTGACCACCGGTCAGAAAAGGAGCCAACTTGGCGACTTAAGGGGGGGACAAGGCCGTGGGGTCATAGTAATGCCTTAGGCTTTGGACGTGCACCATCTTGTCGCTGCGGCGACGATTATCGGAGGACTGCGTGAGGGGCTCCACAAGGTAATTCACAAGAGATGGTAACTTCAAAACACGATACGGGCTTTGATGTTTTGCGAGAAGTTTCCTGGAGAGACCCAGTGCCGTGGGAGGTATCCATAGCCAGATGAGAGAGCCAGGTGATAAATTCGCGGCAGGTGAAATGTCTTCGTTGCGAGCTTTTTGTAGGCATTGGGTAGCCATCGTGAGGGACCGTGCGATCTGGCGGCGTACTCGGCACCTTGTACCGTGCGTACTTGGCAGCTTGTGAAACAGTGCTGCTCTCAGATGTGTCGCACAGTATCGATGGGAACGGAGCGATGTCGACCGCAGAGAAGGAAGAAATGAGAAAAAGTTAAAATAGTATTGTATGCTAATGTTATGTAAGGGAAACCCAGGTCCCCGTTCGTAGGAACCAAGCCGACGTATATAGCCAGCATGTCAGCCTGCGTGTGTGTGTGTTAGTGTGTTTGTCTGAGGGTGGTACGCAATGTAAATCCGATAAATTCATTGCACTCTCGGAGCATAGCTTGGATGACGTCGGACAAGAAGTGGCCTCGGTCGCTGAACAGCTCACGAGGGACGCCCCGTCAAAGGATGAAGCGCCGCAAAAGAAAGGGAAGCGGGTAGAGCGGTGGTTCCAGCATACCGCGCCAGGTGATCATAGCAACAATAACCCATCGTTTGCCAGGTGCACTGTACGGCAGGGGCCCGTATAAATCAATGCTAACGCGGCCGAAAGGGCGAGGCGGATGACAAAATCCCGCACCTCCACCAAAAGTAAGGTGGAGGTTTATTTCTACGATTCTTGTTAGCTGAATGAGATGTATAAGCAGTCGGCGGTCAGAGAAACCAGCCAGGCGCGTGAACTAGGCGAAGAGAATGCGGCTCGAGAGTAAGCCCACCATCTTCTTTACACAACTAATATTAACCATTATTAGCGCCTTCGCCTCATCATACGTAAATCCTTGCAAACATGATAGCAACGACAGGTTATGCAGGCGATGACGATGATTACGATGGTAACTTCCATGTCACATTTTTGCGTCGTTGCCTCAATTCTGAGATTGCACAAGTAAACACAAATAGATAACAAGATGACGAGCTGTTTAATTTTGGCGCTTGTCGCACCTAATTCGATACTTGTGTTCACTGTGTGGCCGTATCAGCAAGTTCTAACAGCGCTGGACGGTATGGCCCACTGAAGGTGAACACATAATCTTCGGAACACTGTATATGGAATCATCACTACTGTGTACGGTTGATTTCACTTGTGTACCAGGCTGTCTGCCGTGGTGAACTGGCAATAAGTTATTGCACTCTTCACTACGACGGTTTATACACAGCTGTGACGCTTCTCTGTGACCAAGCTATGAACCATGCATGGCAACGTCAACGCAGCAAGACGTGCTGAAATTTCCCTATCAGATTCGAATCACAAGGAAGGTTCCACAATTGCACAGTCCCTTCAACTGATTTCATCTCGCATTTCCACATTCTGCGCGGTACCAGAATGCGGGCTCAATGTGAAACCTTTATTCTTAGCCGTGTCATTCCGGCCCTTCAACGTCCAAATCAAACTCTTCTTAAGAACAGACGCACACTGCCAGTTACAGATAAACTGCGTGCTGTTATTTGAGACATAAAAAAACGACGAGAAATAAAACAGCCTCTCCCGTAACCGAGAGAAGATGTAAGCATGAAGTGATTATGGGCATAGTGCATTGGTTGCAGATGGTGCTGACCACGATCTTGAAATGACTTGCAGAGCACGGGCGCGTAAGCATGACGTTCTCGGGAGGGGCGAGCAGCCTTCTGCGTGGAGTATGGCTCGCAAAGCGATCGCTTCAGAAAGAAGCTTCCTGCCTCCTTTCATAAGGGTCGATTGCTCGGCTTAAGAAGCTCCGACGATAGCGGCAGTAAAATGCAGAACTGTGCAGATGCATACGAGGAGGCCACAATGAGACGCCGGCCTGACAAGAACGAGAATAATAATTATATTAATTGGTGCACAGGAACGGAAAAGCGCAGTATCTGTCACACTTGCTCTGTGGACGCCTGAACCGCGACGTAAGGGAAGGAAGGAAGGTGGGATTGAAAGTGGAAAGGGAGTTTTCGGTGAGAATCACTCGTCTGGTAAAGAAACGCCGTGAGCTGACGACGCAACATAGAGACTCGATTGCAAATGTCCGAACCCTGGTCAAACTGCTGCATGCCGCCTCTCGACCGTCAGCGTCGGGCGATGTTCTACGCTCTAATGTGTGACCCAGTGTGGGAGAGCGCGGAATCTTGAGAGCGAATTCGTTTAGTGAAATCTCGTTCGGTGCCCGGATGTTCCAGTTTAGATGACCGGATGAAGAGAAATCAGCGCCCGGATGAAGGAGAATCAGTGCCCGGATGTTAGCTCCCGGGTTTTATTTCGACGTCCGCACAAGATCACTGCAAACGGGAGAAAAGCATTCCATGCTGAAAGCCTCTCGAATAAGAGGATTCTAACTTCCGTTTTTAATGTTCTAGCGCTGTGCTCATTCATTGCTCTCCAGAATTGACAAGAGTGATTGCTTGTAATTGCACTGTTACCCATTCGCATAACAATCTCCGCCGGGGTAGCGAAGTGGTTAGGGCGCTCCACTACTGTGTCCAAGGATGCGGGATTGCTTCCAGGCCTCGGCGGCCGCTTTTCTGTGCCGGCGAAAAGCAAGGCACCGGTATGCTGTGCGATGTGAGTTCACGTTAAAGAACCCCGCGTGGCGGGAATTTCCGGATCCCTCCACTACGGCGCCTCTCGTAGCCCGAGTCGCTTTAAGACCTTAACCTCATAAACTAAACCATAAACCAAACTATAAACCATGCATCTGTTATTTGCCGTTAGGTGTTACTACGGAGTCTCTCATAGCCTGAGTCGCTTTGAAACCTTAACCTCATAAAGCAAATCATAAACCAAACTATAAACCAGACATCTGTTGTTTGCCGTTAGGTGATGCTAGTTAGCCGGATAATGTCGACGGTACTTATGAGAGAACAAAGCCATGCCATTAAACCACCCTGTACGACAAGACAAGACGCCGTAGTTTGTTTTCCACGAGAACACACTTCTTGAAAACAGTATCATAGGCGTGTAGAGCATTTAAGGAGACATGCTACTCGAAGATAGGAAGATAGTGAGAGACCGGAAAGCGTGGCGTGACATGGTCCATAGGGTCACGAAGAGTCGGACACGACTGAACGACTGAACTGAACTGCTACTCGAAACCTTTGTTGCTGTTGTTTTAGTATGAAGTTAGGTTAATGAAAATCGTTCTAATTAGATAGCTTCACTTCTCTTTCCAAATCTATTTTCAGTTCTAAGATAGGCTGTTGGTTTCCTGTTCTAATTGGCTTGCATAGGTGGTACACTATGCTTGCTTGTGCAGCTGCTTGACACGGAAGTAAGCATGACAATACGATGCAGAATGTTTTTCTTTTTTTCTTGTCTAACAGTCCGCTCCGAAAAACTGAGCAATATATTACTGTCCCCTTAGCATTCGTCAATTTTAGACAAAGTGTAGGGTATCGTTTGTCGTGGCTATAGTGACTTCATATTGAAACATCTCGAGTCTTTCAAATATAACTGCATTAAAACCTAAATAGCCGCATTCTACGCACTTCAAAGATTTCGCATGCAAATGTGGTATTGATGTGACTAAATTAAGTGCATGAAATATAGTGCATAGAATCACATTTGGCCCATATCAAAAGTTAAAATTTCACTAAAAAAAAAAAAAAAAACGAATGCAAACTTTAACAACGTCTAGTGACAGAACTCGGTAATCACGACGAACATGAATTCTTCTGTTGTTGGTGGTGGTGGTGGTGGTGTAGAATTCTGATAGTGTGCAATGGCGAAGCCGGGCTTGAGGCGAGAAAGCTTAGGCCTACCGGCTTGTTGCAGCCTGACTGCTAGTGACGCCAGAATTTGATTTATCACGCATTTCAAGAATGCTACGGATCGGCACCACTCACAGTCGCCACGACTTTTTCAGCAGAGATTTCTAATGAACTACTTATCATTGCTGGCTTAGGTATTTTGTGTGCAGGAAATCATCAAGGATGTTTATGTAGGCAAAATTTTAAAGAAGATTTCCGGTATTTTGTTTTTTTACATCTGTGTCTCCTTCAACATGAAGCCTACACACCAGGCTCCCTCGTCAGCACGGCTTCTCAGTAGCGCACCAATCTACCAGTAACAACAACAGCAACAAAACAGAAATCTCATCGCCAACTGAACCCAATCAGGATATCGAATAGCGCACATTCCGCTATCGCTAGAGCAGACTCAGACTCACTCAGACCATGCAGCCACTCCACAAAGGAGTTGACTATATATGCCTCACGTTGAAAACGTACTCCTCGCAAATGCAGCGTGAGAGCCAAAAAGTCAATAGCTCAGCGCTTCTCTTTGTGCCGCTTATCTTCTTATCGTCACAAACGTCTGCTCCGACTGACGTCTCTACTGAAAGTACTAGTCTGCTTTTTTTCTGTCTCTTTCATGGTCCTTTTTTTCTCTTTCTTACATCGCCACTGCCCACGTTAACGATCGCAGCAGTGGAAGCCGCTATAGCGCTGCATTCCTGCCAACGTTTACCTTATTGCTGCAGCGCCTCTCCATCGGCTCCCTTCCTATTCGTATGCGGGTTGAGCGAAAAAGAAAAAGACTCGCCTTTTTTTTCGCTGACAGTCGCAATGATGGGCTCTTGATACGCCTTCCCGGAAAGCGCGGGAGCCGAGGGACCAAGGGCCGGGAATGAAAACTAACACAAAACCAGAGAAAAGAACGATATTTTTTTCTTAGCACCGGACGAACGAGGCGCCACTTATCTAGACTGGCTTTCTTTACTATAGCCGATTTCCTCAGACTATTTCTGTAGTTGTTTTTTATTCTCGCGCCGTCGTTCGTTGCTTCTTGCTTTCTTTTCTTTCTTCTTTCATTCTTGCTTGCGCAGCACGGCCCCCTCTTTACGCTGCGCACCTTTCAATTTACGACTCGTCCCCGTCGGCGCATTTTGGCCGCTCGGTTTCCTATATATCCCATATATACACGTGGCGAGCGGTTCAAGCACCTTTATGACGTCCTCTGCGTACCTTCTTCCTTACACTCTTCTTGTCTTTGCCGTCTTTGGGTTTATTCACGTCGCGCTGGCAAGAAGATGTCAGCTCCCTTCTGCTGTCTCATTCCAGCACTTTCTCACCACCTCGTGTACCCTCCACTCCCTATTCTCGTCCACTTCTCGCCTGACGTATGGCGTAAATGGTATTGAGGACCCACTCCTCCGTTTCTTTTTTCTTTTCTTGAAATTGTTGTTTTTCGTCCTGCGATTGATTTCTTTTTTATTTCTCGTCGATAGCTTTTTTATTTATTTTTTTTCTGCTGATCATTGTCGCATTCATTCGTGTTCCCCGTATGTGAGTATCGTGGTATATGCCTACAAATATTTCTACTTTTTACCTTCAAAACTTCAGAAATATTAGCACCTTCACTTGTCTTTTGACTTCAATGCCTTTTTAATACATTAAAAGCCATTTTCAAAGTGTTTCGGCGATTAACAGTGTGCGTATGTAAGTACGCGGAACGATAACGTGTTGAGTTGCGTCATTATAGCATTGTGATCAATTTTACTAATTCGTTGTTTTCAATTGCATAAATATTAGCGATTGGAGCGTTATTCACGTGACTTCGTTCGCTAAGAACGATGGGAAAAGCGCCTCTTTGTTGCATCATGGTAGCTTCAAAGTCACCCTTTATTTCTTTTTTTTTTATTTCAGATAAAAGCATGTGTAAAAGATCATGTGTTGGGTTGCGTCATTATAGCACTGTGTTCATGTTTACCAATTCATTGTTTTTAATTACATGGCTATTAACTATTGGAGCGTTATCCTCTTGGCTTAGTTCGTTAAAAAAGATGAGAAAAAACTTCGCTGTGTCGCCTCATCATAACTTCAAAGTCACCCTTTATGTCATTTCTTTTTTCTTTTCTTTTTTTTTTTTCAACTAAGTGTGCACGACATTTCGCTTGCCTGGCGCTTTCGGCTCCCGGGCAGAAAGAACCTACCTTGTCCGTTTGCCTCTCCACGCCTCTTCCTTTTAATCATGTTTTTTTTCTTCTCCTTTATTACGGGAAAACTTCCCCCTTTTTTCCATGGCCGGTATATATGCAGGGTGAGAGTGAAATTTTCGGCCGCATCTGAATTGCAAATTGCCGATGCATTTCCACGAACGCCTCCAGCGCGAGACCTGAACCTCCTTTCCCCACATGAAAATAAAAATTGTATGTTCCTTGCGTTCGCTTATATGTAGTTTTAATGCTACTATCAAAGGTTATTTGTAATTTATTTCTTTTAAATCTCGATATTTTCGTGCGCTACTTATCTCCCGCTCCGGGAAGTAAAGCTCATTTCGCAACAATTTCTCGCTCGCCATGCTTTAATTTTCTTATCTCTTTGTGAATATACGCTTCTTGATAGTAGGAATACGTCGCTGTATTATTTATTTTAGTGCGAGCTAAATAGATGATTGGCTCCGCACGAATGATTTCAGCTTTTTCACTTCTCATCGACTATGACGTCATCAGCAACGGTATAGCTTCCGAAAACGTGCTGCTTCGCACTAAGCGTAGAAAGCTGGGCTAGTTGGTTTCTAGTATTTGCTCTTTTATCTGTGTGCTTGTAGTTTTATTGCTCCTTTTTATGCCTGTTCATTTCCTGATTGACTTGGCAGCTCTCTTTGTTTGTTTGTTTTTTGCTTTCTTATTTGATTGATTGATTGATTGATTGATTGATTGATTGATTGATTGATTGATTGATTGATTGATTGATTGATTGATTGATTGATTGATTGATTGATTGATTGATTGATTGATTGATTGATTGATTTCGCTTTTATCTGCTTTTCTGTAAGTGCATTTGCTTGTCCGTTTTAGTATCATCTCTTTGTTCACTTTAATCTCTCTATGCTTGATTATTTCATGACTTGTATTTGGGTTTACAAATTCTAATGTTCTCTACGGACGCTATTGTTTCTTATTTTAATTCGGCTGCAATTTTCCAACAGTTTGTCAAAACTGAAAACGGAGTTCGTGCTATGAATTCGAATTACTCGATTTCCGTTTTTCTTTTTCTCTTTCTCTCTTCCGTAAACTCATTGTCTGTCTCCGGCGGATTCTGTCCAGTGCGATGTACTTGGCACCAAGAAATGTTTTTGTTTTTGTTTTTTGTAATAGACACTGCGGTATTTTTGTTCCGTACTACGTCCCCTTTTGCCGGAACAACCCTCTGGGTGAAATCAAAATGAATTATAAATTAATAAGTAGGCCCACCGATTAATACATTTTTGTAGTTTGCTTGTGCAAAAGCTCATCGTCTTCCCTGTATGGCGTTTCAGGATCAACGAGAATAGCAGGCGAAAGGGAGCTCACTACGCGAAAGAATGCAGCTCTGGACGGCAAAAATTGCGATAAAATATATATTGCACAAATGCTTGGAGGTTATTTATAAAATACCACAGCCCCTTCATAAATGAAGGAATACTTATTCTCACACAGTGAACTTGGTGCAACATCAGTGCCTCAGATTAAGATGGGAGTTGTACCACATATCTTCGTGTTAGGATTGAGTTGCTTGTAAGGCGTAAAATAGCCTAGCAGGACATAAAATTATTGTCACTTGATGCAAAGTAGCGAAACTTAGGTGAAAAATAGGGATCAAGTATAGACCTTTTTCGCCGCTCATCGAAGCACCAAGAAACCATGCACGGCGCAATGTTCGGCGTGGAACTATGCTCAATGCAGAAGGAGGCTTCTCGGAATCCTCTAACATACATTAACATACATTACAAGTGGCGCCCTGATTTTCGCGGTGAGAATCAGGAGGCAGTTGTGGCAGTCATGGCAGTCATGGCAGTCATGGCAATCATGGCAGTCGTGACAACCATGGCAGTCATGGCAGTCATGGCGTTGGTGCAAACTCTTCGTTGAGCTTTACTGAAGCTGCTGTTCCGAATGCAGCGGAGGCGATGACACACCTGTCTCATGCATGCACGCTGGAGAATATTGTGCGGCCTTCATACGGTAATCTACATCGTTACCTGATTTGCTGCCCAGATCTCACCCCAGGGAGGCGGACACTTCACTGTCTGAAGACGCCCGTAGTGCTTATACGTGGTTCGCCGCAGGAGGTCGTTTTAGTGCGAACACATTAATCCGATGGTTCGAACTCTAGCAAAATCCGCTTGTGCAGTGTCAATCACACTTAGTGGGAACACGGCTCCGCGTGGCCACGCACGTGGTTTGCGCCATTGCACAGACATAACCTAGTCACGAATCAGTGCCGAGCGGCGTACGAATACGAAGACCTCGAAGTGTTGCTTCTTATCGTTCGCTATTTTGCGTGAATTTGTGACTTCCTTGGCCGCAATGATTCTCTGCACGTGTGCCGCCACACGGAGGCGTGTTCCTGCTAAGTGTGATTAACACTGTACGTCCAAACAAAAATCACGTGACTTCGTAGCACACTTTGACGCAGCCGTTCTTTGCATCGCACTGTGTGGTGTCTTATCATTTTCCTGCCCATTTGGCATTCATATGCTAATCAAGTTGGGGCCTACTTTGGGAGAAGGATTTGAACCGACGACGTACATTTATTTCCAGTTGCATGACATGGATTTTAAGCTTAGATGAACAGCGAGAAGCGAGACAGATATTGTCCCTTTCTTTATTCCCAAAACCAAACCATTTAAAAACGTTTAATAATTTCCCAAACTCTGTGCCTGTCTCCTAATTCTAAACCATGACACACCGTGCCGAAAAGCGTTTTTCCAATTTTTAATCGGTATAAGCAGAGATAAATTACCTGGCTAATATTTTTTACTACGAGCGCGAAACGAATAACTCGGAGAGGTGCACCCGTCTTTCCATTTTTATTCATTTTTTATGAAAGAACATGACATCATCCATTGCTTGAACAGGTAGTTCCACTCCTCTAATTCCGAAGACGTAATGAAATACGTATTTAAGTAAACAGAAGCCTTGCCAAAACTGCGGAAGGCGAAAATTACTCTCCACTCAATCATTCCGCAGAAAAGAAGCATCCGTGCGCAATGTTGGCTCGGCAGATGTCAAACACAATGTATGTATTAATGGTGTATACGTATGTGGAGACCATGTAAATTGCATATGCAAGCACGCGAAACAAATACAATTCATGCTTATGGTTAGTCCTATGCTCGTGCACAGACAAACTACACAGAACGCTGATTCAGTGAATTGTAACAGAGATGACACAGAAGCGCAATAAGCCGGTGGGTTTTGTTACGTTTAGAAATGAGTGACTTCTCCGAGTATTATCGAGGAGTTTCAATAGGGGATATCTAGGTGACAGGTTTCCTCGACTAAAAACTGGATTAATTTATTATCAACGCAATAGACTATATGGGAACGAAGAACCCGCCTGGTTTGCACTCTACAAATGCACATCATTGTATATGCGGCATCGGTGAATCTACATGTACAGTCTTTGTCAAAAGTGTAGAGCCCAGAGGGTTGCTTCTGAGCCACATCGTGCGGCTTGTAATGCACTTCCACCTTTCCGAATCTCTTGATGGTAAGATTTTTTGTCCTACCCTCCTCCAAAGAAAAGGACCTGCATGCATGGATGAATGAATGGAATATAGGAGCGTCCCCTTTGAAACGGGGTGGTAGCAGTAGCTATCATGCTCATTTTTCTCCCTATATCTTAATTATTGTTTTAGATTGGTTAACTATACCATCATTCTATTTATTAAATTTTAGTTTCTACATTACTAACGTTATATCACTTCTCTGCTTTTAAGCCACCAATCTTCCAGTCGTTTTTTGCTAACTTCCACCGCCGGTTTATTCACCCGGCCACTGGCATCTCTAAACCCCAGAGCTTCAGGAACAGTGACTGCGCCTGCATCAACTTCCGGATGGATACCATCAGCACCACTAAATCAGCGCCACTACACGGCTCAGAAGCAGACCCCCTGGGCTGTACACTTTTGACAAAGGCTGCACCTTGTTCAAATTTCAGTTTTTAATTAGTACCATTGCCCCTTTCAGTACGACAATCGGCCACATAGTCGTCATAAGTGGTGATATCTATGCCGATAAAAGAGCTGACCGGTTAGATTGCACAAGAGCGCCGTTGTGGTAACGCGTACGCGCAAGAGTAGCGCGCGTACATCTAAAGTTATGTGAACTATACGTGCGCAAGCTTATGCCGCGAAACACGTTTCCCGTTACCGTAGTGCGTGCGCGCCATCGGAGCGCCCGTTTCACAAATAATGCGCTCGACTTAAACACCGCAGTTTCTCTCACACGACGGCAGCTCTCAGCACGGTCGGTGTGCGCCGGTGAACGGAGAAGAAGGCCGGGTAAGATCGATCCACAGGCGGCAACAATAGCTCGGCCAGTGGCCTCCTTGCGGGACAAGGATGAAGGAAATAAAGAGAAGAAAAGAAAAAAAAAGCACCCCCCCCCCCCCCCCCTTCGTCCGTTCGTTCGCGACTAAAACCCATTTCATCTGGAGACGTTGAGAGCGCTCACGCAATCCTCTTTCTGCACCCTTTGTATTTCGCACTTCCCTTCTTCCTATCTATCTACAGTTTTCCACCACGAGCACTAGTCTCGAAACTGTTCACTCCACCCGGGCCCGTTTTTTTTTTTTTTTTTTTCTGCGCTCTTCGCTATCTTTAGATGCGGACGGCGACTAATGCTCTCCACTACCGTTCCTAGACCCTCTTTATTTTTCTTTCCCTTTCCAACGGTCACCACTTTTGTTTCGCTCAATTATTTTCGTTGGTCGAGGCCAAGTTTCTGCCGCGATACTCTTCATCAATTGTTCGCGAGGAGTGCGCCGAAGAGCGGTGGTACATTGCTCCAAGAGTGCCGCTGATTCGCTGGGCACTTTCTGCGCACCGGGTGCTCTCGAAAAGCAAAAATAGAGAACGAATTGCTCTCGTTATTCTATCCTTTATGTCGCCTATCTTCCTTTTTTTTTTTTTTTCAAGTTGTTTTCAAGTTGTTTTCTGAAAGCACGTTTTTTTTTTTTTTGATAATCTTGTACGTTTTAAACTTGCATGCGACTGAAGCATTAAATTTTGGGGTGGACTCCAAACGTGCTCTAAGTGACTCGGGCAATAAAATTCTCTAAAACGTTTGCAATGCCTCCGAAAAACTGAGCGATGACATTTCGAGGGCTATGACGCGCATCGAAAACAGACTGCATTGCAATTAATTACGGAATCACCCGTTGTCACAAAATCATCTCTGCCTAAGACAAAAAACCTGTGATGTTTTTACTGGCGAATACGTATGACCTCAAGGGAAAGCGAAAACTGGGCACGCGTAACCCAGAGCGATGAAAACAAGAACGAGGTATACATACAAGCGCAAGTTTGTTTCCTCTGTGTGTTTTGTCCTGGACGATCAGAAATAAATCAAAGAAAAAGGAGAGTCTTCATTGTGAGCGAATAGCCACTGACCCCAAAGAAAACATTGGGTCTTTTTTTTTTTGTCTTGCTGAGTGTGAAGCAGTTAATAATCGTAGAAATAATTGGAGGGAGCACTTTGGACCACTATACGTCAGGTAAGGCGAAACCCTTTATAGCGTGGTGGAAGCGTCTGAAGCAGATTTGACACGCACGACCTTTCTAGGTCTTTTTAATTGGATCATGGGTAAGGAAATGAGCAATATCTGTGAACCGCGCCGCACGGGATGGGAGAACCCGGTGTGGATGATTGACATCTGTGACAAGTTTTGCCGACGGACGAACAACGATGGGTCATTAAAGGCTCTCGCCTTAATATTTAATTAGAAAAAGGACAAAAACAGCCACATGAGGCCGTGGGGTCAGAATCTGCGATCCAAATTCATTGACACCAAAAACACTTAGCTGTGGTTTAGCTTGTGGTTAAACCTGGAATTACGCGAAAGCAATCTGCATGGCCACGCTTAGGTTCCGCCTGAAAGTAAAGACATATGGCTTTTGCACGTAGTAGTTTACTCTATGGTTTCAGCTTTATTTATGTCATATGGGAATCACTTCACGTATGAGCACCCCTTGCCTCTCGTCGTTGACCATTCTCATTCGGGTGTAGAAGACTTCTAGTGGTATGGAATCATCTCTACGTTGAACTCCGGGGCACACCGCCGTCACAACGTTCGAACGAACCTTGCACCCCTAGCAACTCGCTGTTGTCGTTCGTCTCTACCAACTACAGAGTTCTTCTTCTTCTTCTTCTTCTTCTTCTTCTTCTTCTTCTTCTTCTTCTTCTTCTTCTTCTTCTTCTTCTTCTTTTTCTTCTTCTTTTTCTTTTCCTTTTCCTTCTTCTTCTTCTTCTTCTTCTTCTTCTTCTTCTTCTTCTTCTTCTTCTTCTTCTTCTTCTTCTTCTTCTTCTTCTTCTTCTTCTTCTTCTTCTTCTTCTTCTTCTTCTTCTTCTTCTTCTTCTTCTTCTTCTTCTTCTTCTTCTTCTTCTTCTTCTTCTTCTTCTTCTTCTTCTTCTCCTTCTTCTTCTCCTTCTTCTTCTTCTTCTTCTTCTTCTTCTTCTTCTTCTTCTTCTTCTTCTTCTTCTTCTTCTTCTTCTTCACGGTGCCACAGTGCCACGCCGACAACTTGAAAACCTACGGCATTGTAGCTTTCGCTACAAAACAAGATGGAAGAACCTAAGCTTTCGTTTGCTTCGCCGGCTGTTGGCTCTTTCCTTGTGCAAGTCATAATGAAGCCCTTCAATTTTCCTTCATTTGTTTGCTGATTAGCTTAACGAGGGCTTTGAATCTAGTGGCCTCGATTACAGGTAGCTTGAGAGGGTTATAGCACAAGTCCTGCTCTCCCCGTTGGATTGGATAACATTCTATGTAGCATTCGCGGTATCACTGGACGTGCCATATCCATCGCTATGGTGGAGGGTGGCGCTGCCGTACACTCTCAGGGATAGGTTACACAAAGCCTAAATACCTAAGTAAGTAGCAGATGAAACAGCCGTCGCTGTAGCTCAGTGGTACAGTACCGGATGCGAAATTCGGGCGTCGAGGATTCGGTTCCCACCGGCACCATATTTGTCTTCTACAATCTAACTATGCAATTACCTCCACGGTTAATCATTACTTCACGTTCATCAAGACCAAAAAGTCCTATGCTTTCCTCTGTGTCAGCGACTGTTCGTTCTTGTCCTGCAGGACGATATGTGCCCAGCAGGACGATATGAGCCCAGCTCATAATTGGGACAGGCCCCTCGCGAGTCGGATAAGCCGCGCACACGGCCTTTTCCCTGCTTTTCTCACGTGGTTCGAGCCTCACACTGGGAAACTGCCATATCCTTTCCAGCGAGTCCGAGTACTCACACCCACAAGCTCTTTGCGTCAAAACACTATGCAGTGAAAAGCCAAAAATATTTCGCTTAAAGGCTATTATATTTGCATTCACACTCTCCTATTTTCAGGTCCTTAGTTTCGTTTCTCCTTCGCAAGTTTGGTTTATGCGGATAAGCGTTCTTGCACTAAGCTATAAAACAAACAGATAATTCATCTCTCTGCATCGCACTGTGGGGCCGCGTGCATTCAAATAAGGGCGGGCCTACGCAGGGTTACTACGAAGAGCGAATAAGACAAAAACTGAGCCGAAAGAAGGAACGTTCGCCAAACAGACACGGCACAAGTAATAATAAACTTAATACGCACGACACGTGCTGATAAACACGTTAAGTAGAAGCAGCCTTCTATATATGTTAACGCGTCCAGCAGAGATAGCAACAAAACGGCCAGATTATCTTGTTACGTAACGTTAATGAAGGAGCCGAGCAAGCGCACGTGCCTTCCCGCATATAGGAAGCACGAGTATTACCGCCTACATTGTGCTGACCGCCTAAGCATTTCACAGAATGCGGAGAACTAGCTTCGATGGTTCATTCCCGCTGCTATACCTGGCACATGCGTTGGCCGCTTTGTACCGGAATAATGGCCGACGATTACTTCCTCTTAACATGGAAGACAAGTTTTGTAGAGTTGCTTTGTTGCCTGCAAATATAACTAGGAGTATACTAATACTCTTTATTAGCGAATCAAATGTCATTTTAGTCGATTCATGGGACGAATCAAATTGTGGCAATTCAAAGGTATTCAAAATTCTTCGGATAAAAACCTCTCCGTTGTGGCGCAGTGGTTAGGGTACTGTACTGTTATACCCAAGGATGCGGGATCGAGTCCCGGCTACGGCGGCCGCTTTTGCGTGGAGGCGAAGAACAAGGCACCTGTGTACTGTGCGATGTCAGCGCACGTTAACGAAACCCAGGTGGTCGAAATTTCAGGTACCCTCCACTACGGCGTCTCCCGCAGCTTGAGCTATTTTGGGACGCTAAACCCCATTAAACTAAGCTAACTCTCCGAATAATATAACAAATAATCGAGTAGTTTCCAAGTAAATGGCATGAAATAACTGTTTTGCTTCGTTCGACGAATATTCTCAAAACTTTTAGAGCACTGTAGAATAGCTGTACTGGAAAAAATGCGGAAACCTGAATGTCGCTTGCTGCTGTTGCGACACGGGACACGTCATTGTAAACTTTTACGTTCAATTCCATTCGATTTCTTTAATTTTATTTTATTTGTTACTTTGTTGTTAATTTTTCAATTTTCTATTTTGTTTCTTTATTTTTACTATTAGGAGACAACGACATGCATTGGTCACGTCATCAAATGCTAGTAACAAGATACCACAGAGTTCATTGTCTTCCACTATCACCCATGCCTCCAACCCGCGCGATCACGCAACTGGACTTCAGATTTTTTCTTTTTTTTTTCCGTGAGACATGTAAGGCTTCTGCGTTAAAGCAGCGGCCACTTTGACGGCGCAACGCATTGCCGCCACATTTTAGTCCGCGCGCGAATGAACGTTCAGCGTCATGACGGAGCCCGTTCATGTGGTAATATAATGTTTGGATAATTTTTGGACGTAGCCTCCAAGCCAGGGCCACAGAGCGGGGTTCAGATAGGTTTTACTAAACTTACCGCAATGCATAATCTCTGAAGTAGTTCCCTAGTGAGAAAAGCTGAGTCACAATAACCTTACATTTTCTGATTCCAAGCACATACAAATATCACACAATTCCATATATTTCTCCTACGTTTAATGCTATCTGTATGGGGCAATATGATAATTGTACGAGTTAAGTATGAGAAACAATACGAGTCTTTCTACATCCCATAGCTTTCTCCTAGCTCTTTCGGTAGTGCTTGTTCAGCTCGCACACTTCTCATCTCCTGAGATGCATTGGTTCATTCCCCTTCGATATGGTTTTGCTTCTTTTCCTAAAGAAACTAAAGAAACTGTCTTAAAGCAACTCATGCTAGAAGGAATGCATTAGTGGAGGGCTCCGGAAATTCCAATCACCTACAATTCTTTTAAGTTAACTGACATCGCACATCACACTGGTGCCTTCCGCTTCGCCTCAGTCTAAGCACGACTGTCATCAGCAGTAACAAAAATTAATATCGTTTTGAATGCGCCGAAGATAGTGGTGATGTGTTTAATATAATAATTTTGCCTGCCGTGTTGCTGTGTTGCATATTTTGGAAGCTCGTGTGACAAACCCCAAGGTGCATAGCACCGCCCCGCCACGTTGCCGCCAGCATTTCGATGTTTTCACTGGCACACATCAAGCAAGCTTCAGCGGAAAGGCCACCGTAGGCCTTTTTAGCGAAAACTCAAGACCACGGCTCTGGAAGGTGGTAATTGGCAGGTGGTAGTTGGCAGATGGTTCGATTAGGCACGGAATAATCGGTGGCAGACCTCTTTAATATTACCATTTGCGAAACTTCCTATAAAGCTCATGTATAAAAAAACGGCGGTTTTGATTGGTCAAAATTGAGATATGTATACGGATAGGCCATTAAAAGAAACTGAGTCTAAGTTGCAAACTTTCAGATTGTTCATAAATGCACAATCATTGAGAAAATAAAATATCTTCAAGAGTTGCAGTAGCAAAAATTCTGAAAGATAACAGCCGTAGAGGTAACTATAGGTGAAAAAGACGAAAGAAAAAGAGTAATTTCCAGAAGCCAATGACGACAATATCAGAAAGCATCTATTGACCGCTTCTAGATGGCGCGACCATTCATGAGCATCCGAAAAGTATACTAAACAGTCACTTTTTGAAGCGGAGTTTCCCAACTGGTGTGATCCAAAAGCTCTGATCGGCGGTTCATGTGACATCACGAGACCACATACCATGGATACCATGGCAAGCGCTGTTTATTCTGGTAGTTTTAGTGAAATGGGAGGGTGAGAAAGGAATCGAACCCAGTACCTTTGGATCGCGGGTAAGAGACGTTACCAAAATGCCATACAGGCATGTATCCCTGCGGACAAAAGTAAACGGAGCACGCTATTTGCTTGTAAAATTTTTCCCCTGTTGGGTAATTGAAACTGGCAGTCGTACTATGTGCGAACCGGTAGTAGACGCCAGTGCCCTTTTACCTATACAAATATTTCTTTCTTATCTCCAGTGCAGAAGGCGCGATTTTAATTTGATCCGAAAAGCCTGCTCCGTTTACTTATGTCTGCGCCTGTACATGCAGCTTGGTTAGAGCGAGGCTTTATATATGGGCCTAGTGGTATTCCACGTTATGTGGTAGCTTACGACTATATGTAAGCGCGAGATAACAGAAGCCCAAATTAAGAGACTTGTTGTGAAGCGGGGAGCGAAGTGCATGTATGGTAACTACGATCCACAAATAGAAGCGCAGGCGGGAGTCATCTCTTTGTTACTAATATAATAAACAGAAACTTTCGCCATGAGCACTACAATGACTAATAGACTATAAACAGAGAGCTATGAGAGAAAGGAGACGGGCAGAGTAAAGACTATACGCGGAGATCATAACCACCCCAAACCAAGAAAACCACCGGCCATCGAATCCCTCAGACCGATCTCCCTTACCTCTTGCCTAGGAGAAATATATGAAATGGCAGCACAGATCAGCCGCCAAAACTGTATACAAGAAAACAACCTCTTTTTCTATACAATGTGGGCAACTTAGGAGAAGACTGTCTAAACAAGATGTTTCCTCAAAATTAAATAAGCAGTCATTGGAATGATAACAAGCCGGAGTAAACATGTGTAACTCACACTCGATTTAAGGAGCGCTTCTGTACAGCATTTTACTTGCAGCAAGACTACAAAAAGCAATATGACTAAGCTGTAGAGGATGTGCTTTTAACTACTGCCATCTTATGATACCAAGTGGCACTATATTAAAGTCTTGTTCTCCAACATATCCGCCACAAATGGAATGGGCTCAGTCCGCTGAGAACCCTTCTCTGTTTCAAGCAAGGGCGCAAAGCAGGGAACTCTTCAACGTATCAACTCTAAGCCTGGAAAGAAATTTCCAAAACTCTACTAAATGTGTGGTCACGCTTTATGTAAGCGACACCACCTTCTGGGCTACTAAAGTTACCCGGTCAAAAGAAGACGTCCTACAGGCAGCCATCCAGAAGGTAGTATAGACTTAGCCTCAAAACGTGTACTGGAACTTGCCCCAGAGAAGCTTGATGTTTCTGAGGTAAATCTACAGATAAGGGTGCAAATTGTCAGGATATGTCGGCTTATACCTTGGAGGAAAAAATATAAAAATGTGGACAAAATCAAAATACCCGAGTTGTAAATGCAGAGTAGTCCAAGATCAATCTCTCGAGATAACGACCAACCAGGTCTCAAAAATGATTTGAAGGATAAGTGGGCATAGAAGAAGAATACGCGAGGAGGATACCCTACAACTAGTCAAAACGTGGTCTTCAGCAGGATAACCTACTCTCTTCATACCAAGAAACCGCGTAAAAATCATCCTACGAGCATATAAAACTACCTTGAGCCTGCCAGCATCCACTTCAGCCCTGGTTCTACGCAACACTTTGCAGGAACATAAGGAGGCCCTCGTGACAAGCCAAAGGCAAACGCTGCTTTCAAGTGAAGCACAAGCTCAATCATCTCCAAGCAAATAAGGCATCAAACAGGACCTAAGGACCCCAAAAGAAAAAAAAAAAACATTTCTCCCCAGACAACATCATTGTAGATTCTGTACCTAAACACGGCCATCATGACTAAGGAATATGCATAAGATAACCGAGAACAAAAGCGCCCCCCAAACAAATGAAGCACAACGAATCTGCAATCTGTGTTGAAATCGGAATCGAAAACCCAAGATATATTCTAGGCAATTGCGATAAGCTACAAACAACGACCAATACTGCAGGTTTCGGTACACGCGGACAACCCCGCAACTGCAAAACGCTTAGCCGTAGCTTTGGCCATCAGCCACCAGAACCGGGTCGGGCCATAACACAGGTAGTGGCGGACTCCCACTCCTTAAGAGACTGCATTCCTGGAACGCTCCCAACAAGAGCAGTTATATAAAAGAACCTCCCCCAAACCACGGTAACCTGGATAACATGTCATGAATTCCCCAAAGAGAACTACGTAAAAAACTATTTGGCACGACCTGTCATGAATCGGATGAATCCATACTCCTATGCTGGCCATATGGGACAGACCCTCACCCTTGATGACCTGGATAACCTGCCATGAATCCCTAAAACTGAACTAGGCAAAGAACGATCTGGCACGAGCTATCATCCAGTGAACGCACTTCCCTATACCGGCCTGGGACAGAACATCACCCTTGACCACGATAACCTGGATAACCTGCCATAAATCCCTAAAAGTGAACTAGGTAAAGAACGATATGGCACGAGCAATCATGAATCCAGTGAATCCACTTCCCTATACCGACCTGGGACAGAACATCACCCTTCACCACGATAACCTGTATAACGTGCCATGAATGCCTAAAAGAAAACTAGGTAAATAACGATCTAGCATGAACTGTCGTGAATCAGTTGAATCCACACCCCTATGCCAGCCATGGGACAGATTGAAATAAATTAAGCTAGAACAAAGGAAGTTCCCACTTGTCAACAAAGCCTTAAGGAAACATATTGCCGACAAATACAGACAAATCACCCGAACCTGTTTCTCCCAAGCAACATCAGCCAAACACAATACCCTGATACACGTTCCTGGTGTAGTACTTGTCCTACTTGTGTTTCTTATACGACGGTGGTGCGTGGCCAAGCATAAACACTTGCCAATAACAAAGCAATCTTACGAGCAGTGGGAGGCATCAATGTCTAGCAGAGCCAGACAAACAGCTATCCAGCTAGTCCGGCTAGAAAAGTCGTTCACACAGGTCTAGAGCGCTTGAGCGGTGCTCTTCAGAGGCAGTAATGTGAAATTATAACCTAACATTAACTGACGATATTTGCGTTCTACTGCAGCCGATAACTCCCGAAAACCACGCACAGCACACTCGCATCGCCCCTCTTAAAGCAGCTGCTTTAAAATTTGACTTAATTTGCTTCGCAACAAGCCACTCGAGCGCTCTAGACAAGTGTCATCGAATCTGTACATGTGTACGTAAATAGCGCAGGCCTGTGGTGTCCTGGACTATATGAATGACACCCTACCTGTTCCGGCAGCCCTTCTGCGCCCCTCCCCTTTTCGTCTTGGGAACCAAACCTTCAAAACACACGCGAACACAAGCAACAGAACACACGCAACCGAGCCGGAAGAAATCTTGTACCTGTTGGGAAACCGCTGGCAACTTGGAAGCACTGGAAGTCCAATCAGCATCTTCCGCATGCAAGGTGGATGACTTAAAGGCTTTCTTTTTACACAAGACAAAAAAAAAAAACAGATTTAATACGTCAGCCTGCGCGATGAGCTCAAATGACCACGCGTTAACACGCGGCTGAAACACTGCCGTTTTTGTATGCTTTGAGTGTCATCCAAAAATAATTAAAAAAGGGAACCCCGAGATTTTGTATGCTTCAAATGGCACCCAAGAATAATTCCAAAGAAGAAAACACGCTACCAAAACACTATGTGTGAGCCCGTTTATGGTCTAGGTACACGTGGACAGCATTTTCCCTGGCCACCACTTGAACAGCATTGTTGCGGTTGCGACGTACGAAGGCATTGCGTACACGTTAGAAGGATTACTTCCCAATCGTGTTGTGCAAAGAGCCTCCAAATGTATGTCGCGGCACGCGTTTCCTCCTGCAACACATTACTAACGACCGTGTAGCGGTAAAACAGTTTGCCTCGGAGTCATTTGAACGTTTTTCAGAGACCAAAGGTCCAGGTTCATTGATAAATGACATCAGTTATTTGCTTTTCGCTGTAAATCCAATGAGCGCCCGCCACACCACACCATTTCGCCTTAGCTCCCCTGTAGCATACCAGTCTTCCGCAACGTTTATAAACGAAAAACACCCTCCTGTGAATCTTTTTCGCCCCATAATAACTCTAAATGAGGAGAAGCCCGCTTTACAAGCGCCCGAGGCGCTATCTTTCTGTGCACTCTTGCGTAATTTCGGCCTTGATTGCAGCCCCGATGCTGGAGGGCTGCTTCCGTGAAGAAACCAGGCTGACCACCCCCCCGAAATCACTCGAAACTCGTTTTCACCTCGTTACTGGATTGCGCCGCAAGCAGATGGAGCTCCGACAGAACGAGTGTGATTTTCTGGTTTCAGTTGATCGCAATAGGAGCGGCTCGGGGGCTCTGGGGTCATTCCCTCTTTAAACGGAGCAAACAAGTTTACCCGAAACTTATTAAGGCCTTGATGGAAAACGTTCGAGACAGGGCTCGACAGCCTAACTTGAGATGGAATTACAGACGCTATCGCCATGGCTAGGTAGCAAAAAATAAAAGAAAAATGTTTCATTCGTGCCTCTTCGACGGACAACATAAAAAACGCCGAGACAGCCGTGCCCGCTCTCAAGAAGGCACGAAGCTATTAAAGGTGCAAACTTCATTAACCGATAGTAATTACGATGACCGTCAAACTTACTACAGCATATTTTGACATTCCTTTATTGCATCCGCCATACTTGTTTCTGCTCCAGCTCGACCACCGATAATCGATGGGTGTTTTATATTATTATTATCTTCACGGACCATGGCATTAGTCTCGAGCTGTTTTCGTTAAAATCGGAAGGCTCTGCCGATGAGTTCACATTACTTAAACGACCGGGCTAGCTCGCTGTTGCCTCCCAAGAAGTGGTGTTTCTTCGGCGATGAAGACGGGTGAAAAAATAGGGGGTGAGAAGGTAGGGTAAACCGACGACGTGCTTAAAAGAGGGGGACAGAGTAACGTAATCAAATTTCCTCTTTCCCTCCGCCAGGTGACGCCACTTTCTTCGAAGCAGCGATGATGACCGGGGAAGGGGGAAGGGGACGTGCGAGGAGAAGCCCGCGCCATTTCCTCCGCCTAAGCTGAGTCTCCCTTCATCGACTCTCCTCTCTATTTTTCCTCTCCTCGCTTGCCTTCCGCTGCGCGCACAATCACCGTACTCTCTCGTATACCTATAGCTGTACTCCCTTCCTTCCTTGTTTCTGTCTATACCTCGTTTCATTACGAAGCTATAGCAGACGGAAGTCGGTCCATGCTTAGTTTCATACCCATTTCCGTTCCGTCCACGCTACACTCTTAGGAGCGTAATGAGAGGGAGACTATAAACCTTATTCCGGGAAATGGGTGTAAAACACAGCAACGCACCACCTGGTGTTCGCTATTAGACTCTTTGCCTAAAACTGTTTATCGGCACAACTGTTTCTTTCTGTACCCTCGCATCCTTCAAAACGCACCCTCCCCTCTTCCCCGTCGCCTTTTCTGGGCATATCCCTGCTTATTTCCATAACGCACACGCTTTCCCCTCAGAGTGGCCTCTACGCCCGTTCATTCTTTAAGAATCGTGCACTGCACCAGAGCAGCCCGAGAGAAAGCTCAGGGTCGTTCGTAATTGCGTTCCACCTCTGGCCACAGCGAAGAGAGGACCGGAGAGGAAAAATAGCCCCAGGGCAAGGCTTTCCTCCACGGTGACTGAAGCCGAGATGTCGCCGACTCGGTTCCTTTCCCTCTGCGAGCGGTCATATATTTTGTCCCTTTCACCTTCTCCCTATCTCTTCCCCGCCACTCTGCTACACTCGGCTCGTGCCCGAAAAGCTGTCGCCCGTAACATGAAGCGGAACACCTCCCCTCTGCACCCCCTCCTAGCCCACCTTCGCTGTTCTTGTGACTCTGCTTTACTCCTGTGCTAGCCCCGTGGCGCCCGAAATTAATACTTCCTTGCGACTCCCATTACGATGGCTTTCTTTACACGAAGGCAGATCCGACATTGGTTGGGTCATGTAGTTTCCTGTTCTCGGACCGGCTCTCCTTCGCATCATCGTTTTTCTTCGTTCATCTCTTAATGTCACACAAACTGGAGCGTATTATTCAAACGTTGGAAAGAGAGGGCGTCGGTGAAGGAGACATAAATACATTTCCTACTACTCCCTCAACAAGAATGTCATCGAAATACTAACTTACTGCAATTTCGAGTGACTTTGCTCTAGTCATGAATCAGAGTATGCACAGACTAGCGAGCGAGTGAAATACTTCTCGCAATTCGCAGCTCGTGGTACTCGTTCCACTCTTTCTAACACAGGCTGTAGAGAAACGTTAACGCCTTAAAGGCCTAAACTTCCAGCTTTACCAGTCCGTCTTCAGTTTCCCGTAACATGACTTAAAGGAAGCCCTGTAGTTAAAACCTAGGGGCTGATATTTACTAGCCATGAATGAGTGCTGCTTGCTTTAATTTCTAAAGGTAAAAAAAAAAAATTGTCGACGATTACGGTACTTCGTAAGGCGAAATGTTAGCGCAGCTCATCAGCTATTTCCGCTTTTTGATAGACTGAGGCAAAGAATTCGAGCAAGACATGTACGTACAATTACAGATAACTGGTTACGAGGGACAACGACGACGGCGACGCGAAAGCCAGGAACGGGCGCCAAAGAGCTTAATGCTGAAACGATGCCATTAGAGACATTTTTTTCAAAAGCGAGAGTATTTTTTACCGTTGTGAACTGGCTGTATATACGCAAACTACATCAAAATATGATGCGTTTCTATGTGAGTGTGTGAATTCTCGATTACTGCACTCAAATTACCCTGATTTTCGGTGTGGGTGCTCGCATTATTCATGAATGATTATCTTTGCAGTGTGTACGATGTGTGGTCACGTCTTCTCCTTGAACTCTGAAGCGTGTCTTTCATTATTGGTTCACAGGAATGGGAAGGCGCAGTATCTCTCTCACTTGTTTCTGTGGACACCTGAATCGCGCAAGAAGGAAGGAAGGAAGGAAGGAAGGAAGGAAGGAAGGAAGGAAGGAAGGAAGGAAGGAAGGAAGGAAGGAAGGAAGGAAGGAAGGAAGGAAGGAAGGAAGGAAGGAAGGATGGATGGAAGGAAGGAAGGAAGGAAGGAAGGAAGGAAGGAAGGAAGGAAGGAAGGAAGGAAGGAAGGAAGGAAGGAAGGAAGGAAGGAAGGAAGGAAGGAAGGAAGGAAGGAAGGAAGGAAGGAAGGAAGGAAGGAAGGAAGGAAGGCTTAAGGAAGGAAGGAAGGGAGTTAAAGTCCACTTGAGCACTGAAGCGTGTCTTTCATATTCGGTTCACAGGAATGGAGAGGCAATCTGTCACACTTGTTTCTGTGGACACCTGAATCGCGCCGTAAGGGAAGGAAGGAAGGTGAGACTGAAAGTGGAGCTGGCTACGAGGGACGATGCCGACGGCGACGACGACGCGAAACCCTGGAATCCGCCTTTTGCGCGAGTTTTCTGCGCATGCGCGAAGCCCCAGCGGCGACTGATGAAAACACACTGAGAGGCGTCGACGGCGCTTCTCGTCGCCGCACTCATAGCCAACGCACGGGGGCTGGAGGCGCGGTACGTTCACAGCCTCGGTAAAACGATGCCAACCACCTGTGCCGCTTACGGCTGCCACTCTCGAGGCTTGCCGGGATGCAAGACGCGTTTTGTTAGGTTTCCTTCGGCGAGCCGCGACCTGCAACGGCGTGAAGCTTGGATTAGGGCAACCGAGTGTCAAGACGTGAATGGGCGACCTTGGCAGCCGACTGCGTGCTCTCGACTGTGCGAAAAACACTTCGTTACAGGTATGTATGCATCTAAAGGAAATGTGCATGATGAAAAGTATCTACCGGAGTTTGCACCAAGCCTGTAACCCACCAGTGATAGCCGCAATGAGCATTTGTTCGGCGCGTCTGATGGCGATGTATTTTGTCGTTTGTTTTATTTATGTGCGAAGGGGCCGGGTAGCGCAGATATCACAGGTTGCTGTGTGCGCTAGACCGTAATATTTAGCATGTTTTTTTGCGACTGCCGCCTGACTAAAAAGAAGAAAAAAAGGGTGTTTGTTGTGATGCACCGCCGTTAGCGAGCCGAGTGGTTGAGATGGTCATGCGGCTCGCGAACGGCAGTGCATTAAAACGCCGTATTTTTTTTTTTCTTGTTAGTGAGGTGGCAGTCACGATAAAACATGCTAAATATTACGGCCTAGCGCGCACAGCCGCCTGTGATATCTAAGGTACCTAGCCCTTTCGCACATAAAGAAGGGACAAAATACATCGCCTTCAGGCCTTGGTGCAACTGAAGCAATCACGCACCGAAGAAATCCTCATTGCAGCTATCACTGGTGCGCTACAGCCTGGGTGAAAACTCCAGTAGGTACTTTTCATCATGCCTATTTCGCTTAGATGCATACATACCTGTAGTATCTGTGTTTTTGCCGCTCGGAGCATATGACGCACTTGCACGACGCACAGTATTTTTTTTTTTAAATTAAAGGCTCGCCTTCGTGCACGCCAAAGCATCCGGACTTTGTTCCTTTAATGTACGCAATCAGATGCACTTCGTTAGGGAGCTTGATAATCGTCGTCTTCGTCCAACCGTTTGCAACGGCAAAGAAACCGCCCGGCACAATAAATGAGTCTCCTGGAGGGTTCATGCTCGTTCACTTGCAGAGTGGATCGCTCTGGACGTAGAACAGGGTTGGTTCCTGACCGAGATGCGCATCCGATATGTAAGAGATTCACATGTGTCACCAAGTTGTTGATTCCGCAGAAATCGCGGCGGAGGCAGAAATGAACGTTGGAGATCCTTTCACAACAGAATGACCATTCTCTGCGCACCGAGAACCTTTTCACCACTGCGACCACATCCGTTCTGACTCCTGAGGCCAGAAACCGGCTACAGCTCTGAATCATCCATTGCCAGAAAAATGCAGCGCGTTTCCTGCAGGTGTGCATTCCGGCCGGGACAATGCCCTTTTCACGGGGTGTGTATATGTGACTCTCTGCTGATCTTCGTGGATGAAATCCTATAGCTGCACGGTTGTAGATGACGCGAGGAGGAAGCGACGCCCATTGCACCATGCCGGCGCCGCGGTGACCGCATTGTGCTCGGTAACTCAAGACACCCCGCGCATATGCGCCGCTCAAAGTCACAGGAGACGATTCCACCTAGCTCTGCAGCATCAACAAACCCCTGGCTGCTTTGCCCTTTGAGATCCCTCTCTCTCTCTGCCCCCACGCTCTCCTGTCTGCCGAAAACCTGCACGCTGAGAGCGTCTCATTCTGTCACGTCGAACACGGCCCGCGCTACACGCTCTTACAATACGAATATAGTATATGCGTACGTGCGTTATGAGTGGATTGTGAAAACGCTCTACCTTCCCCCATACTGCGTGAACATGATATGCTGCAACCACTGTCACTACTTTCCGCTCCGAGGCCAAAAAAGGAGGGAAGCTTTCGCTTTCTACCAGCGTTGGCCTGGCCATTTCGTATGGTGCGCTCTCGCGTCGTCTGCTACACTGCCGCTCAATGTGTTTCCCGCCCGCTCCCGCATGACGGCGCCACATCCTCGCGCAAAAGGCGGATTGGTGCCAAAAAGCTGCGCTCTAAATATAGGCGACTCAGACATAACGTCTAATAGTAATTGGGCGTATTCAAGATAGTGAGGTCCGCTCAAACGTGATATTTCATTTGACGAGGATGGCTAATCAACCGTTCCTCCTATACAAATTTGGTTCCCATGATAAGCAATAAGCTCAAGCGGGATTTACAGTATCTTAAAAAATATATCAATACATGTGCACCCGATGAGTGAACTTTGAAGTCATCTAACTAAAGGCTATAAATGCCACATCTTTCTCCTCATCATTCCTATTGCATATCTTCTAGAGAATGCATTTATCAATGACCCTGAAAATTTTCAGTGGCCATTCACTTAAAAGGCATCCATATTGCCCGTATGACAGAGGTATAACAGGATCGATATAAAAAATGCGCCAGTGACATGATGCTCGGAGGATAACGGCCAGTGTTTTTCCCTCTATATGGGCATCCATGGCCCTAGATTTTTCGCCCTCCTTGCCATAGGCGCTATTGGGGGAGTGCGGAAGTGAGCGGGGCATAACTGAAGCGTGGGGAACAGGGAGTAATTACGGCGGTTATGCCGGGCGTCTCACTCACGCTTTTATGTTTTAAATGTTGCACTTCGCGACAAAAACAAGTTATCCACGCAATTTTGCACCGTTTGCAATCCGAACTCTCTTATAAATCCATACATGTCATTTCTACTCGTTCCATTAGGATGTCGCTATCTATTGACATGTTTTTGTTTTAACATATTAGCGTTAAAAACCGCGTTGTTCAAAAAATGGGGCGCTTTTCCGCCGTTGTATGCCTGTTCTATCTGTGCACGAATTTGCGCTTGTGCTTGAAATGTCCGGGCAAACAGATGTGGTTTTCTTTGACTTCAGCAAGGCGTTCGATAAGGTGCCACATGGAAAACTTCTGTATAAGATGGAATGTATGGGTGTGCCTTTTTTATCATCCGATGGATTGAAGCCTATCTTAGAGACAGACGGCAATATGTAGAAATTAATAAGACCCCTTCTAGCGTCCTCAGTGTTCAATCAGGAGTACCGCAGGGAAGTGTGCTTGGGCCATTGTTGTTCTGAATATATGTAAATGATTTGATTAGTGTTGTACCTACCGATGTATCTGTAAAGTTATTCGCAGACGACTGCATTGTGTTTAAACAAATTTCATCCGGAAATGACCACAGCTCTGTACAAAAAGCAATTTTCGTCATTGATCAGTGGTGTCTTAAATGGGCTATGGAACTTAATACTGAAAAAACTGTTCTCTTACGAATAACAAAAAAAAATCTCCCATTTTGCTTCCTTACTTTCTTCACGGCAGTACGATTTTGGAAGTTGAAAAATATAAATATTTAGGTGTAACTCTTGACAATAGATTAAAATGGACAGCACATATTACTAATATTTCTATAGCTGCATTACGAAAGCTTTGGGTTTTACGAAGAAAGCTAAAAACTGCCCCGGCACATATAAAAAAAACTAGCTTATGAAACTTGCATCCGGTCTTCACTTGAATACGCTTCAGTAGTTTGGGACCCATACACGAAAAAAGATTCAATGCTTCTTGAAAAAGTCAACAGGAAAGCTGTTAGGTTTATATTCGGAAAATATAGAAGGGAGGACTCCCCTACAGTTAATGAATTTACATAACATTCATACACTGGAAACCCGCAGAAAGATTGCCCGATTGACATTCCTCTTTAAGAGTTTAACAGGAAAAAATAAACTCAAGCTTCCAGAATGCCTTAAGCGTCCACTAGTAAGAAGGACTCGCGGTGTTAATCAGCATTCACTTATTCCCATTTTTGCCAAAACTAACAGTTTTAAATTGTTTTTTCCCTAGAACAGTGGAAGATTGGAATTCGTTACCAGCATCTGTTTTATCCTCACATAATTTTTCTTATGCATTACAACGTCTTTATACCTGCTAATATTGTTTTATGTATATTTTGTATTTTTTGTGCTGCTAATATTGTATAATTTTATTCTTTTCATTATGTGACAATCTGAATTCACTCCTGCTTGGGCCAAGCAATGGCCTGCAGTATTTTCAAATAAATAAATAAATAAATAAAAATCACGAGCATGCTTTTTACAGGTGATGTCTGGTAGGTGACATGACCGAAGACTGATTGGTCGACAGGTTGCGTGACGTCGTAAGACGACATGACACGGCCGGGTCGCTGCCAAATGGGCAGCTCTTTGACATGGTAGAGGGAAATAGGAATCTAATCCCCGAGACCCTATTGGATCCCAGATCAGATAACATTTTATGAACCCGGGTACTCCGGCACAGTAGTCGGGCGTCTTACCACTGCACCACCCCGGCGGGGCGAGGCGAAACAAAGAGGCGTCCGTGTGCTGTGCGATGTCAGCGCACGTAAAGATCCCCAAGTGGCCGAAATTACTCTGTAGCCCTCCACTATGGCTCCTCTTTCTCTCTTTCCACTTTCACTCCCACCTTCCTTCCTTCCCTTACGGCGCGGCCCTGCCGGGGTGGTGCAGTGGTAAGACGCCCGACTACTGTGCCGGAGTACCCGGGTTCGAACCCGACCTCGGCGGCTGCATTTCGATGGAGGCGAAACGAAAAGGCGTCCGTGTGCGGTGCGATTTCAGCGCACGTTAAAAATCACCAGATGGTCGAAATTACTCCGTAGCCCTCCACTACGGCTCCTTATTCTCTCCTTCCACTTACACTCCCACCTTCCTCCCTTCCCTTAGAGCGCGGTTCAGGTGTCCACAGACACAAGTGTGACAGATACTGCGCATTTCCCTTCCTACGAACCAACCAACCTTACGGCGCGGTTGAGGTGTCCGCAGAAAACAAGTGAGACAGTTACCGCGCCTTTTCCTTCCTATAAATCAAATCAGGCAGCAGAGGTGGCTCAGCTACAGAGCCAGTAAAGCAGGCCCGGGCATTTTCTTTTCCTTCTTCCAACAGCCACAACAACAACGCCGTAGTGGAGGACTCCATAAATTTCGACCACCTGGGGTTCTTTACCGTGCCCTGACATCGCACAGCACACGAGTGCCTTGCTTTTCGCCTCCACCGAAAAGCGGCCGCCGACATTTTCAGTGTTCGAACTGCTGGCTGTTGCAAATGAATCCGTGTGTATGCAAAAAGAGCATCGCCGACAGACTAGATGGAAGGAGGCAGCGAACATTCATTCGCTATGCTCTCGGCCCCCAACCCGACTTCGGAAAAAGCCCTCGTTTATACTGTACATGTATATTTCGTTAAATCACCATCGCTTCAACCGCTTTGTCAGTGAGCTCTTCGTAACATGCAGTGGCAACAGTCCAAGATGTCCGAGGACCACGTCCGCAACAGTGATGACATATAATGGGTGTCAAAGGTGTAATTGCGCATTAGATATTGCAGCGGTGGGATGTCTCGACGCTCCCTGCGTAACGAAAGTGACAGTGGTGCGATGTCTGAAAACCGCCTGGCACAACAGTCCCAAAGACAGATGACGGATTGATTTGCCTCAGCATTCACACTTTAGCCTAACATAGGCACCCATACAAAGAAGTATCCACACTCAATTCAATATAAGACAGCGCATGTTACCATTTATTACAAATTGGGAATATAATTCCGCGCATGCTTGAATTGGCGGGAATTGCCAACCCAACATAAAGTCGTGTGGAGAAGAGGCGCCCCGCTGCGGTGGCGCAGTGGTTAATATGCTTGAACACTATGCCGAAGTACTCAGGTTCCAACCCGACTGCCAGCTGCAGCGTTTCGATGGAGGCGAAAGTGAGAGGCGTCCTGTGCAGTATCAGTGCACGTTAAATATCCGCATGTTGTCTACATTACTCAGCAGCCCTCCTTTCTTTCTCCTCTTTTTTCTCTTTTTACTTACTCTCCAACCTTACCCCTTTCATTACGGCACGGTTGAGGTATCCACAGAAAGTGTGTGACATATACTGCGTCTTTTCCTTGAAGCAACTATTATTATTGGTTTGGTTTGGTTTGTGGGGTTTAACGTCCCAAAGAGACTCAGGCTATGAGAGACGCCGTAGTGGAGGGCTCCGGAAATTTCGACCACCTGTTATTGGAGATGTATGGTCAAGCCTCCCCCTCGTATGCTACTGCCGGCTCTACTCTAGATGCCCTTGGCAATAACGTTTTCTCTCTGACCAAGGGCATGTAGAGTAGAGAGCTGGCAGTAGCATACGAGGGGGAGGCTCTGTGCGATGTCAGCGCACGTTAGAGACCCCGAATATAACAAAGAGAGGCGCGGGCATAGAGCCAGAGCCTACGAGAAAAGAATGGGAGAACAACCAGCAGAACAAGTGGCCTACGTAGATGCTGCATGTGGACGGCAAGGAGCAGCCGTATCCGCAGTAGTCGACGGAACAGGAGCACCTGTAGTATCGGCTTCAAGCCGCACGAGAGACGCCAACGCGGCGGAGGAATTGGCAGTAGCGCTCGCTTGTGTCGGTACCAAGGCTAAATTCATACTATGCGATAGCAAAAATGCGGTCAGAAATTTTGGAAGGGAAGAATATCAGAAGAAGCTAAACGAGTCCTCGAATCGAGGCCGCTTGAGCGCAACGTGGAAATTATATGGATACCAGCACATGAATCCATCGCAGGGAATGAGGCTGCTCACGAGTTTGCCCGAGCTCTCTATCACCGGGCGGCTGCCGAGCAGCCCTCTTGCATGGATGTAAAAGATAGCCTAATCTCGTATAAAGAGGTTACAGAGCACTATAAACTAATCAGAAGGGTCTATCCGCCGCCAGACCGTTCCCTCGGAAACGGGGAGGCAATTGCATGGAGGAGGCTACAAGGGGGCAATCATATTAGTCCCTTTTGGGTATATGCAACAATTTCAAAAGATGAAAAGGATCTACATTGCATAACATGTGGGAGATGGGGCACTCTAGATCATATTATTTGGGAATGTAACAACAGCCCAGGAGCTAAAGAAAATATAGATAGAGACGCCTGGGAGACCCTGCTGCGAAGCGAGGACCCCGCTCAGCAGCAGCAAGCCATCCGCCTGGCGGCTGAGGCCGTGAAGCAACAATGTATATTCACCAGACCTTAGTTCGCGAGGCTCCTGAGTAAGGCTCCATCAGGCCTGCGTGCCGGGGAGTCCGAAACGGAGCTTCTTCTCGGTGGAAATAAAGGTTTTTCAACAACAAATCCCCAGGTGGTCGAAATTACTCCGCAGCTCTCCACTATGGCTCCTCTTTCTGGATTTCCTTTTTCACTCCCACCTTCCTCCCTTCCCTTACGGTGTGGTTGAGGTGTCCACAGAAAACAAGTGAGACAGTTACCACGCCTTTTCCCTTCCTATAAATCAATCAATCAGTTTTCTCTCTGAGTGGCCCCGCCGGGGTGGTGCAGCGGTAAGACGCCAGACTACTGTGCCGGAGTACCCGGGTTCGAACCCGATCTCGGCGGCTGCGTTTCAATGGAGGCGAAACGAATAGGCGTGTGTGTGCTGTGCGATGTCAGTGCACGTTAAATATCCCCAGGTGCTCAAAATTACTCCGCAGCCCTCCTCTACGGCCCCTTTTTCTCTCTTTCTACTTTCACTCCCACCTTCCTCCCTTCCCTTACGGCGCAGTTGAGGTGTCCGCAGAAAAGACAAGTGAGACGGTTACCGCGCCTTTCACTTCCTATAAATCAATTTCCGAGTGTCTCGATGCAGTGGGAATGTTGTTGTTGTTGTTGTTGTAGGAAGAAGGAGAAGAAAATGAACGGGCCTGCTACTGGCTCTGTAGCTGAGCCACCTCCGCTGCCTCGTGCAGACAGAAGCGAAAATAGAGAAAGAAAAGGAAGAGGGAGAGAAAGACGCGCGCCGCAACAACAGCCGTCGTCCACCACCGAAACGGTGGCGGGTGCAATGACGACCTACAACAGATAAAAATTCAGCTCCGGCCGCAAGCGGCGGTGACCCACCTGTCCCAGCCCCATCAGGGGAGTACCACTTTAGCAACCAGTACCTTTCGAGGCAACGCATGAAAGAGGAGACAGCAAGTAATAACGACCATTGATATAACATTGTGTTTCTAGTATCTGCGCTGTTCCGACTTACTGAAGCTTCGCTGCTGAATCGACTACGAACAGGCGTAAAATTCTCTGTTATTTGGTGCCTTTCTGATAAAAGTGTTGCTGTGCAAATTTTGATTACAAAAATTACAAAAGAAGTGTGCTGCGCAAATATTTTACTTATTGTGTGCTCAAATGCTTATTGAGCATTGAAAACATTTCATTACTCTTCCTTCCAATGGCAGCGAACTTTTGCGCGTTCTATATAATGATATTGACCGTATGGTGACTAGCAGATTGACTCAATTGCAGTCACATAGCGTATCCGAAGGTTGTTTGCCCCAGGCCGTTTGGGCTGTAGGAAGAAGGAAAAGAAAAATTTGGAGGACGCTTAAGTTTCGAATTTAAGAATGGAATGCGATAGCGTTATCGCGCCCCGTTCGCACCGTCTACTCATTTGCTTGTGGCGCTTTTGAGTGACACAAAGACGTAGTTCACATGATAGAACACCCGTTAACTTGTCTAAAGTATGACTGTTTGGTAGTTACTAGCTCGTCGGCAACATCGTTGCCGATCCGAGCCGGCGCGATGATGATCTCGGAGGCCATGCCCTGTCTATCTTATTCCATGCGCCACACGCATGATGGCGCTACGTGCACGTCAAGCGAAGAGGAAGTACAGCGGAAAAGTAATTTGCCACTCGCTTAACTGCGTTTTCTGTAATTGTGTAATTCACATGCTCATAAATATTATTATACGCCACAATACACTTCTCTAAGGGACATTTCGAAGACAACACCGCAATCAATAGACGCGCCTTTGTCCATTTCAAACCATCTAGCTGGCGTGGCGGAGTGGTTAGCGTGCTAGTCTCCACCCCGTAGGCCCACGTTCGATTCCTCATGTCGGTGATCTTTCCTACTCGTTTTTATTTATTAATGCTTCTGGGAGTTTTCGCTCAAGGCCAACGCCGGACGACGTGGGACGGCGGCCGCCGACGACGACGCCGACTTTTCTGCGACACGGGGCCCTTAACGCTATCGCGGTAAAAAGCACGGGCCTGCTACTGTAGCTGAGCCCCCTCCGCTGCCTCGTGCAGACAGAAGAATAAATATAGAAGAAAGAAAAGGAAGACGGAGAGAAAGACGCGCGCCGCAACAGCAGCCGTCGTCCACCACCGAAACGGTGGCGGGTGCAATGACGGCCTACAACAGATAAAAATTGTGAGGCAGGCTAGCCACCGCCGCAAGGTGCGGTTACCTACCTGTCCCAGCCCCACTCAGGCCAAGCAGAGAAGCCCCTGGCCTTTTACAGAGGCACTACGGGCCTGAATTCGCTGCTAGATACAGTTCCCTGATGCTCCACCTTGCGAGACCCCCGCCTCTCGAATCAGCGAGCTGGTCACCTGCGCGCAACTCAGCCCAGACGACCAGCAGCACACGAGGGCGAGGGGGTGGAGGGCACTGGAGTTATGCAGAGTACCCCCGACTGTTAGAGACTTCGAGTGGCGAAGGCGCTGCGACATCCTCTCAACAAGAGAGCAACTGGAGTCATGGGGACTCGTGCCCAATAGCCAGTGCGCCAACTGTGGGGCTACAGAGACTGTGCGGCATGTGTTTTTTGAATGTGCGGTAGCGCGAACTATGTGGCGCTTGGTGTATATAGATCACTGTGTGTTCGCGCCGGAACTGGACTTCGGGAACCGCGAAAACTCTGTGGATGATTGGTTTTCTTGTGTGCAATGTTTGTTTTGTGGAAATGGCGCTGCCTCGCCGAAGCACGGAGACAGCCCATCAGAGCAATGTACCCGGCGCTGCAGAACCTGCGCCTCCTGCTTTCGACTTGTCCAGCCAGTTAGAAGCAGACGGAGAGGCGCGGTTTCTGCGGCGCTGGCACACAAGGTACATTTCGTTGTAAAGGGGGGCAGGCTGCGGATGCCAATGGTTCTATATTATACACCCTCCCCTGCCACCTCCCCTCAATCACCCTTAGGCCATTGTGAGGAATGTAACCTGTGTTCTGTCCAATACATGCCCCACTAGGGCAATGACATGGCTCTTGAGGATTTTGTATCCTGTGGTAAAATGTATGTTGCATTTCTTTGTTGTATCCTGGTTTGATGCAAGTAGCATAGATGCGCAAGCGAAACCTGCTGGTTTAGAATGTAAATATTGTGTATTTTGCACCTTATGTATGTTTTATGTGAATGGAAATGAATAAACTTCACTTTGTAGTTTATGCGGCACTGGTACACGCGCTTCTATATTGTACGGGAGAGCAGTCTTGAGATGCCTGTCGTACTTTATTAGAACCCCCCCCCCCTCTTCTATTGTTTTCCCCTCTCTAAAGGAATCATATTTTAGAGCGCAGCTCTTTGGCACCCGTTCCTGGGTCTCGCGGCGTCGGCGTTGTCCCTCGTTGTTTTGTTGTGGCTGTAGGAAGAAGGAAAAGAAAATGCACAGGCCTGCTACTGGCTCTGTAGCTGAGCCACCTCCGCTGCCTCGTGCGGACAGAAGAGAAAATAGAGAAGAAAAAAGAGAAGATAAAGTACGGCTGGCATAGGTGATGACTCGTTCAACACCCTCTTGAGGTTGCACAAGAACCGCTCCAAGGCCAATGTTACTAGCTTCAGTGTGTATTTCTGTCTCACCCTGCTCATCGAAATGGGCTAGAACAGGTGGCGATTGGAGACGGAAACGCAGCTCTGCAAAAGCAGCTTCTTGCTTGTGAGTCCAAACAAAAGGAGTCTCTCCCCGGGTGAGGCGAGTCAGCAGTTCAGCAAGGTCAGCAAAGTTATAAATAAAACACCGGTAGCAACTGCACAAGCCGAGAAATCTGCGAATAGCTTTCTTGTCACGTGGAATCGGAAATTCCGCAACAGCAGCAAGTTTGCCAGGGTCGAGCTTCACGGCGGTGGCGCTGACGACATGGCCTAGGAATTTGAGCTCTCGGTAATATAATAATAATAATTGGTTCACAGGAAGGGAAAGGCGCCGTATCTGTCACACTTGTTTCTGTGGACACCTGAACCGCGCCGTAAGGGAAGGGAGGAAGGCGGGAAGTAAAGTGGAAAGAGAGAAAGAGGAGCCGTAGTGGAGGGCTACGGAGTAATTTCGACCACCTGGGGATTTTTAACGTGCGCTGACATCGCACAGCACACGGACGCCTCTTCGTTTCGTCTCCATCTAAACGCAGCCGCAGCTCTCGGTAGCCAAAGTGGCATTTCTGCGCCTTGAGTGTTAGGTCAGCGGATCGAAGGGCTTCGAGTAGTGACCGCAGGCGCTGAAGATGTTCTGCAAACGATTCGGCAAAGACCACCACGTCATTTAGGTAGACTAGGCAACACTGCCCTTTATGGCCGGCGAGGACAGTGTCCATCATCCGCTGAAATGTGGCCGGGGCGGAACAAAGTCCGAAAGGTAGAACTTTAAATTCGTAAAGACCGTCTGGTGTGACAAAAGCAGTCTTCTCACGATCTCGCTCATCTACCTCAATCTGCCAGTAGCCACTTTTTAGACCGATTGACGAAAAATACTTTGCACGCCGAAGGCGGTCGAGAGAGTCGTCAATCCGCGGCAAGGGGTAAACATCCTTCTTGGTTACGGTGTTTAGCTTGCGGTAATCAACGCAAAAATGTAACATGCCGTCTTTCTTTTTAACTAGAACGACCGGGGTGGACCACGGGCTATTTGAAGGCTGGATAGCATCACCTTCGAGCATCTTCTTAACTTGTGACTTAACGTCACGCTCGGTCAAAGAGACGTGGTAGGGATGCTGGTGGATTGGACGCACATTATCGAACGTCACGATTTGGTGCTTGGCGATGGTAGTTTGATGCACTTTTGACGACGATGCAAAATACTCTTTGAATTCGAGTAACAATGAAAGCAGCTGTTCATGCTGGCTGGCCGATATCTCTGAGCTGACATCCAGATTGTCGAGGGATGTGGGCGGTAGCACGGTTTCTGAGGATAAGCCCTCGGAGACATCAGAGATGCGTTCGGCGAAAGCTACGCCGATACTCGTGCGTAACATTAGTAACAAGTACCTGTGACTGACCACAGTGAAGATGGATCAAACTGCCGGCCACGCAGACTCCTTGCGTCAACAGTAACTAGACGTTAGTTTCGGCTGTTACGTCATCATCGTGACATTAACGAAGGTGCTGGTTCGAGGTGGTAGCGTGACACTGTTCGCATAAACTCGACGCACATTGAGTGGTCGCTTTGCACTGCTGAGAGCCACCGCTCTCTCAGTAGAAAACGAGACCTTAAGATCACGGAGGTCAATAATTGCTCCCGCACATCCACCAAATTTGTCACGGCGTTGGTGACTGGGGCTAGACTTATAGAGCCGGTACACGTGAATTTGCACGGTCACAGTTTTAGATACGTCCTGCGAAAGCTAGCCGATTCACTTCGCCTTTCGCTCTGAGCGCCACTTCAACGTCTTTCGCTCCGAGCGCCCCCTGGCAATATATACATTGCCTGACACTGTGCCACACAACCTTCCAGACCCCTGTCTACTCTTTTCCGCTACCGCTGCCCATCTGTCTCGCCTCCTGGGACCGGAGCTTTCAAAATGCCCTCGAACCCTTCTTGTCCGCTATACAGCGTTAGCAGTATGGCTATAACCTATCTGCTGTTAAGGTTAATAACTACGCATAACCTGCTCCTTCAAAATGCCCACGATATCTCCGTATCGTATAACCCGGCTATATATGGTGTCCTTGAGATTCGCGGGCATTCATGGAGAAGTCGCTCGCTTTCGCTAATTGGTTTAGCCGTACTTATCTTTTCCTTAATTTTTATTACGCCTGACATGACATAAACATAGCCTAAATACGTCTGTCACGTCACAGCCGTTGCACGGCTTTTGAAACTGAAACAGAACTGCATGGGGAGAAATGTCCTATTAAATGATTCATTACTTTTTCTTGCAATCTATACCATGCCACAGAAATAATACACAACGAAATTTTTGGTGTTCGTACTTTAAATCGCGGGCAGAGCAAACTGTTGACATTGCCTGAATTTATTGAAAAATTTTGAGTCTATTTGCCGCCTGTCACGCAAACCAGTTGTGGTGCTTTTATAATATTTTGTTCGTGTTAGTTTCGTTTTCCTTAAATGTCCCCTGAAAGGGGTCACAAAGAAGGGTAAACAACGCCATAACAATGATAGTTATTGAACCACCCATCATTCTCCCGCAAAAATTTTCGATCTAGCTTCTGCAACACCAGAGATATCGGCGATTAAAACTGACCCTTCCAATTTTCCCTCTCAACTCGTACGTCGAAGGGAGTCATAAAAAAACAAAGAATACAAGCAAGTTCAAAGCTCCGCCCAGACATACGTCACTTCGACGAACTTCCGGTTGCCGCGCGCTCGCTCGCTTGCGTACTCGCGCCAACCCGTCCTCGCTCGCACACGCCTGAGGAGTTCGCCAGTTCGCGCAGCGACGGTTAGTGTAACCGCGAACCCGTGGTTATCCTATGTTACACGGCGGACCAAACCATGGTTGCACCACTAACCGTGGTTACCGCAAACCGAGCTTGACGACCTCGGTTTGCGGCGTTAACCGAGGTTATGACGGCGTCTGTTGACGGAAGCTACTCGTCGGCGCCCGAGTGCGCGAAACGTACGAGCGGGTCTGCTTCACAAAGTTATTCATTTGCCCACTGTATCATGTTTAAAGATCGATGTATAGATTATGGTGCCGCCCGACGTCTTCGATTACGGCCGACAGCGCAGCGACTGCGTACCGAAGCCTTGTCTTGCCTACAGTATCGTTTGAACGGCAATTGTTGCTGAGCAGAACGTCAAAAAATACGCGGCCTTAGCTATGAAAGTACACGAGTTTACAACGCTTGCAGCACGGGATGCCGCGAGCAGGCTGAGGTACGTTACACAATTACCACGGGGGTGGAACGTGCGAGCGCGGCGAACGCCGGCGCCGTGCGTGACCATCCGTAGTCGTCGCTAGGCCTACATTGTTTCGCTTCGAAGCCGCGGCGGTCGACGCTTTGGAACATGATCAACGCTGTCGTAAATCGTCTACTTATGAAACTGCCTTATAGTGATTCCTATCCTGCCATAGTAAAATAATTATAGGATTAACTCTGCCGACGCATTAATCGCAGAGCTAGTACGAGCAGATCGGATCAGCCGAAATGCACCAGCGGCAGCTGGCTTGGGCAGAAACTAGCTTGTATCACGGCTATCGCTCTTACCAGCAATTTGCTGCTGGTCAGCGATCCTCACGAGGGCTTCATACTTGATATTCGGCTCAGTATTCCAGACGCCAACAAATTTTAGCACGCTTTATTTCGGACATCGGTGCTAACGATCCGCCGTGTCGTTCGCGAACGGTATGCGGGAGGAGGGGCCACAGCGGCGGTGTTTACGGCGGTCGAGGAGGTGCTGCCATCGTGCGGTGCTTGACCGTGCTGTTAACGCCCCGTCGGACGACACTCCGATACTCCTGAAACCACGTTATATAAATAAGATATTTGTAAATGCAGCTTCGTTCTGCCGATCCCTGCGTCGCTTCGGTTGTTGCACTTAATGGGCAATGGCCACCTAACCGATAAGAGCGGCGAGCTGTGTAACAGCCCGCACAGAGTTCGAGCAGCGCACGAGCAGACGACTTTCGCAGCTACCGGAAGTGTGTCCGTGGCGTCATGGTTGCAGTGACCGCAGCGAATGGCAGCTTCTAGCAAGCCTTGCCAGTCAACCGACCCGTGACGTCACGGGACTAAGAAATAGTTCCATGCGACACCGCCAAGCGACATTCTCTCTGCCGCGAATTTCAAAAAACGCTGTTTTTAAAAATTAATAATAAATCGTTGGCTTTGTTCCAAGGAGTTATACTTTGCGTTAATGCTCAAAAGGATGTGTTCTACACACTGAACATGTTTATCAGTGGTTTCTTGGGGGCCGTTTCCGTGGACCTTTAAGGAGCAAGTTACTGCTTATTGTTTTTTCAGTTTTATTTCCTTTTTACAATGTAATAAATTCCGCACCATTTCTATACAGTCTATTCAGAGCTTATTTAGTTGCAAACTCTTTAATTACTTTTAAAGAGTCTCCACTACATCAGTCAGTTAGGGACTGTCCAGAAATGCCCCCATTTGCATGATATTAAGTACCATAACGACGTAGCTACTCGAGTAATGCAACATATCTTACAAAGTGCCGGCGATTCGTTTCAAGGCCTCACATACCGTCAAGTACACTGGCAGAGCGTGGGGACAGCTTTTTTCCAGGTATGTGTCGTTAACCGAGCAAATACACCCTTTTTAAAAATGATTTCGTCCTTTTCCATAAAACGCGATGTGAGAAGCTGGCCACTAGCCGCGCTTTCTAACTCACCTCTAGTATTTCCTTCCACCTGTGTTCGAAGAACTCAACAGTGTGCGAGGTCTCAGCTGTTGCGCTGAGCTGCGGTAACAACGCCAGCGCTTCAGGCTTATATTAAGGCGGAGAGACGAAGGAAATGGTCTTGCTCGGCAATAACAAAGATTTCTTGTGACATCGTTCCTCCCAATATTCAATGTCGTTCACCAACTCTCCAATTCTACAGATACTTTAGAGTAAGATACTTTGCCAGGTTGCGCTACCTAGTGGATCGCTTTCGAAAATCTCACCAGAGCTCAAGCGACTTTTCCATTCTTCTTCGGAAGATGGCACTGCAGTGCCAGTACTGTCAAGACAGTAAGACAGTCACTGTTCCTGAAGCTCTGGGGTTTAGAGATAAACCTGGAACGGAGGATACAAGACAGTAACCTAGGTTTTAACCTGTCATATAGATTAGGTGGAAAGGCGGTAGAGCAGCGCCTCTCCGGTTTGATGTATGCAGACAATATTGTGCTGCTAGCTGAGAGTCTGGAAGAATTGCAAACTCTAGTTAAGTATTGCGGGGACGAAGGGGACGCTCTAGGCTTCAGTTTTAGTGCAGTTAAGTCGGGTCTGATGATTTTCAACGGCTCAACTGATCAGGGTCTTAAAATACAAGGCCATGAAATACCTAGAGTAGCAGAATATAAATATCTGGGGGTATGGGTAAACGAAGGATTGGCATACATTGGAAAGCATGAGCAATCACTTAAGGCCAAAGGGCGAAGGAATGCCGGGATAATGAAGCATAAGGCATTGTGGGGATACAACAGGTATAAGGTTTTGAGGGGTATTTGGAAAGGAATTATGGTGCCCGGACTTACTTTCGGAAATGCGGCTTTGTGCCTAAAATCAGAGGTACAGTCGACATTAGAAACAAATCAGAGATCCGTTGGACGATTAGCACTAGGTGCCCACGGCAAAACTACAAATGAGGCAGTACAGGGAGATATGGGCTGGGCATCTTTCGAAGTACGGGAAGCTCAGAGTAAAATATATGAGGAACGCCTGAGGAAATTGGACAGTAAGAGATGGGCAGCTAAAGTATTTAAATACCTGTACTTAAAAAGCATTGACTCACAATGGAGGAAAAGAACTAGGAAACTAACTAGTAAGTATGCTAGTCACAAGGACGGAGAAATAAAGAGCATTAAGCAACAGGTAAAAAACACAGAAGGTAAAAATTGGGTATATTCGATGGAAAAGAAACAGAGTGTGGAATTATACCGAAAGTGGAAAATGCAGATCAGGAAGGAAGATTTCTTTGATAACTCAAGAGGCAGCGCCCTACTTTTTGAAGCTAGATCAGGGTGCCTTAGAACACGCAGCTACAAAAAGAAATTTAACAATGGAGATGACGCATGTGCTGTATGTGGAAACTCCAGTGAAACAATGGACCATATTATACTCGAATGTAATGGTATCCATCCGGAAGTTGATGCAGGCGCAATCACTGTTCCTGAAGCTCTGGGGCTTAGAGATAACAGTGGCCGGGTGAATAAACCGGCGGTGGAAACTAGCAAAAAACGACTGGAAGATTGGTGTCTTAAAAGCAGAGAAGTGACATAATGTTAGTATTTAGGAACAAAAATTTAATAAATAGAATGATGGTTTAGTTAACCATTCTGAATCAATAATTAAGATATAGGGAGAAAAATGAGCATGATAGCTACTGCTACCAGCCCGTTTCAAAGGGGATGCTCCTATATTCCACCCATCCATCCAGCGTAGGGCTCCTCTAGCCTTAGTAGGGCGTAGTGTTCCTGTATATGTAGGGCGCAACAGTTTTGGTGCCGACACGTTTCAAAGGGTATGGCCCTGAGCATCATCATCATTATCATCATCATCAGCCAGTAGCCCGTAGTGTTCCTGTATATGCTCCTGCACTAGTAGCTAGTAGGCCGTCTAGTAGTAGGACGTAAGGTCCCTTTAGTGGGCCGAAAAAAATGCAGCGACGCGGGAGCGGGTGCATTGAGACCTCCTAGTATTTGCTCAATACAAAACCACAAGTGAAACAGATCAGCGGACATGGGCTGGACAAAGTTTGAGGAGCGGGAAACTCGGAGTGGAATATGTCACGAAAAACGTTTCAGAAAGCTGAACGGAAATAGATGGGCAGTAGACGCATTTAGTTATTTGTACAGTGAGAGTTGACTATAACCGGCAGTAACAGTACTGGAAGAGTAGCTATGCATGCAACTATAGCGCAGAAAAATGGGCTTGAAATATCGGGGTATGAAAAGGCAAGGGGGTGAAAATAAATAGTTAAACTAAAAACACGCACACAGACACATTCTGAACCACCGTGAAAAGCGGGTAAGCAACAGAGTAACGGATTGCAGCGCCCTGATGTCTGCGACAATATCCATAAGTCTTAGAATGCCAAGCTCCAAAAAGAAATTTAACAAGGACAATGAGACGCACGTCATCATTCCGCGATAACTCTGTAAAAGCAGTTGAAAGTATTTTGCTATGTTGTTGAAGTATGCATACGTCGCCGCTATTCTAGTTCACTATAGTCGCCGCGAACACAGGCAACATCCCTGAGGCCCTAGAGTTTGCAGATAACGAAGGTAATATTAACCCTTTGAGGGTTTTTGCCATAAATGTACGGCGGCGGTTTTCCGTCCCGCAAGGTCTTTGCAGTACCGGTCGGGTTTCAACCCTTCGTTTGAAATTTCGAGCCCTAATGGGGAATACATACTCACTGGGAAGTGCTGCCACCTCCTAGGACTTGCAAGAAGCGCTTGAAATTTATTGCGCTGCATGGATTCTTTCCTTCCTCCATATTGCGCTCAACGTTACTAGTAATGTTGGTTGCGCTGCCTTTTTGCGAAGATAAATAGAAGTGATTCCTAGCTGCAGCGTTTCGCCCGGTCGTTGGCAACGGCGCTGCCCTTGCGCGGTTTCGGTTTCACCACGTGATCGCAACGGAGGCGTATAACTTGATTTCTATCTTTATGGGCGCTTCCATGCGGGGAATAAACAGAACTGATTCCTCTTGTGGCCCGGTCTGCGGCAACGCCCTTGCGTTCACAAAATAGTTGATATGAAACTTCTTAAGAGAATGCAACCCCACAGACGAACATTCCGAAAAACTCCGACCACAAAAACTTCCGAAGAACATCCGTCACGGAGACCGGTACATGCAGTTATCGGAGGAGATGCCTTCTTTCAGACGCCCCCAAACAATGTCAACTGGACAAGAAGCAATCTTCCTGTTGTGTATATACAGGGTCTTCGCTCTTCATTGGCTACCTCGTAAAGGAAAAAACAACAGTCAACACTAGCTGCTGCATCTGGCATCGTGACTCAACATAGGTTTTAAATCCCTTCCCCTTCCCACCTCTTTTGCACCCTTCAAACCATAGCCTTCTTTATACACTCTGCGCCTGGCAACTCCGCGCTCCGCGGCCGTCGCCGCCGCTCCTCCTGTATTGACAAGTTACGCCGCTGGCTGCCGAGAGATGGCGAGAGCGACGTAGGGTCACCCTCGCCAGGTGAGTGCCGGGTGCGCCGTGTTGCAAAACGGTCCGGATAGCCATGCGCTGCGCTTTCTCACTGTTTCGTGGACTGTTTTGCAGTGTGCAAGGTGATACTTCTACTTTTCTCTGCCTTCGAGTGCTGCAGGAATACAGCATTGAACCAACTGGTAAGTGCCAGCTTTGCTTTGTCCTTCCGGAGATCGCTGCGTTCAGCTGCTTTGAGGCTTGTAAAAAATAGTGACAGCATCAAACACCGTGTTTATTGAGCATTAATACTGCAATAGTAATGTTAAGTGTGCACATGTGATTTCTGGACTGCAATACTAATTGCTTCCCTGGCCAGCTCGTCTGCGTAGGTGTTAAATGTGCTCCTGCGAAGTTTTTTTTGCAATATATGCTAATTACGAAATTTTGTAATAAAATAAAAACACAAGATTTATTTATTGTGAAGATGACTACTTTAAAGTGAGTTAAACCAAATCGTGCAAAGCCTATATTAGTTTTCCTTGCCAACTAGCATCGGAAACCGCAAAACACGTACTCAATCGCATTAAGGCCTTTGAAAAATTATGACAGCATCAGAAGTGCGTTTATTACGCGTCAGTAAGGTAATATGAAATGTGCACGTGTATTTTCTCGACTGCGATGCTAACTTCCTCCCTGGTTAGCTCGTCTGTGTGGTATGTTGCATGTGCTCCAGCGCAGTATTTTTTGTTTCGCTAACTGCACAATCCTGTAAAAAATACCCAGGTGGAAATTTTCTGCTGGTTTCTTGCTGGAAGCTGCTGGTTTGTGCTGGAACCAGCAGGTAGCCTGCTGGATTTTTGCTGGTTGTACTGGTTCCAGCAGGGTGCTTGCTGGTTTTCCACTGGTCCCAGCAGGCGACCTGCTGGTTTTCCACTGGTCCCAGCAGGCGACCTGCTGGCTGTGCTGGTTCCAGCAGTGAGCGTCTGCTGGTCTCAGCAGGTAACCTGCTGGCTTTGCTGGTTCCAGCAGGGTGCTTGCTGGTTTTCTTTGCTGGTTTTAGAATTTTGCTGGTTCCCTCCTGGAATGCTACTGGAACCAGCAAGTAACCCACCCAAGTTTACAAACGCATGTAATGGAGTTCATTTACGCACGTGAGAACTTGTTGCATTGCCCTATCGCGAGCTCATTCATTCTACAAAAACGTAGCACGGAAAGTATATACCCGTTTTTACACCATGTTTCTGCTCCGTGATCAAAATATCACCGTAGCTGCGAAAGACACCTTTTTAAAGAAGCTATGCTTTTTTTTTTTTCGGCCGGTAGCCGCAGTGTTATACCGCTATGAGCTATTGCAAACATCAAAGATGCAAAAAACGTTATCTGATCTTTACGAATTTGTTTATCACGGCGTAATGCACGAGGCTGTTACTGCTGTCACCATTATCTGCTAGCGTAGCAGACGATGCGCCTTCGAACGATCTGGTGCAACGATCAGAGCAGAGCGAATACAATTACGTGTAAGATGGTATACAGATAGTAATATTAGCACAATTTGAAATATTTAAGGAGTATTTTTTCGTAACGTTTGACAAACGCGCATTTTCAGCGCTTACGACACTATCGTAACCAGTCTCCGGTTGACGCTCAACAAGCCAAAAGAAGCCGTTCCGAAGTTTAGACATTTACGTAGTGAGCTGTTCTGTGCTGGCTCGTGTTTGCGAATGCAGGAGTGTTTTGTGCTTTTTACAATATTTAAACGTCGTCGTCAGTATGAATTATTTAAGGCATTTTACCTGAAACATCTACGTAAGTTTGAACCGGTCAAGGTGGTGTAACAACTTCTGTCAAGACTGAGAAATGTGATGTGACATCTGCAAGGCCTAGGACCTGCGTGTGTTTGGTAAGTAAAAAAGTGCATCTCATTTCTTTTTTTTTTTTTTTTTTTTGTAGTCCTCGCGTTGTGTAACGTCTAGTGGATTTGCGAGAGCTTATTATAGGCACGGAGGAAAAGAACAGTGAAGCAAGCGGGAACTGTGACTCAAGCGCGCACCACTGCCAGCGCAGTTCGGCAGTGATGAGATCCGCTTACTAGTCGAGTGACTAGTAATTGACTAGTAAGTGAGCTGGTAATTTTGTCGTCCCTAGTTTAAAATAGGCCATATCATTTTGCCGAAGTATCATTGGTGCTATTTTCGGCAAGTAAAATATCTTTGTCGCCCGATTGTTTTTCGCATTGTACGAACAATGGTGAACAGCCAAGGATTCAAAGAACGTCTAATCGCAAGTCAACACACTGTGCAAGATAACACACATTCGATACGGTTCGTTGCAAATAGACTAACTAGACTGTCTTTCCATGCCAATCCATTTGCAGGGTATGGGTGTATGACGAGTGGCATACCAAACAAGGTTAAAAGAATATGCCGCTAAACAGTCATGTCTGGCTAGCAATGGGTATACCTCTGACATCTCTGATTTAATTTGAAGGAGCGAACAGTCTACGACTCCAATGTAAACGTTGGGTATAATTTTTTTTTTAGGGTTGTTGTTATTAACAAGAATGAGTCTTATGATGATTTAGGGAGAAATAATATTGCATGAAAAGCGGCATTGTTTTTCCTTCCACATTTCATTTAATATTCTTTCTCCCTAAATCATCTTAACACTAATTCCTATCAACATCGACAACAAACCTAAAAAGAAAAATTATCCCCAATGTTTACCTTGGACTTCTAGACTGTTTGCTCCTTTAAATTGTATCATAACAAGCCCCTCATTTCATCTAACCTTTCTGGCTATGCCACACCAGTTGTTACGTTGCATCTGCCTAAAGCAATGCAGACACTTTCCTAAGAGTGGCGTTCTCATGGTTGAATGAATGAAACACCATGGGTGCGTGTGGGCATTGGTGCAGCCTGCACAGGCACATGCAAAAGCTAGCCATCCACACATTAGTAGAAGCGCTGCTCATTGAAAATTTTCTCTAAACGTGGTTTGCATCACACTTGACCAGTTCTCATGTGGATTTGCACCAAATATGTGGTTCTTGGGTAGATGCTTTCAATTTCCATTATTCATATTTTATGTGCAGTAGCATGGTTTTGGTAGCATATTTTTCTGGTCTGTCTTTTTTCATGCAGCTACCTTCATGGCACCATCCGAGTTGGAGCTGGAGCACACCTGCTGCAGTACCACAGTCTCGAAGGGAAAATGTGTCCATGCAGATTGCAGAATTTATATGGGCATGGAAAATAAAATTAAACTATGAGTCATGACTGAAACCTCTGCTGTTGCCATTATTTTCTTTGTGCAGTCCAAGGCAGTCGCTGCACCAAATTCTCGTAGGCTGACAAGCCCCCAGAGAACCAATCCACCAAATTCTGACTATATGCAGCCCTCGGTTGAAACCTAGCAGCCAATGGTTCCAATAGCTGCTGGTCCCAGTGGCTGCTGGTCCCAGCAGCTACTGGTCCCAGCAGCTACTGGTTCCAGCAGCTACTGGTCCCAGCAGCTACTGGTTCCAGCAGTGCTGGGTTATTGGCACATTCCCAGCAGCTGCTGGAACCAGCAGCTGCTGGGAATGTGCTAATAACCCAGCACTGCTGGAACCAGCAGGATCCCAGCAGGAAACCAGCAGAAAATTTTCACCTGGGTAAAAACACAAGATTTGCCTATTGTGACGATTATTTTGGAGTGATTGAAACAGAAAGATGCAGCGCGTATATTTGTCTTTCCTTGTTTTTCAAGTTAAAAAAAAAACGTTCGTACGACATGCTGAATCATTGAAAGAACAGCTTATACCAAAATTGTTCTCCTTACAGATCTCAATGGCATACTGCGATGCAGTTGTTCCAATCATCTGTAAATCAAGCTGGCTTTTGAAGTGCTATCAGTGACAGCAGTCACCGTGAACATTTTTCACTACTCGTGGCAATTATTCATCACACCACTTCTACATGGTACTCTTGAAGAACAGTTGCTGTTGTGAAATGTGTAAATAAATGCTGGCGCCTTTCTTCTTAAATTTTGTTTTATTGCAGCGTAGACTAGCATTGTAATTTTTCTATTACCATTGGCGCTAGCGGAGCAGTTATGCAGTTTTTCGAGCCATGAGCAATTTCTTGAAACTGCCTGACATAAAATGTCATATAGCGCTGGTGGTATTGCCTAACAAGTATCATGATCACTTGTTATGCTTAGTGGATGTCGGCCTTAGAAGTAAATATCCTGAATATGCACGATTCCTGCTTAGGAACAGTTATCCCGCTAGCGAATAACAGCACTCCGGCCCCGCGCCGACGTTCGTACCCGTGCGCCTCGACCCCTACGTCAGCGGCGCCCTCAGCGAGGGCAGCGGCAGCGCCGCGCAACTTTATTCGACGGCGCCGCTCTATTGTTCGCGCGGCGCGTTGACAGGCACAGAGAGTATAAAGGAGGTTATGTTCAAACCCATTATCCCTCCTGTATTCGCTCCCTCTTCACCTCTCCTTTCTTCGCTTCACCCCCGAAAAAGGAACCGAGCCGCCTCTAAAACGTCAGGTTTCCCTAAAGTAAAAAAAAGGATGGTTGGAGAAAAAAAACTGCCAAAAAGCTTTTAAAGTAAATGCATTTCGCCTGCGCGCCGTGTGCAGCGCGCGAGGAGGAAATCGGAGCAGCGAAGGAGAGTATCGTAATTTTCTGGATTAAGGGGGTTTACTTTTCTCTAAAGTCCTTCGAACTCTATCGCGCAAGGCAATACAAAAACACTCTCGAAATAGTACCATATATAGTACCATAGAGTGTATAGGCTATGATAGTACCAGCCGTTTATAAAAAAAGGATCTATAAACGATGATATAGTACCTATGCCGCCATCTCTGTTTCGCCGCAGTTTTCCCGCAGTTCCCTCGGCACATCCTCGCTCTTGTTGTGAGGGAAAGATGGCGCTACCAGTGCGAATGATAGAGTTTCTGCAGATACTTTTCTTTTATGCGTCGCTGCGCACAATGCGAGCTCGGATTAAACGTCATCAAATCAGGAAATTACCAAGCCCACGGTAAACCGGCCAAGACAATTAAAACGGAGCCCCAAAACTCATTTTTCTACGAAATTTGAGCTAAAGTACAAAAGGTTCAAACGGTGAGATTATCGGCTAATATATGCAAGGAAGCTTGGCTAAAACGAGGTGAATCATGTGTGTGTGTGTGTGTGTGTGTGTGTGTGTGTGTGTGTGTGTGTGTGTGTGTGTGTGTGTGTGTGTGTGTGTGTGTGTGTGTGTGTGTGTGTGTGTGTGTGTGTGTTTCTTCTTTCACACGCGTGTTGCTGCAAAATAAGGAGTTAATTATTAGGATTCAGAGGCGTCGGAGACATAATCGAGTATGAAGGATTGTCATTTTCGTCAGTGATTGTCAATCGCACAAGCAAGCGTCTATATGAATCAGTCGCTTTTGTCATTCTTTGCTTTAAATAGCAGCGCGTTAATGAACCGAACGAAACAGTGTGTCTCAAATAGGTGATAATTAGTGTTCCTGTACTCCTGCACGCGGGAGCATATACAGGAACACTAGTGATAATACAGCTGAAACCGAAACTTTAATAAAACAATTTATTTCATTACTGCGCCAGTATTACCTTTTTAAAAGACTGGTTCGAATATTATTACGTAAATTGGTGATTACATTTTTAAGCTTTGACTAGTATAACATTTCAAATTTTACACACACACACACACACACACACACACACACACACACACACACACACACACACACACACACACACACACACACACACACACACACACACACACACGCGCACACACGCACACACACGCACACACACACACACACACACGCACACACACACACACACACACACACACACACACACACACACACACACACACACACACACACACACACACACACACACACACACACACACACACACACACACACACACACACACACACACACTAACTAAACTTCTTACCTTACCTCTTTACGTTAGAGGGCGCATGCTACCTTCTCAAATTTCAACAAAACGCAGTCGCGCACACACGCATATATCTATTTGTATACACGTTAACTTTAGTAGTCTAGCATGCTATACAAGGCATTCGTATGGCGGCCACCACAGTTAAAATCTTCCAGTTCCAGTTGTGCTGTTATCAATTATCAGTTATTGCTTCTGTTTACTCGGCTTATCTCATGCTGCTGTGTAGTTCGCCTTCACGCAGCTAAGCGCCGGCTCCGCGCGGAGTTTCACGGTGTTAAAGGCGGTCCCTTTCATCGCTGTTATCGCCGCGAGAGGCTGCTCCTCATCAGGGCCGGTTTCGCATGGGCTCAAAACGCCAGAGAAGTTCGTCTCAGACTCCGTTAACAGTACGGACACTTGAAGGAAAGTTGAAACCGTCGGCGACTGCGGAAGACGAGATGGCGTCGTCCGGGTCCTATCAGCGCATCACCGCCGTCAACGTGGGCCCACCAAGGCACGTTGAAGAAGAACCCAGCGAGAGCTCCGCCGAGATGGAGCGACTCGCCTTGGACTGCCTCTTTCTCCGGCGGTTTCGCAGGCTCGCCAGCATCGTACTGTCAAACGTCGCAGCTGTACTGGTGATGCTCACGCTGCTCGCCTTGTCCGTCGCATACGAAGTGATCGTCTATCAGGTGGGACTCACGACTAGTCAGTACTACGTCGTGCTCGGCAAAAAGGATTGGTGGGGATTCATAAACCAAACTGCCTTCTGCCTCGGCCTCATTGCGCTCGTGGCTTGCATCAAGAGCTCCAAGACGTACGTTTCGAGTACAGTCACTGTTCAGTGGCGTCAGCTGCTCACCAAGCGCCTTCAGGAGCTGTACTTTTCGCGCAAGGTCCACTATCGCGTGAACGTTGTCGAGACTAGTATAGACAACCCGGACCAGCGAATCACCCAGGACGTGGATCGGTTGTGCCAAGTGCTCAGCGATATTGTGCCCACCTTACTTATATCCCCCTTCACGATAGGTTACTACAGCTACCAATCCTTCAGCGTCGCAGGATTCATCGGACCGTTAGCCGTGTTCATCTACTTTATTATTAGCACAATTGTGAGCAAGCTACTCATCACCAGAGTCGTGCCTAGAGTGTACGAGTTAGAGAAGCAAGAAGGTCGTTTCAGGTACAAGCATGCTCAAATAAGGGCCAACTCTGAGTCAGTCGCATTCCTGGACGGGGAGTTTGCAGAGCTGGATTCAACGGAGGGACACCTGGTTGAACTAGTCAGAGCACAGCAGTCTGTATACAACCGCCAGCTCCCACTCAATCTAGGTGTTTACTTTACAGACTATGCCGGCAGCATCCTGAGCTTTCTGATCATAGCAGTGCCACTTTTCAGTGGAGCGTACGACGACATCTCGACAGCAGACCTCAGTGGAGTCATCAGCAAAAACACATTTGTCTCCATGTATCTAATCAGTTGCTTCAGTAAGCTGGTTGACCTGTCGAGTGGAATTTCAACTGTGGCTGGGAATACGCACAGGATTTCTGTTCTCTTGGAAAGAATGGAAGCTATAAATGAAGAAGATGAGCTTTTGGAACAGTTAAAAAAAACTAAGCGGCCTCACGATGGTGAAGACGATGCTGAAACTGGTATGTTCCTTGACCAAGCTTATTCTTAGCATAACCTTTACAAGGATGCACTGGGTTAGCATGCCATGCTTTGAGACGTGGTCAGACATATGCTATAGTTCATGTTTGTAGTTTAAATCCCCTTTTTTATTTTACTTCATACCAGTAATGCAGCTTGAAAAACTCTTTGGGAATTGCTTTGTTTGGTTGCTTTAGGGTGGTGCAGTCCTTGATAGGATAATTTCATTAACATCATAAGTCAGGCTATTTGATACATGCTCGTTGGTAACGTGTGCAAACGGACAGAGGAGAACACAGTTGTGTTGTTGTCTCCCGTCATCTTTCTACACCCATTAACATTGAATGTGACAATTTCACCTACCACCTATGGCAGCACTTAAAGCAAGCGAATAATTGTAAATTATCTATAAAAATGGTGACTAAAGTGAACAGTGAAGACAAATTGAAGCTTCCCTGTATTGATAGGCTGACATTCTGATAAGGTAAAAAGGTTACTCTCAATTAATACAGAGCTTTTTGTAACTAGAAAAGGCCAGGAAATTAAATACAGGTATTATTGATATGGGCTGTATCTGCTAGAAAACTGCAGTAATGCCTGTGCAATGTTTCTTTCAAGTGTGTGAGGCTTGGGCAGACTGCGATTCGCTTTGATTCGGTGGTCACAGCATCCTTGTTGTCACTGATGGCATGAGTTAGAATCGTGTAGAGAAGGAAAGATCCAAATCACAATTGAATGCAACTCTGACAGAATCCACAGATGTAGAGGCATATTCCGGTGCTTAAGAAACTGCAGCACATTCGCGAAAAGACAAATGGTCCATTTTTACTCGGAACAGTTTTATCAAGTTGTACTTCTTTCTGTAAATTATCAGGTTTAAGCTATGTTGGAAGCATTGGTGGCTCAAGCTCATTTTGAAAAAAGCAAGGATTTTAAGGATTGCTAGAAACTGTTCATGCAACTGATGTTCAGACTAGTTTGGGGGCTGTTGCAATCAGTCCCTTGAAAAGTTTGCTGAAAGTGAATGCCAAGCATTTCTGTTTTGGAATGAGTGCGGTACAGATTTGACTATGATTGAAATTTCCCCAGCACAAGATGGTGCTTCTTGACAAGCATGTCACTGCAGCATATCATGCTTTCATTTTGTTTTGCAGAAGTCTTGCCGCACTTCACCCTGAAGAATGTCTCCTATGGAAGTCCATATGATGAGAACATCTTTGTTGAGGGTCTTACCCTCGAACTGGGTCCTCCAAAGAGTGTATTCATCACAGGCCCGAGTAACAGTGGCAAGACATCCCTGCTTAGGATTCTGAAAGGCCTGTGGTCCCCATCTTCGGGTGCGGTTGTCAGAGAGTCTGAGGGTTCCCTCTTCCTGCCTCAAGTGACCTGGTTCGGGACAGGCAGCCTCAGGTCTCAGCTCTACTACCCATACACACCGCCAAAGACGACGCCACACGAAGAAGGTGAAATATGGAGGTAGGAAATTTATTCTCTTATACTTTGCAGACAAATTGAAACTGGTTGCGGCCTCACAGCCATGGTTCCCTGGTAACATAAAGCAATGGTGGATTCATTGCAGGCGGTTCCCTTCTAGCGAGAATTATTTGAAACAAAGACTGTGAAAAACCCTGATTTTTAGATTCAGTAGACCCCAGAAAGGCTTGTGCAAACAACACCACTTTCCTGCTACCCCATTCAAGAGTTGCTCATTAATCTGCCCTTAACCTAGTGCACACATTTCTGTTATTTTGTTTTTCGAAAATTATTTTATTTCTTGTATTATGGTATCGGTATTGTATTATTGACGTTGATACCAAATGAATTGTGCACATGAGCTGTGTGAGTGGCTGCGTGTCATAGTTAATGGCAGCTCTTTGTTATTATGGGTCACATTAGGTTCGTTAGTACACCCTGTGGACCAGTACATAAGCGTTAGTGTACTTCACCACTATCAAAATGTGACTGTCACCATTGGGTTTCAAGCACATGGCCTTCTGCTTAGGAGCGGAATGCAATAGCCACCACTTTCTCCAATGGCTCAGTGGCTGTTGAGCATAAGGCTTTAGAACAAAATCTTGGCTACAGTGAGAGTAACAGATTAAAGAAGACACAGCCTATATATGAAACCCCTGCATAATCATGCTTTCAACTACTGGCAATGTACTGAGCTGTTACTGCAATGATAATCTCAATAGCAGAAAGCCTTCCTTAAAGAGCTCCACTAGCAAACATCTGAAAACTTATTATAAACCAGCCTTATGGTTTTGATTGCTTAAAACTACATTAAACACGGAAACACCGCAAAGGAGCACAGGGCTGCAGTAACAGATCCTGACTGCAATGTCTGTACCTTGATGGAGGGGAAGTGCAAAATATGCCTCTGTTCTGCAATTTCAGTGGATGTGAAGAACCCTAACCAATAAGCATTGAGTCTCTACTGCAATAACTCTTCTTACATTTCACTTCCCTCTCCATATGTTCCCCCACAGTTTAGTCATCTTGCATAAGTGAGGCAGTTACTGCACCTTTCCTCTCCCTGTAAGCTCACTCATCATGATGAAATTAGAATGGTCACCATAGTGGCTATCATAGGGAGACTTGCAAGAGACTTGCATGTTTCACATTGAACCCTAATAGCTCTCTCCTCTGCTACTAGCTGTTTGTCTGGCGCCACCTTGCTGATCGAGTCTCCAGTTCAGAGTTCTGCATCACGTAGCGGTCACAACACATGGTCTGCATGGACCCAAATAGCACTGCGATGCACGCGTCACACATACTAAGTTATGTTCTCCTATTTTCTCCTTTTTCTGAGTGGCCACCACAGTGGCTCAGAGTTCAGGATGCGTGACTTCTGAGCCTGGAAAGGCGAGTTCGATTCTGGCCACAACAGCCGTGTTTGGGTGGAAGCAAAGAGAAAGGTGCCAATGTACTGTGCGATGTCAGTGCACATCAAGGAACCACAGGTTGTCGAAATTATTGGAAGCCCTCTACTACGACACTCTTCATAGCTCAGGCTGCTTTAGGACTCTCTAACTCCTGTAAACCAAACCTTTTTCTAAATAGAACACCTTATAATTAGCTTGGGTCTACATCTCAAGGGTACTTACCTTCTTTTGGTTAAAACCTAATTTCAAAAATTGAATTATGCATCCTTTGTGTATATTTTTTTTTCTGTGTGAACTGAAAGGTCCAATTCTCATTTATACCTGTAGTGTTGCAAGCTCAGTCTCTTGGCCTTTATTTAAGCAGTCTCAGTGACAGCTGCCATGGAAAACACAAGACTGTTCTCAGCCTACGCTGAATATAGCAGTGCTAACTTCCTCGTCATGTCTGTAACAACCTGAAGAGATGCAGGTTCGGTTTGATTTGGTTTGTGGTGTTCAACGTCCCAAAGCGATTCAGGTTATGAGAGATGCCGTAGGGGTGTGCTTCGGAAATTTCGACCAACCGGGGTTCTTTAGCGTGCACTGCTATCACACAGCATATGGGCACCTTGCTTTTCGCCTTCATCGAAAAGTGGCCACCGTGGCCGGGATTCAATCCCACATCTTTGGGCACAGTAGCCGAGCGCCCTAACCGCTGCGCCACCCAGATGGGGTTAATTCAGTTTCAGTCCATGCAGTACAAAAATAAAGACACTAGGAAAAGCAATGTGCACAGTTGCATAGAAAGCCAAGGGAAATTTTGGTGCAGGGAAAATGCTAGTGTTGCATTTCTTATGTAAAGTGTGTTGGGATGGATGGGTTGGGACAGTGTGTTGAATCTTCTTTGGGAAATCTCTTTGAAATCTCCTTTAGGAATCACTACAGGTGTGTTTTATAGCGCCACACACAGAACTGAGGCTAAAGACAACCAAAGCAAACTGCTTGCCATGCTCAATTTCGATAGAAATTTATCCCATAGGCACGCCAGTTTCGTCCAAATGCACAGCACACGGCCACCTTGCTCCACTATAAGTAATCCCTGACAAACCTAGGCCTGTAGTAAAATCCCTTCTACTGATAGAGTGTGCAGGCCATTTACAGAAAGCGGACTGCTCACCAGCTACTTAGCGCTAGTAGCATACGACCTGCACGCTATGAAGAAATTCTCAACTGGAACACGTCTAGCTCCAGTGATGGCTAATCTAGCCTGTTTGCACACATAAGGAGCTGTGAAAATGGCTTTGGTTTTTAAGAATGTTAAGCAGGGAAAACTACCCCATTCAATGTGCCGAATAAATGGCTTATTTTGATCATTTGGCACCCAGTCTAACAGGTTTTATGCTCATTTTACGTATGGTAAATAGTATTATCTGGCTAGTGAAAGAAAAAGTTTGAAGAATACATTTGAAATGATAAATCACATGTTAGCTAGTATCATGGCATTAATTTGAAGAAAAATCAGTGCAAAGAACGAGGACAACCGAGAATAACAGATGAACACAATGCTATCTCGCAACTGAGATGTTTAGTGACAGAAGTACATTTATACCATCTAGGCATGCACGAAAGGAAGCATAAGAAACAAAAAATCGACAGCAGGAATGTGTCATCACCGATAATGTTGACTTGAAGAGGTAGCTTCTCATTCAAACAACTGTACAAAGGGATGACTGGCACACTCTGCTCCAGCCCTTCGGATATGGAAAGATTCAGACACATCTCGTGTTAGCCTATCTGACTGGCATAACAAGATCAAAGTTTGATCGAAGAGTAGCTTACATAATGCTTCCTTTTCGTTTTTGTGCTGTCTCCTTCATTCTGTCCACTTGTGGTGTAATGTTTAGACAGATGCATTCCAGCCGGGTCACTTCATGACCCAGCCGGAACGCCTTTTTTCTTTTTTTCTCAAAATGAACCCATTCCAATTAGCCCACTTCGCCGTGCCCATGGCATTCATGGCAGATCTTTTCTTTTTTCGTCTTTATGACGGTGACACAGTGTGACACTGTTCGCATTGTTATAGCCCTTGCAGAGAGAGCAATGCAACCACAGTGAGATAACATTTGGAGGCCTTGCACCTACTTTCAGTGATGGGAGTTAATCTTTGGCACAGGCTCTCTTATCTTCCTGAAAGGCATATTTGTAGGCTTTCTCATTGTTGTCCATGAGTCATTAGCTTCCTTTCTATCTTATCTCCATGTTTTGGCCATGCGCATCTATCTTTATCTTGTGTTTTTAGCCAACTGTTCCTGTGAGGTGTATCATGCTTTGTCCGTGTTACTGTTTTCCCGAACATCAGTCCCAATCAATTGTTATGACTCTTTTTGGTTTATCTGCTTTCTGGCTGCTCACATCGTGTCACAGTGGAACAATTTCTATTTTTATTGTGGCATGATTCTTCTGCCAGTACCAAATTTACTTACTTCATAAACAAACCTCCTATGTTTGTCATGCATTAAACATGTTTTCTGTCTCGAAGGCTCAGTTGCCCGTAATCTTCAGCCCAATTTAATCAATGGAATCTTGGAATTTGCTGCTTTATTTTGATGAAGGAAAACGCAAAAACACACCCATGTGCGGTGCAATACCGGTGTGCGTCAAAGTGTCCAAGGAGGTAACAATTAAATGAGTTGGCTGCTACGGCGTCTCTCATGGCCTGTGGGCTGCTTTGGCACCTCAAGTCGTGCACATATATTCCTCATCTTCACTGAAGGGATCTGTGCAGGTCCGAGTATGATTCTTGATTGACATTTGAACTTTTGATGTGACAATCTTAGTTGCCGAAGCTGCCTTACCCCTTTCGGTACCCTGTGCGAGCCTCTGCCATAGATTAAAATTCAGGATTCTTGCTGTTACACAGTTTTTCTTCCCTATGTGTTTTTACTGCTCATGTAGCCTTTATGCCCATGGTATTTACTTACCTTTTGAAACACTTTTCAATATCCCTTAGCTCTTTGAGCCACTGATAGAATAGCCTGATCAATGCCTTATTCAGTGTAGTTGCTGACTGGTTTTATATTCAGTGGAATTTTGCTTGTTTGGGCCCTGGTATCCTTTTTGTATCAGCCAAATGTGACAGGCAAGTCACTGCGGCTGACGTTGATCGATGAAGGCGACCAAAGGCCTTGGTTTAGGCTTAGCCAAGGTAGATCGCAAAAAGTATACTGTAAGCATAGTTCCCAATGAGCATGGCCAATGCTATGACATTCCGATGTGGCTTTGCTGTATCAGCTTTATCACTAAATCTGTTTTTAAATATTTGCATTGCTCTCCGTTGAGTTTAAACAGAATGATTTTCAGAGGAACAAGTGGACCTACGTGCGAGTAATTACTGTATTGTGACACTGAAAATACACTGTAGTGTGCCTCAAGCCCCACAATCAATACGGAGCCTTTAATTGAGGCAGTGCGAATGCGCGCCAAAATGTCAAAATGTCGATGCAGCTAAGTGTGACCAGGTTGAGGAAGGCAGAGGTAGGGAGGCACACTGTACTTGTGCCACTCCACAGGGGTGCGATCATGTGACCACGCTATGGGCATAGGCCATCCCTTGAGGCAAGTATTCGCAGATTATGACCAGCAGCTTATTAGTATTGCTCAAAAGGAAAGTATATAACAGTTGCATCTTACCTGTACTCACCTGTGTGGCTGAAAGTTGGAGGCTAATGAAAAGGGTTCTGCTTTAGTTGAGCACAACACAGAGGGCTATGGAACTAAAAATGGTAGATGTAACGTTAAGAGAAAGGAAACATGCAGAGTGGATCAGAGAAATAACTCATGTTAGTGACATTCTAGTGGAAATCAAGAAGAAATGGTTATTAACAGGGCATGTAGTGCGAAGAGGACAACCGATGGTCGCTTAGGGTAACAAATTGGATTCAAAGGGAAGGTAAGCGTAGCAGGAAGCAGTGGAAAGTTAGGTAGGCAGATGAGGTTAAGAAGTTTGCAGGGGTCAACTGGATGCAGCTAGCACAAGACCAGGCTAATTGGAGGAGTATGCGAGAAGCTTTCTCTCTGCAGTGGGTAAAGTCTAGCCGATGATGATGAATGTGCGCCAGTTCTTATGGACTGTGTGATATTGTTGTGTCAGTTGAATAAGGCGGCTTGTGAAATTGTTTGGGGCGGGGGCGTTGTGGTTTTCATGACAACTGTTAATGTCCAATTTCCCCAGATCAGGGCATAGTTGATTGCATGCTGTGAGGAAGTGGTGCATCACGGAAGACGGGGGTGGTGAAGAGCGTTGATGCGAGCATGGACCTAGATTCGGTATACGCACCAAAAGATCAGATGGCCATTAATGCAGAAATTAGCCTCGATAAGATCTGTTGGACCTTGGCAATACTATTACAAGTGTCATATGGGAGCGTGCCTTGTGTTCGTGGCTGCATACTTTTCTCCATACTTCTCTCCTGACATGACAGCAAAGAGATTTGCAACATTCTTCATGTATGCGTTGCTGTGCACGTGCCCAGTCCTGTCATTTTAAAGATGTCTACATTGACGCCCTTACAGTCAGCTAAGCTGTTAGTCTGTTAGCGAGAAGGTTCCGGGGGAAAGCAAGTCATTTTCATTGCTGCAGTAGTCAAAATGTCGATGCAGCTAAGTGTGACCAGATTGAGGAAGGCAGAGGCAGGGGGGTGCACTGTACTTGTGCCAGCATGACCCTGCTATGCGCATAGCCCATTTCTTATGCATTGCACTAACTTTCACTGCATGACAGAAGGGGGGGGAGGGGGGGGGAAGGGTGCTGGAAATCTGCATGTGCATCCTGCACGGGCTGCATCCTTCTGTGTAATTGTAATTACTTGCCAGTTAGTGCATAATTTCTGCTTTTGCAGTTGAATTGTTTTATTCTTTGTGGCATTGTGGAACAAAATTGTTGCATTTGCCTCAGGTGCCAGTATACATAAAATGGCACACTTAAGTACATAATTTCGCATGATCAGTTCTACCAACCTATCAAGAAAACCATTTAGTGTGTTTCCATCTCTTTTGGTAACAGGCCTCTGTGGGGTTTTGTGTGCTTTTAAACGGGCTGCTGTGCAATTCAATGACACCCTTTTTGCAAGGGAAAAAAAGTTTTTTCAATCTTGTAGTCCTATAGCTTTGTCCACCAGTTTATAATACTTTTAAAGCAGTTCCCGATCTGAACGCATGTTTCCTTTTTACATAAGTTAAAGACTTCGGTATGAATATGTACATTATATGAGGTATTTCTATTAAAAGGGCAGTCTACTGACTTGTTCTTCCCAAATTAGCAAATACCTTGCTATGGCGCTTAAATACATAGCAGAACAATTTAAAACTTCACTTTTTTTCATATGGTAGCCCCGCTTTCTCAATGGTAGCTGGCATCTGCAAACCTGGACATCGAGTACACAGCATATTAGTATAGTAACTGTGTTTTTGAATGAACATGACAGCTGCTGCACCACCTGAGGCATGCAGTGTCAATGTTTGAGCATGACAATAAGCAAGCTGCGTAGGTTTTGTTAAAACTATAATTGAGATAGTAAGATAGGTTAAAATTAAATAAAATGAATATCTGAACTTAACAAAACTAGTGATGTCTGTCACGGATTTCAACAGCTGTTTTGCTCATAGCAGCGCTGCCAGCAGTTCCACTACCAGTACAGTGGCATTGTTGTGCGATTATTTCTTTTAAAGCATTTTAAAAGCCGATTCACCAGCTTTATCAGTAAAAGTAGGTGTAATTTATTGAAAGACAAAAAAGAAGAAAGCTGCCTTAGTTGATACAGACAAAAATAACTTGACCTTGTGACACTGTGGCATATTCATGAAACATAGTATATTCACTTCATAAGCTACAGACAGCTACCATGTTGGCCCCACCGAGACAACAGGGCATGATGCTACTATCCAATAAGACCTGACTTCTTTGACTAATTGATGCCATCAGTTCCACCTTAAACTATGAATTCTGCTCTCTTTAACCTCATTACCTCTACCAGGTAGTAAGGTGTGCGAAAATATGACAATATTTGTATACTCGTCACTGACAATAGACTCTCCCTTTAAGTGGTTGGTACAAATTTGTACACCTTTTTGAATGGAACCAGTTCCTAGCTGGCTTTAAAATAATCTCATTCAACTTCTAGAGTCATTGTGATTGCAATTATTCCTATTTTTATGCTTGTAAAGGTTTAATAGGCTAGTGCTACGCTTCTTATGTTTATTCTTTATGTATCTTCTTATTCATATATCTTTGGCATCATGTATATTTCTCAGTGTTGCAAAAATAAGCCTATTTTGTGGGGTCACTGCTCTTCCTTCATCTTTCTGTTGTCTAATTAGCATTGCTTTACTTTATATGCTGCATACTGCTACGACCTTCCCAAATCTCAGTTTTGTTCAAATTTATTTATTATATTTCTCATCGTGGTCTCATGAGACTGGGTGCAGTAAACTCATCAGTTCGGCCTTGAAAGGACCAGAAGAAATGTTGGAATTAACAGAAAGGTAGGATTATTGAATGGGCCTGCAAAAACTGACGAAAACCATTTGCATCACTGTAATTTCATCTAATGAACATCTGCATGATGGTTCTCTTCATTTCTGATGAAACTCAATTTGGGAATGACGGTCTTTTCCAGTTTCTTTAAGTGCTTTACTTTACACACACTGTCTGGAACGTTGAGTAGTGCTTCAAAATCGTAAAGCCTCCGCTACCATTTTCACTGTGCGACGAAGTTACCTCTTCACAAAATGGCCTTGTCACTTTTTGAGGATGCTTCATTGCACAATTCACGTGGAGAAGCATCGCGGTGAAGCGCACTGTGCAGAGAACCTGCCCGGGAACAGCATACAGTTTCATCCTACTGGAAGCAGCATGTAGATTTACGTGAGGAATATGTGTGTAGGCATTAGAACAGCGTGAAATCATAAAAAATAAAATGACAATGACGCACCAAGTAAAGTCTAAAGCTACTTGAGTGTCGATGCACGTGCGAACACTGCTGTAGGTTGATGTAAAGTTAAACAAGGCGAAGTCGAAGCTATGCGACTGAGCTGTGTTTTGGAAATGGGGAGCTTTCGATTATTGTATTGCCTGTCATAGTATGCACGAAGTGCGTGGTCACCACTGTTCTATGCAGTTGAAGTTTGGGAAGGTCTGTTCCTGTGATGGTGGGTTGTACCTCAACGCAATCCTCTGTCTGAATCAACCGGATCAGTTCCACCCATTGCTTGAATTAGCGAGCGCCCGATGCCATAGGCCGCACTCTTAGTTCAAATTATCAGCATTCCCTATAAACTTTCAGATAAAAATTTCGGTAAATGATAATGGAGGTCGAATTAACAAAATTTTACTGAATGTGAAGAGCACAACCTGCTCGGGCATCCTCGCATGCTATGGCACGTTAGCCCAGTTAGGTGAGTAAGGCATAAGCTAGATTTACTATGTTAATTAGCCAATTTTTTTTGCTTTAAAGGAACATTGTTTGTCTCTTAGTTTTTTGTTGAATGCTAGAAATGCAAAACATTTATTTTGAATATTTTAATTTTTCTTAGCTGTCTCAAGCACTCCACTATGGCTTCCCTCATGGCATATGTCTATTTGAGGCAGGACGCAATTCGATTAAAAGCAGGTGATATTTTTTCTTTTTCCCACAGTGAAAGGTAAGCAAGGTTACTGAAGGCATCCCTCTGTTTCATTGAAGTATGGCTTCATAATTTCTTAGTCTATTTCCCCTTAATGTGACCACTTTTTTTTTGCCATGTATATTTAGGACCACTTTTCTGGCAAACATCCCAGAGTCACTTTTTAAGATGTGATTTCTCCATTCACCTTCATCTGAGGGACCTTAGGCTGCCCAGCCATGGCGGTGCAGTGGTTAGAGCGCTCGACTGCCGTGACCAAGGATGCGGGAACTGATCCCGATCGCGGCAGCCGCTTTCGATGAAAGGAAAAAGCAAGGCACTCATCTTTTGTGTGATGTTAGTGCATGTAAAGAACCCCAGGTGGTTGAAATTTCTAGAGCCCTCCACTACGGCGCCTTTCATAGACTAAGTTGCTTTGGGATGTTAAACACAAACCAACCATGGACCTTAGGCTAACCAATACTCAGCATTCTGCTTGTCACCTGTCGCATTCTTGTCTTTTGCGATTATCTATGTTAGCTTATCCACTCTATGCTAGTACAGTGGTTGCATTGTTTGTTTAGATTGCTGCTGTTGTGCATAAGTGTAAGGTTATTTTCTTAATTTTGGCAGTATTTCAGTGAGTGTTTTATGATGTGAAAACTGTGTTGCCAAGTGCTTGACTCTGCATGAGTGAAAGAAAAGAAGAGGGAGTTGGTTTCTGGATTATAAGAACTCTTAGTCCGATGCCCCCATGGTTCCTGCAGCCAGCTGTGCTGTATTGGTTACATGCAGCTGTTCCTTGAGGCTCGAGCTGGACAGTGTGGCTTTGCTCTGCTTGGTTGCGATTAACCAATACTTCCTTATGCTTGTATTGGGTCTAGATGTCGCCATTGACCTTCAGTGCAGCAACCCTTGTGGTAGGGAGCAGTGGTCATTTTGGGACACATTCATCCTAGAACCTAATCGTTTTCACATTCAAGAGCACCCCAAATATCTGCATTAAACATGCAGGATACAATGAAAGAGTATCAGTCAAGTGCGCACACCTGTAGGGCAGTCTCATGGCCCCTTCTTGATGGTGCCATGTTTGACTGGGCACTTTGCCCACTACTAAGGCTGGTTCTACCCCATACTTGTTTTTACCATTTAGGGGTCCTGTAATAGGTAATAAAATTGGCATTGTGATACTGCAGAGTGCTTAACTGGACTACACATGCACTACAGCCCTATAGCACAAGCCATGTAATTGAAATGACAATGGAGACATGAAGAGCAGGCTAAAGAGAAGGGTTTGTCTGCATTTTTCCTTATTGCGAATTTCCATGTATACTCAAGGTCACATGCAAAAGAAAGAGCTCATAAGTTGCCTTAGTCACCAAGTTGGGTGCAGTCAGCTGCTAGCTTGGCTTGGATATGACAAATTTTTAGATAAGAAGCAGCTTTAAACTTTTTGTAAACGATTGACCGCTGCACTGCTCATACACCTACTTCTGACATCGTCTTCTACATTTGTAAACAAATTTCGCTTCTTGAATGTACACGGCAAGCCCATTGGATTTAAGAAATGGTGCACGTGGCTTTTGTACTTGTTGTTACCTCGTACATGGTGTGTCCAGAAAGTAAAGCAATTTTATCAGCAGAAAATAAATTATTCAAAATATTATTCCAAATGTTTAAATTCTTTAAAGTAGTTCTCTTAGGCATCTACACATTTTCGCCAGCAACTTTGCCATGCACTGTAAGCATCCTGAAGGCATCGACAGGAACCTCGTTTAGAGCCTTTGTCATGCCAGTTTGGGTCGCTACGATGTTCCCAAACCGGACTACTTTCAGGGCTTCCTTGATTCTTCTCAGGAACAGAAAAAAGTATGCCAGAGACAGGTCAAAACAACGGGGGGGGGGGGGGGGGGAGCTTCGCCAAGTTGTGCTTGGTCAGAAACTTGTGCAGAAAAGTGGGGCTAGGAGCGTTATTATGGTGCAATTGCCAGGTATCAGCGATCTGCTATCCTGCTCGGAGGACCCTTTTCCTCAATCTCCCGAGCACGTCCACGTGGTAGACAGCATTGATTGCCTGTCCTTGGGGTACACATTTTTTATGAACATCAAAAAAGAAGACAATTTGCATTGTTTTTCACTTTCGACTGGTTTATCATTGCCTTCTTGGGACGAGGGTATTCTGAGGTATTCTGCCATTCAGAACTTCAGCATTTCGCGGCACTATGAGAATATGAAAAAGCAGATTTCCCATAGGCTTGCTGAACAATTTGGTAGATGTCGGCAAGATTTTTATTGAGTCTATGACAGAACTTGATCCGTTTGCTTGGAGATTCCATCGCACTTCATGACAAGGACACTATCAGCCCATGGAAATGGCAATCCTGACACTCCCACAGCTTAGAACAGACGGCGCTAGGCAGGGATGAAAAGTTGAAAGTCCTCCTCACCTAAACCAACCAACCCGAGCACGGTAGGACGGACAGCAGTACCCGAAAAAAAATAATTGCATTACATTCCGGACACACCCTGTGTGTTCATCTTGAGGAAATATACAGCGCGAACAGGGACAATGGACAAGGAAGTACAGAACACAAGTGCTGTATATTTCCCTTGTCCTGTCGTCCCTCTTCGCTATCAAGATGCACATAACCCGACTAGCCTAACTTGCCATCTTACTACGTCCTGTATGTGCTCTGTAATAATTCTTAGTGTGGCCTAGTCTGTCTGCTAACACTGCGATATTGTTAAAAATTTTTGTGTATTAGTTATATTTTCAATTGCCTTCTAGGCATACATCTGTAGGCAAGAGTGACGAGCACCAGCAGTTTGAAATGGAATGCAAAAAGTAGATGGTGAATGAATGCACGGTCATCTGTTGCCTCATCCTCCTGTATCCTGCGTTCAGAATAGCGTTTCTCACCTTTTCCGAATCACGAACCTACCAATCCAGCTTGGCTCTGTTAATTACACTTGTGATTTATGCTCCCAAGCATTCATTTTTTAACGCAGTCGCTTTAAAGGCCCCATTCACCGAAAATCCGGTGTCGGTGGCTGTATACTGGCGTTGTGAGCAAAAAATCACGAGCATGACGCAAGAGGCAGTAGCTGGCTGCTGACATGGTCACACACTGACTGGAAGTCAGGTTTCCTGACATTACGTTTGGCAGGAGCTGCCAACTCAGGCCTCTCCTTTCACAAGGGAGAGAGATATCAGAATCAGCCTGCCAGGACCCTCGCATTCACGTTACCTCTAGGCCACGCAGGCACATTCGTACGACTTAGTTGAAGGGGGGCTTTATATGTTCAGTGGTAGCCTGTTCTATCGCGCCGTACCCTTTAAGGCGGAGCTTAAGTGTTCACCATAATTGTTGTCTCCTTCTAGACTCATTGAACTGGTTGAACTTGGCCATCTCCTGAAGCGATCCGGTGGACTCGATTCCTCGCTGCTACCAATGTGGTACGAGTCGCTCTCTCCAGGCGAGCGGCAGCGTCTTAGCTTCCTTCGCGTCCTCTGCCAGAAACCTAAGATGGCACTCCTCGATGAGGCCACCAGTGCATTGGATCAGGACACTCAGGTGAAGCTTTACCAAGAGTGCCGCAAGCTCGGGATCACTACTGTGACCATTGGTCACCACGCCTGCCTCGAACCCTTGCACGATGTCACCTTGGAGCTTCACGGTGCTGCCAAGGGAGGGGCTTGGACACTGAAGGAACGGGACCAGAGCGACGCTGATTCTGATACTGCCGGGAACTCTTAGTTACAATTTGATGTCTCAATGATGCGTTGTCGTGCTGGCACACCTGGTGTGAATCCAGCAGCCACTCAGATGGCAGGATGTTCGCAGTAGTCAACGACTTCAAATCTCTGGCCATGATAGGCAGAGAAGCCAAGAAACTTAAAGTTCAGGGCACATTCAGTCGTCTAGAGCTCTCTACAAAGTCAACCCGAAGCTGGACAAAAGGTACATTATTAGAATAGATGCTGCAGAAAAGGATACAAGAGAAAAAGGTGAGAACATTGCTCAGTGTTCCACTTACCTTTAATTCTCAATGGGCGACAGGGTGTATCAGACAAGAGAACGTGCCTTTTTCTTCTGTAGTCTCGCGTCAGTACTGCTTGAGACAGAAAATATTTTGAACTTTTGCACTGACAAAAAAAGTATATGTTGTAAATATATGAGATCTGTAGCAGCTTCTAACTTAAATATAAGTCACTGCATGTGAAATATCACAGTTGCATGTAGCATTTTTTAACAACTTTGGTAAGTTGAATTTGCATTTAATTTGTAAAATGACCTGTGGATTCATTTGGTGCACCCGTTCGGTGACCGGTAGCTGAGGAAAATGAAAATTAACTTTTTCAGAATAAGTTTTTGTTGCACATTTTAATTCCGACTAATGAAATTGCCGTATTTCATGTCATCGGTGTTCTCTGCTCTTGGGAATATTCCACTGCCCGTATTGTTGCAGTTTCAATATACACTCACTTCGATTTGCAGCATGGTTCCAGGTGGTAGTTTTCACTGAAACAGTGTAATACTTTGTGTTAATGTTACTTTGAGTTATATTTTTGAGCAACAGTACAATCATTCCCTTGCAGGCTTAGCTACCTGTTCCTTTTTTACACTTGTGATATTTATGTGCACTGTAGTAAGGCTGCAAGGCTGCACAGGTTCTTTGGCTGCATAGCCATTCATCCGCTATATGGCTGTAATTAAAGCCATAGACTCGTTTCCACATATGTGATAATGAATGAAGCTTCATGGGCGCAACACCTTCACAGATGAAGGCTGAAGGTGCAGAATTCCATAATTTCCAGCTTGAAATGTTTAATGTTATAGATTAAAGACCCCGTTCTACAGAAAATCCATTTTTGTCGGCATTGTCTTCGTAGTGAGCGAAAAATCACAGGTGTGGCTATGGCAGGTGGTAGCTGGTGGCAGGTGACATGGACAGGTGTTAATTGGCTAGTAGCAGGTGGCAAGTGACATGGACAGACCGTAGGGTTGTGTGACAGCACATGGTCACATAACCTGACCAGTTAGGCAGGAGCTGCGAACTTAGTTTTTTCGTTCATGTAGGTGAGCGCGATAGAAATCTAACTATCCAGGACCTTTGGAACGATGCGTAAGGCACGCTACTCTTCAACCACGCAGGCGTGTCTTTACGGCTTGGTTAAAGCAGGGCTTTTGCAGATGTCTATGTCAGTGGTCTTCCACATTACTGAGTAGCCTGCAAGTGTATGCTAATGAATGTGGGTGATATAATAGAGGCACGAATTAAAGTAGCATAGGGGACACGCTCAAACGAGGATCTGCAAAATAGGCTGCAAGCAGGAGCTATTAATGACACCGATAATCCTTAAGGCAGAGCTTAAGCATCCCTTTAATTTTCGATTATCGTGTCACATCATCGCTGTAAGGTTAATGCAGGACGAACAAAAGGCATATGTGGTGCAGCTCTCGTCATTTATGCTTCACTGTGATCCTCATTGAGTTTCATTCGTGTTTCATTACCGCGATACTTGTATAAGGCATTTTATGATGTAAATAGTTTTGGCATTGTAGTATGCCATAATCGAAAACTCTCGTTAATGTGCTGTCCTACTACAAAGTTAGCCAGATCATCTTAAACCACTGGGAGCATACCAACCATGGAACATATGTGTTTGAAAATACACAGTATGTCACATGAGGTAATATATGGTTTCTTGTTTGTAAGTGAAGTTTTTTGAGTGTAATCTGCAGCAGCCTTCAGCGTTCTCAAGCTCTTTTAGCCGGCAGAATCCAAGCTCAAGTAAAATTGCAGTATATAAGAAGACTTATACATATTGTTTAGTACTATTTTTATTTCTTCATTAAAACGTTTACACGGTGCTCAGTTGTCAGCAGTAGACCAACCGTGTTCATGCATATCACAGAGCACATGCTGACATAAGATAGCATTTTCAATTGAAATTTCTCTTCTCACGTACAGTGCCTCAGAGCGGTATTTATAAACCAAAGTTTTTCGGTTTGGGTGCATCTTATGACAACTGGTGGTGAAAGGTTTGCGCACATCACTGAATAATAGGTTATGAAGCAATATCTTGTTTCAGTCGCACTTGAAAATATGTACTGCATATCATACTTTGAGGAGTAGAAGTTCTTATATAACAGCAGTGTAAGTATTGAAAAAGTTATTATGGAGCATGTCAAGGTCGTGTGCACTACTCCTTCCTGTCTTTCTGTTTATGTTCTTTCTTAAGCCACAGTAAGCGCACAAAAGGTGACATACTGTGATGTACTTATGAGGCATTCTACATAAGCGTTTGGACTTACAATTGCATCTGTGACTGATCATTAGTGATGCTTGTTCTGTTTTAAGAATCATTGATTTCTAGTTCAGTTTTGTGTACATTTAGTCGAGCAGTGTATGCATGGTAGCACATATATGCTTTTCTTTATTTTGTTGAAGGAAATGCAACAGTGTTGCGTCCATTCCATGCATTCATGAACTTTTTTTCACTTTCATGCACTGACCTAAACTTCCATTATCAGTAAATTCTTGATATCCATCAATAATCATATTTCAGCCTAACATAGGTGCCTTGTTCCTGACCGACCGTAAGAACATTAAAAGTAGTTCTTTTCAGCTGCATGCACTGTTAGATTTTTACGTTCATATGCAAACTGAGATATTAGATGTGTCCTAACAGAAACATGGTAAGTGTGTTTGTTTACTGCCTGTCAGAATGAACAAAATAGTCTATTTTGCTGTTTTGCTGCTAACAGAGGGCATTCTTTAACTCTGCTCTGTTTTCAGTGGGCCTATTTGTCCATCCTTTCTGCCATGCATTCTTGTGATTCTGTTTCTTGCACTGCTAGTCTTTGTGTTATTTTGGAGACTTGGTGCAGTCTAGTGGTATTAGTCATTGCCACAAGGTGGACAATGTAAAACTTGAAGCAGTTATAGTCATATTTATGAGTGCCATTGATTGGCCATGAACCAAGAATGCAGTTTGTGTGGGCCATGTACTGTACTAGTGGGTGTACTGTCTCTTATGGCAGCTGGCAGTCGGTATCTTGGACTGTTCGGACAGCTGTCATGGATATATCGCTAGAATGAGAGAAGGTTGCCTGATCTGAGGTTGTGAGAGGCAAGAACCTTTAGGTGATCTCATTGCAGGTTGCAGAGTGGCGTAGTGATGGCCTTTTTTCTTTATAACAGTACTCTGACATTGATATGCATAAGAATTGGCCTTCATCCTGTAAACAATTTGCAATTGAGCCAGTGCTTTTATGTTTCAGTTTTAGTGGTAAATTGTGTCTGTAATGTAAGAGGTTAGTTTAGGGCACACTAGTCGTAAAATAACTGCAGTATAATACAGCTTTCTCGTTTGTTGTCAGATTCTTTGGGTAGGTTTGCCTAACAGCTAGGGTAAGTTAAAATGACCGTTCAGTGATTATATACTGGGATTACTGTAAGGTTTGTATGACCTGAAGTCAGCTTTTACTTCACAGTCATGGGGGGACCTGAATCGAAGCATGAGAGAAGGAATTCAATTATAAATTGTTTCCAGGTTCCATGTGGCAAGTTGTGTTTACTAATTTCGTACGCATCATTGTAAAAACGCAACTAAAACTTATGTCCCTACTTTTTTAAAGCAATGGCCCGGTCATATTCTGTACATGTCATTTTCAGGTGCGTGTTGTCTTGTTATGTCTAACACGACTAATGAGTGTTATGTCAGCTCTAATGGTCAGAGGAACATTTACAGCAGTCTTTAGAAGTTTTATAAGAAACTTTTACCCTATGCATTGAGTCATAACTTGTATGATACAGCAAGTTATATAATAGGGCGTATGCTTGCATACAACTTGACTTTTTTGTTTTTAGCAGAAAATGCCGCAATATTTTATAGTTTCATGGTGTCACTTTCTGCTCATGCAAGGTTTTCAGATGATGCTGAATATCTCTGAATTCTGCTTCAAAACATATGCTTCAGAGCCTGATCATATTGCTGTCCCGTGTAGGTTAAAACCCTCTCTTCAAGTTGCCGTTTAATTGTTAAGCATTCTTTTTTTTTTTTATCACCACCGGATTACATTCTCTTAACATAGAAGGCAGTTATTTTGCAGTCTTAGGTGCTTTGCATTCCAGTGTGCTCTTTTTTGACTGCTGTAAATAATTTTGCGCAGCCCATGTCAATCACTGCCTGCTGTTCTTGCACTGACCATTTTTCATACCAGTGTGGAAATGCCTTTTGGTATGTGGATAATGTACTTTTATACCACTTGAACAGCAGTAAAATATTTCACTCTACATCATTGCTGCAGTGACTGAATTTGCAAAATTTATATTGCTAAATGCACAGCACTCCAGTATGAACCCCGCTATAGTAAACTCCGTTATAGTAAAAAGTCGCATATAGTAAAGTTAAACTGAAGTCCCACTTTGCCATGTACAACTGCACATTTTTTCTCCTTTACAGTAATGACATTTTTTTATAAAGGTTGGTTATAGTGAAGCGTGTCTGGCCGCTGTGACATACTTCTCATGAAATGACCTAGGATCACGAAGTGAATTTTACTTTTTTCGGAAAAAAATAATAATAACCCCTCCTCCCCCTCCCCAGCTTTTTTTTAGTAGTTTTACCACTAGGCTCACCAGCACTCAGGAGAAGCCAACTTTATGTAGGCCTGCGCAGCACTGTGCAGTGCGAAGCTCAAGGCAGTGGTGACAAAGTGGAGATGCAATATGTGCTGTTTTGCTACGCCTTGACTGTCACGTGCATTTTTTCAATCGATCAATGAATCAGCCTTTTATTTTCTCCAAATTAGACAAGGAGACAGGCTCGTAAGCTTGATAGAGGTCCTGTTCCCTTTTCAACTTGGCAGGGCATCAGACAAGTGGCATCTTTTCTTACAAACATTTGAGGTAATAAATACTGTGCTATTCATTATAACACAAAAAGATAACACATTGTGGAAAAAGCAACTAAAGTACCAATGCAGAAATACATGCACTGTCATCGCTTAAATGTGTTCAGAAAAAATTTCTTAACAAGTTTTGAATGCTGGAAAGGGTCAAACATTTCTTGGCTCAACTTATTTAATAGCGCTGACAGAGTATGAGATATATTGTTCGGGGTAATCTGCTTTAGGTGTCGACACTAAGATTATTTCTTTTTAACAATACAATTTTCCACACTCCGCTTTTGAAGCTCAAAAAACAACCTCATTAGACACTTAGAAGCTCATTAAACAAATAACCATTGAAGCAAATGCAAAGCTCATTAAACTTGTGTAAAATTTCTAAAGCAAGGATTGGTAGAATTTCGTATCCTAAAAAGAGTTCGCTCTTTTGAAAATGATAAGGCACACCAGCAACACATCTCGCAGGTTTTTTTAAGGAGATACAATTTGGTCAAATTAGCTATATCATTTGTACCCCAAATGTTAGTGCAGTATCATCAGAGAGAGAGAGAACTAAAGAGTTGTACACCAAGAGCCTAATTTTAACACTAAGAATAGCACGCAGGTGCGATATATCATAATAAGTTTCTTCGACATTGCCACTGATCAAGAAGGAAGAAAAACATGCAGTGTGTAAAGCACAGTAGCGAGAACAGCACAGTGAAAACAAGTGCAGTTGACAGGTTATCATTACTACTAAATAGTTCACCAACTTGTGGAAGTATACGAAGGCACTTAAAAAAAGTATGCGATCGCTGTGGCTGCTGCTACCATTTCGCATCTACTGCCTCTTAAATGAAAGAAGCAGAGGAAGACTGCGCCATGCTCATGCAAAGCTTTGGTTCTTACATGAAATTGAACAAAGATGTATTTGTAGCCACGTTGCATTCATGCTAAAGAGGTACTTGCATAAGATGTAAATAAAGAATTATTTAACTAAAAAAAAACTGCACGAAGAGATGATAAAAGAAAGGTGAAAGATATTTTAGTGTTCTCTCATGAAGCAACAAGCCATTTTAGTAGGTAGCCATTTAATTACTAGACAGCATCTTAGTGGCCATGTCGTCGCCAATGATTGATATAGTAAGATCTTTGCTTGCTAGTCTGAGTGACTTTACTATAAGGGGCTCTACTCTACTATTGGCTGTGTGCATTTTACCATCAGTGAAATCCCAGTGCTCGACTCGCTGAGCCCCTAACATGCCTCACGAAGATAGACACGCCTTTCACTTGGAACACACCAGAGGTACAAGCATTCCAAGAGCTTCACACTGCCTACAAGCACCTCCCATATTGGCTCACTTCGACAAAAAAGCAGACACGGAGCTCCACACCGATGCGAGCAGCGTATGCCTGGTCGCCGTCTAGTTCAAATTCAGGGCGGCTAATAACGTGTGATCGCTTACGCCAATCGCTGTCGCACTTGTTCTACTGACCCTTAAACGTCGCCGTAAGGAAATGTAGGAAGGTTGGAGTGAAAGTGGAAAGAAAGAGGAGGTAGTCCAGGGCTTCGGAGTATTTTCGACCACCTGGGGATGATTTAGCACTACTCCCCTGATGGGGCTGGGGCAGGTGGGTCCCCGCCGCTTGCGGCGGGAGCTGGCCTGCCGCAGAATTTTTATCTGCTGTAGGCCGTCATTGCACCCGCCACCGTTTCGGTGGTGGACGACGGCTGTTGCTGCGGCGCGCGCCTTTCTCTCCCTCTTCCTTTTGTTCTTTATTTTCTCTTCTGTCTGCACGAGGCAGCGGAGGTGGCTCAGCTACAGAGCCAGTAGCAGGCCCGTGCATTTTCTTTTCCTTCTTCCTGCAGCCACAACAAGAACAACCACCTGGGGATCTTGAACGTGCGCTGACATCGCACAGCACACGGACGCCACTTCGTTTCGCCTCCATCGAAACGCAGCCGCCGGGCTGCGCCTAGTCATTACGACTTTAGAAGCGAAAGCTTCGTTGGCCGTGATGCAGCGATTTCGCCGTGGTACCAATTTCCAGTGGTTACATCGCTCTTTCCACTTTCACTCACACCTTCTTCCCTTTCCTTACGACGCGGTTCAGGTGTCCACAAAACAAGTGGACACCTGAAGTGGGCGCCTTCCCTTTCCTATGAACCAATTAAAAAACAGCTGCAGCCCTGGGTTGTGTGATGTCACCTTGAACAACCTTGAAGGTCAAATGCATATATTGCGCCTTTCCTTTCTTATAAACCAATGTACAATTATACGAGAAAAATTATGAAAACATGATTAGATGTAGGTGTCCACAATTCCGTGCCTCCGCTCAAAAGTATAAGGCTCTTTCCTAACCCCAAAACCTAATTTACGAGCCGTCAGTGTCCCGGAGGTTTTCACCTTGAGCAATCTTGAAGGTCAAAGATACGGCACCTTTCCTTTCTGATAAACTAATGTACAATATACAAGAAAAACATGAATCTTGACCAGGGCCCGTATTCCGAGTTTGCGTCGTTATCGCAGGTGAGGGGGCTAGCCTGCCACTGAATTTTTATCTTGTTGGCCGTCATTGCATCCGCCACCAATTCGGTGATGGTGGACGACGACGGTTGTTGCGGCGCGCGTCTCTCCTTTTTTGTCTATTTTCTCTTCTGTCCGCACGAGGCAGCGGTGTTGGCTCAGCTACAGAGCCAGTAACAGGCCCGTGCATTTTCTTTTCTTTATTCCTACAGCCACAACAACGACGCAGACTTGGAATAGGTTAGAACGGTGGCAGTTCCTGGCCCCACGGGGCTGGGACGGTATACGTCAACCGCTTGCGGGGGGGGGGGGGGGGGGCTAGCCAGCCACCGAATGTTTATCTGTTGTAGGCCGTCATTGCACCCGCCACTGCTTCGGTGGTGGACGACAGTTACTGCGCGCGTCTTTGTCTCCCTCTCCTATTTTCTCTTCTGTCCGCACGAGGCAGCGGCGGTGGCTCAGCTACAGAGCCAGTAGCAGGCCCGTGCAATTTCTTGTCCTTCTTCCTACAGCCACAACAACCCGGAATACGGGCCCTGGACCCGTATTCCGAGTTTGCGTCGTTATCGTAAGTGTACCTCCCCGACCTCGAGTCACTATTGGTGGAAACGCTGGAAAATGATGCCTCCTCTTTCTGTTCCACAGTGACAACACCCAGTTCCGGCGTTTCGACCAATCAGATGACTCGAGGTCACGTGAGATAGCGACAGTTCGATAACGACGCAAACTCGGAATACGGGCCCTGGTTAGGTGTAGTCCTCAATTCCGTGGAGTCCACTCAAAAGCATAAGGCTCCTTCATTTCCCCAAAACCCAATTAAATGAATATTATAACAGGCTATCGCTGCAACACAGCTTTCGCTCTATCACTAGGTTAAAGTCATGCTTTAATAATAATTGGTTCATAGGAGGAGGAGGAGGAGGAAAAACTTTATTGAGCCCTATATTATTTGGCGGTTTTTGGACGTCTTCAGAGATGTCTGCTTGTTGTATCCACAAGAGTCTTCTCCGTCGACTTCGTCCACTTTTTCACAATGGTCGGTTGCCCTCAGTCCAGGGCTCCGCTGGCTGCTGCCGCCCGTTGGGCTCGCTGTACCAGACCTTGCTGGTCTTCGCAGCGGTCGCTGGACAGCAGAGTCTCCCATTGCTCCGCACTCGGGTTTCGAATTTTGGGGACCACATCTATGTTTTGACATGCCCATGTGATGTGATATAGTGTTGGTGTTTCATCGCACCACGGACATCTGTCAGCGTATATGGTAGGGTGCATTTTGTTTAGTATGTGTAGGTTTGGGTATGAACCCGTCTGTAATTGTCTCCATATGACAGTATCCTCTCTAGTGAGAGAACTGTGCGGTGGGGGATATCGCATTCTTCTTCCTCTATAATTTTCTAGTATGGCCGAGTATGCCTTGGGTGCTGGCAAAAGTACCGCGGACCCGTCGGATGCTCGGAAAGTAGTGTATGCTCGAGCTATCCTGTCAGCCTCTTGGTTCCCTGCCACCCCCATGTGCCCCGGTACCCATATAATTTTGTGTCTGGTCTTGTTTTCTTCGTGGTTTTTAATTCTGTCGCTCGCTTCGAGGAGTATCTGTCACACTTGTTTTGTGGGCTCCTCAACCGCGCCGTACGGGAAGGGAGGAAGATGGGAGTTAAAGTGTAAAAATAAAGAAAGGGCGTGCCGTAGCGGAGAGCTCCGGAGTATTTCGACCACCTGGGGATCTTTATTGTGCACTGACATCACAGCACATGGAATGCCACTTCGTTTCACCTCCATCGAAACGCAGCCGCCGGCGGTCGAGATCGAACTCGGGCACAGTAGTCGGACGTCTTACCACTGCACCACTGGTAAAACCCCCATAATGTTTTGGCGGGTGAAAGGAAGGCGCAGTATACTTCGGTTGGGCATCACGGAATCGTGGACACCCACACTTCTCTAGGTCAAGGTCACTTGAAGGTCAAATTCGCCACGCGAAGACCGACGCACTCTACCTAGAGTAGGGAACATTCAGCTTTAACTGTAAATTAGTTTATAAAAAAGAAAAGGCGCACTAACTGTCAAGGTCACTTGAAGGTGAAAATTGGTGCTGCTCTGAACGCTCGATCTAGCAGCGTAGTGAAGCTTACGCTTGAGGACGGGCGGGAGGTGGTGAAGGGTGGTTTTTCCTTGCCCTACGGGGCTGAGACGGTAGGTCGACGCCACTTGCGGTGGAGGCTAGCCAGCCACCAATTTTTATCTGTTGTAGGCCGTCATTGCACCCGCCACCGCTTAGGTGGTGGACGGCGGCTGTTGCGGCGTGCTTCTCCTCCTCCTCTTCTTCTTTTTTCTCTACTTTCTCTCTTTTATCTGCACGAGGTGGTTGTTGTGGCTGTAGGAAGAAGGAAAAGAAAATGCTCTGTAGCTGAGCCACCTCCGCTGCCTCGTGCAGACAGAAGAGAACATAGAGAAGAAAAGGACTCCCCTAATGAGGCTGGGACAGGTAGGTCACCGCCGCTTGCGGCGGGGGCTGGCCTGCCACCGAATTTTTATCTGTTGTAGGTCGTCATTGCACCGTGGACGACGGCTGTTGTTGCGGCGCGCGTCTTTCTCTCTCTCTTTTCTGCACGAGGCAGCGGAGGTGGCTCAGCTACGGAGCCAGTAGCAGGCCCGTGCATTTTCTTTTCCTTGTTCCTACACCCACAACAACAACAAGCTTCCGCTTCAAAAAAAAAAAACGCCATACGACAGGAGCGATGACATATCTTGCAATCCCACACTTGCACGAGCGCTGCAACGAACGTGGCCAAACAACGCGACAGAAGCGAGGATGTACCGTGGGATCCCACACTTGCCGTAGCGCTGCAACGAACGGGCGCCAAGGAAGGGAAATTTCCACAGTGCAGCACGAGCACTGGCCTTGCTAGCAAACGCGCGATGCACCGTGTACAGCAGGAACGCTTAGGGTGTCGCATTTCTGCAGTGCTCTCGATAGCATTTTTGCGCGAAGTGCCGTGTCTATCAGGGATCCTGTCATAAACACGAAAGAATGCTTTAGAAAGAAAAGGTTATGTGGTGAGAAGGTGAGGCGAGCTAAATGTTATGAGGAAACACGAAAAAACAGCGGTCGAACGAGCTGCACGTTGAGCAGCGAATAATACGAAGCAGTCTGGGAAAAATCAATTGCTGAGACCTGTCGGAAGAAAGTAGACAAAACCTGCAGGCGCAAGGATTAACTCGCAACTTCGACCTCCCTGTACCCGCTAAAAAGGGAGCGAGGGCACAACCCGTATAGATCCCTGCAGCACCCCTAATGGTCACTCCAATCACATCGGCAAACAATGGAAGGGGAAACAAAGAAAAGATGTACAAAACTTGCATCGTTTGCACACCGAGAACTCGGGAGTCGCCTCCAACGAATGTCCTTGTTCGCTAAAAGCCGTGGAGTCCAGCGCCTAATCCGCCAGAGAAAACGCATACGTGATCAGACTGCGCCCGCCGGATTAATGGGCTCCAATTATCGTTTAGTTTCGTCGAGGTTGAGCCGTACCTTTTAGCGCGCTCTTCCAGGCGGCGAGATGTACCGCACTTACTCGACTTCAGGCAGCTGCCCTGGTGCGATATAGGCGGAGTGATTGAACAGCAAGTGCTGAGGGGACGGTCCGTGAAAAAAGTCTAATTTCGGCGCTCAGTACTTCGCATACAATTCAAGTTGAAAGCCTAAATGAGGATATGCAGCGAAACGACCAGTACCAAAGTGATTTCCTAATTGTGGGATTCCTGGCAAAGGAAATGAAGCGGTTGTTGCTGTCACAAGGGGAATGGTTCACGCATGGAAAAAGAGGCATGCAATGAGAGATTGGTGGCAAAATCAGGCAGCGACGAAATAGTGCGCACAGCCAACGCATTAGAATATCCATGCTTAAGCAAAAGCTCAAAAGGACAGAGACGAGTGGAAGGAGGTACACAACCTTCCACTCGTCTCTGTCCTTTCGCGCTGTTTAAACATGGATGATCACCAGCTAGCCCAAACCTCTGTTCTTCTACCTTAGAATACTTGTGCTATGAAAAAAAAAGTGAAACCAAAATTACGGGCTATGCGTACAACTCACTAAGAAATGTGAAGGCGGAAGCCTATAGTTGGACGTCTTGGTGATCTGCTGCTGAACTTTGTGCGCTACTGTTTGCTTGTTTGCTTGCGATGAAGTTTGCGCAAGACTTAGTTACATTCAAACAGGTTCTGTCCTGAAGGTCATGAGACCTGTCGTGACGTTGCGCGCGTATGAGCGCGATTTGGAAACAAGTTAGGGGGGATGCTGGGGGACCCTTCAGCTTAACAATGTAACGAGTTCAGTTGTCTGAAGAGACGAAGCGAGCTTACTGGCTTGTGCGTGTACCCCTTAACTGTTTCGAAGAGAAGAGCAAACGTCGAAAACTGGAGACCTGGCTTGTCTCTGTTCAGTTTTAATTCTAAGAATATTCATTCTCCTGAAAGTCTTGACACATACCGCTTTCCTGAAAAATTCCACTCGGAAGCTCGCTCGCGTTTTTGGCGCATGAATCAACCAAGAAGACAGGGCGGCATGATGTCGAATACTTGCGCCAACGACGGTAGCGTGCACGGTTTGTTCATGGACGCGAAGGTGGGTTTTAAAATTTGCCGACGTAAACGACGCACAGCAACGCGAATGAGTTCTTACCTATGAAAGAGTGTATCGTATTACCTTGGGTTAAAGTACATCATCCGCATTTATTTCCCTCTGTGATGCGAAGAGTCTCATTAACAGTCCGCGAAGTCCGTCCTTGATCAACGATTGGACATTCATCCGGGCCTCTCATTTCACTACCCGAAGCGGAGAGAGTGTCCGTGTTTTGTCTCCGGAGCGGGTGTTCTCTGTTAAAAGCAATAATGAAATTTTTCACGTGACAAATTGTCCAGGAAGCGGTACAGGTTCTGCAGAAAAGAAAAAAAAAAAAAGAAGGGATTTCAAATAATAATCATCATCAGCCTGACTATACCCACTGCAGGGCAAAATTCCAAGCAAAAATTGTAATAAAGTTTAACATATTTTCAATCCAAACAGTGGAAAGTTAGCAAAATAAATCTGGGAATTTTCTTCAATGCCCTCCGTAACCGAAAAGAATAAAGCCGCATGCGAACGGAATAAAGCTACAATGGGTAAGCTAGTGCTCTGCCGTTTGTATATTTGTTTCCGTAATTATAGTATGGCCGACTCGTCCCTTGTTAGCGATAGCGAGAGCCCTTTCTTGTATGTTTCTATGAGGAGCTCTCCTCCGTTTCATGCGCAGAAGTAACTGGCGTCCGTTCGAAAGTCGAGCTCTGTGTGCTCGTTTGGTCCTGCAGCCTGGTGTCCGATCTTCAAACACAGCCGGAGTGCGGTCCCGGGAGCCCCCGGGCATTTCTCAAAAAATAAGTTCCTGTATGTTTGCGCGTATATGTGTCTGCGTGCGTGTGCGTGTGTAGTGTATGTGTGTTCGTTCTGTGTGCTTTATGTGTTTTCTGTGTTTGGTGTTTCTGGGTGCGTGGTTGTTATCCAAGCTGGAAAGGACCAAGACAGAGCAGTGAGAACGATAGAGCGACAGAAGAGTGTGGCAGTGCGCAAGCTACATATGCGAAATTTGCAACTTTTTTTTAGCTCTGTAAATACTTTTTCTTTGTAAATATACCATTTTGTGTTTATTCATATTCGAGTTTCTTTTTAGCTCTGTGAATACTTTTTCTTTGTAAATATACTGTTTTGTGTTCGTTCATGTTCGAGTTTAAAGGGTGGGTACTCCCCTGATGGGGCTGGGACAGGAATAGTCACCGCCGCTTGCGGTGGGGGCTAGCCTGTTACCTGTAGGCCGTCATTGCACCCGCCACCGCTTCGGTGGTGGACGACGGCTGTTGTTGCCGGCGCGCGTCTTTCTCTCCCTCTTCCTTTTATTCTCTATTTTCTCTTCTGTCTGCACGAGGCAGCGGAGGTGGCTCAGCTACAGAGCCAGTAGCAGACCCGTGCATTTTCTTTTCCTTCTTCCTACAGCCACAAAAACAATGTTCGAGTTTAACTCCCCTCTAAAGTGCGAGTTCTCTAGCTTACTGTAAACTGAAAACGCCCTCTCACACCTGGGGTCGGTTCAAAGCAAGAAACAAGCTATATCTAATTTGTTTGATAAAGATGGCATAAGACGAGGGTTATGTGATCTACTGCCTCAAAGTGACACTGGCTACGACAGGCACCGTAGAGGTGGGCTTCGTATTAATATAGATTGTAGACGTAAAGTGATCTTTAACGTATACTGACATCGCACAATACAATAGACTACCTTGGCAAGGCTCGTTAAAAATGTATACCTTGCCTGCAGCTTGGACAGGGTTCGTATAAATAAGTCGGCTAAGCGGTTTCTCCCGCAATCCTTTTTCAGTTACAATCTCTCGCAGAAAGCAAAGGAATGCACTGTGGCAGTTACGGCACTGCGGCGGTAACTGTACGGAGTCATATTGCTTCCTGGCAGTTGCTGAAGCCGGGTTCGTCTTGCGACTATGAAGCGAACGAGATAGATGGATTTATTGAAAGGAAAAGCAGAGGTTGGCCGGAATAATTCAAATCTGGTCTGCTACTCTGCACTGGGGAAGGAGAAGGGGAGAAGAAAGAAGATCATGATGGGTGACGATGTGGGAGAAGGCATATGAAATATATATATATACAGGAGCGGCAGCTTGCCTCACAAGCGCGAATTAAGCCCGCTGGCGAACGAATCAACACCACAACTGACTTTTTAGCACAACGTTTATTCATGAGCAGTGGCTGTCTGCAGTAAGAATGGTCTCTTACTATTAGTGGGTGTGTTTAGGGGGGGGGGGGGGGGGGGGCGTGTTGAGGCAGGCTTTGGTTGAGGCATGTGATGAATATTACATTGATGCTTCGAAGTCTGCTCAAGTCTCCTGTGCAGCACATGGACCACAGTTTTCACAGTCAAAAACACTGAACAGACATACAAGTATACTTGCCACTGAATGCCATGGCATCCTTTTAGCTGTGAGACACATTATAGAAAATAAAATACAGACGTCGATCATCTACACAGACTGCCTCAGTGTTTCAACGTCCCTATCCTTTTGGAAATGGCATAATAAGAACCCAGTCCTGAATTCTCCCTATAACACCCTTATGTTTGCCCATAAACTAGAAATTAAAATTACACTGTGTTGGGTACCAGGCCACCGCTGTATAGCGGGTAACGAGGCAGCTGATAGGCTTGCTGCGTCAGCTGTCCTTCGAAATGGCACATACATTGATAAAATAACTTATCATGACCTCAAGCCATACATAAAAAGCATGATTCGGCAACAATGGCAAGAGGAATGGGACGCAGCAACACAAAATAAACTGCACACAATAAAGCCAAGGATAGGCAGGTACACTACAAAAAAAAAAACAAGACAGATTTAAAGAAGTAGCTCTGTGCAGGCTGAGAATTGGTCACACATACACAACACATACATATCTTTTAACTAACTCTCCTGCACCACACTGTTCGAGATGTGGTGATCGGCTCACTGTCATTCATGTTTTAATTATATGTGCACAACTGGAACCAGAAAGGAGACGTCATTTTCCCTCGTACGCTCTTCAAATACCTGCACACCCATCCATTTTTATTGGTGACAACCCAATATTTCCTTTAAAACAGGTGCTTAAATTTTGTCACAGTAGGTTTTTTACATGGAATTTTTTATCGACGTGGGTATCAGCCCGTTCCTCCTTGAGAGGACGGATGAGATCTTTTAAAGCATCTACATATACTTTCTTTAATTTTTTCCCAGCTCATTATTAATTGCAAATGAATTTTAGGCCCTTCACACCACTGTTTTTAGCGATATTACAGAGCAAATGCATTTTTAGGCCCCATACACCACTGTTTTTTATCCCTTCATGAAACATTACAACTATCACATTACGCAAACCTGAGTACACCGTTAACCTTGTGTTTGGCGCTCTTTGGCCTGAGACGCCCTTGCGCCATTAAAATCCAACTTCATCATCATCATTTGGTTGAGGCAAAGCCTCCTAGAATTCTAGGAGGCTTTGTTGAGGGCGTCTCGAGTCCGCGGGAAGTCGCTCAGGTTCTTGACACTATACGGAGGTTGCATAGAGAAACGGAGGCTTCATTACGTCAGCCAAGGACGGTTTGGTGGCCAGGGGATTGGGGAAGGCCCTATGCCTGGAGTCTCGGCATTTGGAGATAAACTGTCGGGCTGCAGCCCGGATCACCGATCCTGACGGCTCCCTCGAGCCACTATGTTGCCACCGTCTGGCTTTGGTTCATCAACAGAACATTCTTTATTCACTGAGGTCTCTTGATCCTCGTATTCAGGGTCTCGGTTGTCTGTAGCATTCTGTCATCACATACCCATACAGCACTTTGCTGCGGCCAGTCGCCATGCCGTAAAGGTCCCTACCAGCAAGGTCGCCCAAGTTGTCAAGGCTTGAGGCTCACTTCAGATTCCTACCCCAGTGTCGCTGATCGAATCGCGGTGCAACAAACTGCATTTTTACCCCCCACTATTGGTTGTTTGCCAGGCTTATTTTACCACGGACGTTCCAGGCTGTCAGCATGTCCCTCCTGATCGCCGGCGTCGTTTACGTTACTCGACAAGTGCACCCGATGGTCGATCATGGATTACGAGATGTTTCGTCTCAACTTCCGAAATCGAACACATCGGCACACTTGACGTGATGATCCTCAGAATATCCGACCATTCATTGGCGTGGCGTCCACCGCCGCTAGCCAGGGTGTAAGTGTCGTCAAACACGCTGCCCGGCGGCCACGACAGAGTCTGTCATAGCGCTCTTTCATTCGTTTCAAGGACATCGGAGTCGTCACGTGTCACACCTCTGCAGATTGCGTGCTTCTGCCGAAGGCGTTGTGTGTGCTGTACTGCGCTCGCGAGAAGTCTGAGTATTCCGGGAAAAGCGACGGCGCTTTTGCAGATAAGGTCGAGCTTATCTTTCAGGCTTCGTTTTCAAGTATCCGCGAGGAGGGAAGAGGGATGCACCGCCGCCAAAGGGGAGGAGAACAATGGGCAACCGCCGTGAGCGCACTTCATAGCAGAACCTCGTCGAGAAGAGGTGATACCTGTGGTGGTGCCAACCACTTGTACACAATTTGAAAGCTGTCTGTCACCATGGTGTACCGCTAGTTCCTTCTGCACCAAGGAATTTCCGGCTTCTCGTAAGCGGTCCCTGCTCTCGAACCAAAAAGAATCAAGACGACAAGGAAAGAGAAATGTGCTGCAGGGCTGGCTTATAAAATGTTTTTATCATGCTCACATTCCCATATTAGGAAAAAATTACGGAGGATACTAAAACGCCGTCTTTAAGGGTATGATTATCTGGTCTTAATGTCCCACGTCTACGGTTCCTTTCCCGGTTGTTGGTCCGCGTGCTGTTCCATGAGTTTGAGTTAAATTTTCCCACCGCGCAAAACCTTCACCTGGAAACATTGGACTCCTCTCCACGCACTTTCTCTTCCTTCTCCCCACGTGCCCTCGCTCTCGCCGTCGTGCTTTCTCTCTCTGTCTCAAACCTCCCTCTCCAAGTTTTACACGCAAGAAACTTATAGATAAATTGGTTTTTTTTTTCTAATCGCGCTGCGCGACTGCGGCAGCACCGCGTTTTTACAAGTTGCAAAATGCACGGATAAAGATTATTTACCTTGTGTTCCTGCGACCAGTCATCTATCTGAGGAGTGGCCGCACCCCAGACGCGTGCCATGGAATCAGAATAATCCGCGTAGGTGTAGTCTCTGTAGGCTTAATTACCAATCTTCCAATTTGTACCTCTAATATCTTACGAATTATTATTCATTCTTATTAAAATACAGTTCTATATGGTACCACGTTAATCAGTTGCCGGGTGTGACCAACCAATAAAAGAGATAAAAAGCCCTGCTCTAACGAAGAGCGTGCGTGCGTAGCCTATATAAACATAGCGTGCAAGCCTGACTCGGCATTCAAGAGCCCCGGAAGGCTGATGTCTATCCCACCCCTCCCACCTGAAATGAGAGCATGATCGTTGTCAGCTCAGCTCCACCCAGCTTTCTAATATCTTACGGTCTCGTGACGTCACACAACTTACAAGACAATCAGTGTCCAGCCATGCCACCTACCAACTACCACCTGCCTTGAGTCCTGCCAGTCATATTTCACTCACATGGCTGACAACGTCCGATTTTCTGCATAGTGGGACCTTTAACATTGTCGCGTTTAAACTTGATGTGTCTGTAACCGGACGAGAGAAAACGAGAAAAATGTAGAACAAGATAAGGAAGGAGCCACATTTTCCGAATTAAGTGCGCTCATATCGTCTTGTGAGCATGTTTCACTGACGTACACGCATTTTCGCTATATGCCACGGCGCCGATTGAAGAGTCCCCCCCTTTTTTTCTGTCCAAAACAATGGAAGCCTGCGCGTTATCACAACCCCGACATTACTGTATGCAGCCGAGAAAACAAAATTATTCGAAAACAAAAGCTGCTCATTTAAGGGTATAACTCGATAGCGTACGCTACCAGCCCACATACAAAGCACCGCATTAACCAAGCTGTATGAACGTGTCTGCGTGGCCTAGAGGGGTAACGTGAATGCAAGGGTCTTGGCAGGTTGATTCTGATGTGCACCCTCCCTTGTGAAAGGAGAGGCCCGAGTTGGCAACTCCCGCCAAAGGTAACGTCAGACAACCCCACGCCCAGTCCATGGTCCAGTCAGTGCGCTGCTATGCCAGCTACCAACGCTATGCTCGTGCTTCTTCGCACACAATGCCAACGCCGGATTTTATGGTGAACGGTGCCTTTAACAAGAAAGACGTTTTGAGCACGATTTTTTATGCCTTGCTGGCACCATAGGTGACTTTTTAGCATATGTTACGATAGAAAGTGCAGCGGGAGTTTTTGTGGTCACCTTCGAAAATTGCCACGCCGCGGTTGTGTAGTGGTTGAAGGGCGCTCGGCGTCTGTGCCCGAGGATGCAATACAAGCCGCGATGGCCGCTTTTCAATGGAAACGAAGAGCAAGGCGCCCATGTGCTGTGCGATGTCAGTGCATGAGAACCCCAGCTGGCCGAAATTTCCGGAGCCTTTCACTATGACATCTCTTATAGCCTGAGTCGTTTTGGGATACCATAAACCAAACGAAACCAAACCTTCCAAAATTCCTCACTATATGGAGTCGGATTTGCAGGAAGGTAATTCTAAGAACAAACTTTCGTCCACGGCGGAAGTAATCTAATGTAAAATATTTTGCTATGATCTAATACTCGGTAACTGACTCAATATCAAAACTCTATAATTGGGTTAAAGCTTGACTTCCTAATTAATCCAGTTATCTGGTTAAGCGTCATTGGAGAGTTGAAGCAGTGAACGAGACGAAGCTGGACTTTCTCACGCTCCAGGCAAGACATATTCCGACATTTCGTACTTAAATGTATATACATGCAACCTTTCGCAGGGCTGACTTTTTCTCTTTTTTGGGCTGTGTAAAACTAGTGGGCCCGTCGCGGTGGCTCGGGACGCTCGGCTGCTGAGCCAGAGTGCCCGGGTTCAAACCCGATCACGGCGGCAGCGTTTTGATGAAGGCGAAACAGAGGGAGGCGTCCTTGTACTGTCCGATGTCTCTGTGCACGTTAAAAATACACAGGTGGTCGAAATTAGTCCGCAGCTCTCACTATGGCGCCTCTCTCTTTCTTATTTCACTCCCAAATTCCTTCCTCCCCCTTAAAGGGACACTGCAGCGGTTTTCAAATGTGCCAATACTATAAATTTGGTTCGGTTTTGGGGTTTAACGTCCCAAAGCGACTCAGGATGTGAGAAACGCCGTAATGTAGGACTCCGGAAATTTCGACCACCTGGGGCTCTTTAACGTGCACTGACATCGCACAGCACACGGGCGCCTAGCTTTTCGCCTCCATCGAAAAGCGGTCGCCGAGGCCGGGATTCGATCCCGCGTCTTTGGGCACACAGTAGTCGAGCGCCCTAACCACTGCGCCACCCCGGCGGGGCCAGTACTATAGATTTCTGAACTAGATCATTTGTTTATCACGTCTGCGAAGTTACTTTTTTCGATTGTGCATAAAACACCTGCGCGATCACCGACTAAAAGCGCGCAACTCAAATTGCGAAATGCCTTTAGTCTAAGCAAAGCAAGTGTTCATGCAAAACCTACGCTCCTCCCAACGGAACTGCCGCATCGTGTGTGGGCGTGTCTGGTACGGATGCATACGGTGAAAATCCCGATGGTCATTCGAGTGAAGATGGCGGGCCATAATGGCATTCATAAAACCGCAGAGAGCTGCGATCAACACGCAGCGCAGCGAAGGAAGCGCATTGGCAGATTCCCTGGTCCTCAAAATGTCGTCACGCGACGTCTTGGCCAATCACAGGCGGCGGCGCGACCCGCGGAGAGCCCCGTCGCGCGGGCTGCGCATCTCTGCTAAAAAACAATAAGCTATTTCTGCTTTTTTCTGCGTAATTTCAATCTGATATTCGAATTCGCAGCATGAAAAACTGGGGGTTTCTGCCGAAATCCTGATTTCTGCAAAATGTGCTGCAGTGTCCCTTTAAGGCGCAGGTCAGGTGCCCACAGGAAAAACTGTGACAGATGCTGCGTCTTTTATTTCCTTTAGGTAGGTGAAAACTATTCATGAGCCTTGGAAACAATGGTGGCCATTTTTGAGATCTGCAACAATAAATGAACGTAAAACCAAATTTTGTATATGCAAATGTAGCACAGCCAGAATTAACCAGGCACTCGCTGAACGGCAGTGCCGCGCTGCGCAGCTCCAGCCTCAACGACCAACTCTGGGCCGTCCAGCAGGCCCTCGTGGCGGCGAAGAGACGGGATCTCGACGTTCCCACGGGGGAGACCTAGGTCCGGTCGGGTGCCGGACACCAAATAAAGGTATTCCTCCCCTTCCTCCTTCTTAAAAAGGGTGTTGCTTCCTAGGGCTTTTGATCTCGGGTGGTGGACAACAGTCCATGACATGTGGTGACACTTCCAGCCCAGCCCACTTTATCAGTCGCCTTGGTGAGGCCGGCTCGGAGCTGGCGAACGCGGTTTCCCAACCCTATGTCTGTGAGGTTCCAGCGAGATGGTGTCTGGAATTCTCGGCAGAGATATAAAATGGGGGCTTTAAGTTGGCTCTCGGAGTCTCAGAAAGAGAGCATTCGGGTTTGTAATGGCATTGGCCGGGGTCGATAAGGGCTAACAAAGCCGGTGAAGGAAATGTGCGAGCTTGAAGCTGTCTCCAGGTAGTTTGTTGCTACTTCGAGAGGGAGATGTGCGGTGGGGGATAGACGACGAGCCTCTGCTCCCTGTAGTGGAGCGTAATGTGATGACAGGTGACCAGTCGGTCCCTAGCGCTACTCCGGTCTACTGCTCGGTTGACATACTTTCTAGCAGGCCGCTTCCTTGCCGGAGTTACCAACGTGGGCTGGCACCCAAACTACTTGAACTGGTCTGGGTTCTGTGGAGCGAGAATTTAGAATTTTTCTGGGGCAGAGTGAATCTTTCCTTGTGCAATATTCATGATTGCGGTTTTCGAGTCGCTCAGAATGATTGTAACAGCGGAGGAGTAAATGGCAAGTGCTATGGCTGCTTCTTCGGCTTCGAGCGAGATTGTTGTCTTGGTCAAGCACGAGGCTAACGAATCCTCAACTACAATGACAGATACTTTCCTGTTGTTTATTTAACAGCGCGAGCTGTTAGTTATTCAACCCTCAAGTTCGCGGCGTATAGCATCCATTGTCGACATACGCGACTCCCTTCGTCTTTCTCTTGGCCACACTGCTCACTGGAGGGTGTAGGCATATATGTGAGTGACCAGCTGTGGAAGTGAGCATTGTTGTCTTCCTCGTCTTAGTGCGTAGTAGATATCCGGCGCATATTTATATGCTATGACGCATTCACTGCGCGGAATAAACTGTTTGAGTAACACGAAACCATCGGGACTGACGCTGCTAAGGACCTCAGAAGAAGTATGGAGATACCGGATCCTGCTGACTAAGAAGCTTTGCCTCAAGCACATGATTGTGAACAGTAGCGGCGAGTCCAGCAAGATTAAGCAGTACGTGATGGCGAGACTATAAGCAAGCGCAAAGCTCCGAACATGCAGATGAGTACAAAAGTAGACGCCCCGCATTATATTGTCTAAAGTTCCGAGGGGACAGGAAAGCAGTGCTTGTTCGTGAGGAGACGCATTAACGTCCACTGACAAAATTTCCCGTGCCGTAGTTTATGATTTTAGTGAATAGCACTAGAGCTGTTAAGTAGTCAACCCAGTCGAAAAAAAACTGCAGAAAATTTTCGGACGTTACGACAAAATTTCTGTGCGGTTTTCGATGGGAAACCGGTTGTGACAACAGAACATTCGGCGTAACATCAGAAATTTCTGTAATTACAGTAGAAAAGTGTTACAGAATTACAGACAACAGAAATATATTACAGAAAAACTACAGAACTACAGAAACGTACTACAGAACTACAGAAAAATTTGATGGTTACGACATAACTACAGGATATTTTGTCGTATTTTTGACACAGTTCTGTAGTTTTTTTTTTTCGACTGGGAATAGCAAGCTCCGCACCTACGTAAGCGCACCTACGTAAACCTACCTCCGCACCTACATAAACGTGCTGCCAACATCAAGATAAGGCGACGTAATATGGAAGAACCCCGGTGGGCCTTTGATGTGGTTGCTTGTCTCCCTTTTTAACGGGAAAGTGTTAAATGCTCAGTTCACCGAAAATTCGGTGCCGGCGTTGTGATCGAAAAATCGCGACTATGGCGCTGGCAGCTGATATGACCGAGCAGTGCGAGCACTGAGTGGAAGTAGTGTCGCCTGATATTTAATTTGGCGGGAACTGTCAACTCGGGCCTCTCCTTTCATACGGGAGGGTGGTATTCAGCCTGCCAGGACCATTGCATTCGCGTGCATGCGCCTGCATGGCACATCGCACAGGAGTGTTTCGTCTCATCAAAATTCGGTCGCGGTGGTCGGGATTCCATCCAACGACGTTGAGATGATCAGCCGAACGCTGAAAGCGCGGAGCCATCCATAGCGACGGGCGCTCTGAACGACGGCGGCCTATATTGATCAGCAGATTCTTGAACACAGAACTGTCGGAAAGCCACCTGATATTGAAGGTTGTCACGCAATGAAACAATCTCAACACCCGGATCAAGACGGTTGCGAGGGCTGATAGAGAGGCAGAGATGTATAAAAAAAATAAGGTCGCTGGAAATGACTTATCGAGCGAGCCACACGGATTTGATGCATAGCGAGAGCTCCGTGCGTAAAACCGTTACTCCGCTTGCTCTATATACGACCCTTTCTAGCTTTCTGAGTGAAAAAAAAAGCAACAGTAATCTGTCCGTTATGGAACAGCGTAAGAAAAGATACACGTTATGAGTATCGATTCTTTCGATTGGAACACAAGGCAGCCGACACAATGAATTCGTTCATTTTTGCTCGGCGATTGACCTTTTGCGGGAAACCTACCGCAGTGTAGCTTTCGCTACAGGATAACTACGGCTTAGCTCAGTTAATCCCGATCATGCAAGCGAAATATTTTTTATGCTTGGTTATTCTGCGCTGCTACACCAGGGCCCGTATTCCGAGTTTGCGTCGTTATCGAAATGTCGCTATCTCACGTGACCTAGAGTCATCTGATTGGTCGAAACACCCGGAACCGGAAAAGGTGGCAACATCATGTTCCGGCGTTTCCACCAATCAGATGACTCGAGGTCGGGGAGATAGCGACATTTTCGATAACGACGCAAACTCGGAATACGGGCCCAGGTTAGACTCTCATAGACCTGAACATAGTTTAGAGAACGGAAGTTCGATTAAGCGTGGTCATACATGGTTTGCTCTGGTTTGTCATTATGATCATCCTTGTCACTATCACTAGCTACCACTATCGTTTTCGGTCAGATCTACCAATGAGTAAATTTCTTCAGATAGCCTTAAAGGTAAACAGCGGCTGTTGTCTGCATGGCAACAGCGTTGACCTGATGCTAGACAAGGAGAAACTACCCGACTTGGCTGTCAAGATGATTGGCAGCTTCAGTGTGAGCGAACGAATGCGGAAAGTATGAGTCATATGCACGGCCATCTCGCATGCGCGGCCAGTGCGGCTAGTTGTCCATCTGTATTTGAGTGTTCATGCGCAGAGAGCAGTTTCGGAACGTATTTTGTTTCCACATATTGTGCAACTGCACCAAAACAAGCAAATGATTTGGGGGAGGGCACGCGACAGCGTCTCCCGTCTGCATTTCTTTCAGATGAAGATTTCGACCTCAGTGGCATGATCATGGTGTTCTGGTCACAAAAGTGAACCCTACCATATGCCACCTTCCAGAGGTATGTTAGTAATTTTGCGAGGCGGCAAGACCTCGAAAAAATGATTGCAAGGCGTGTGTTCGATTCCCGGTCTCTTTCTTACATACGAAAGGAGTTGACAGCTCCTCCGAAATAGACCGTGCCATCTGGTCGCATGACGTCACACAATCCGCCCACTAATCGCACGCCCCACCGCGATGGCGCAGGGGTTCAGATGCCCGACTACTGTGCCGGAATAGCCGGGTTCGGTCCCGAACGCCAGCTGCTGCGTTTCGATGTGCAAGCGAAGCAGAGGCGTGCATGTGCTATGCGATAATAATAATTGGTTCACAGGAAGGGAAAGGCGCAGTATCTGTCACACTTGTTTCTGTGGACACCTGACCGCGCCATAAGGGAAGAAAGGAGGATGGAGTGAAAGGGGAAATAAAGAAAGAGGAGCCGGTAGTGGAGGGCTAGAGCGCGTTAAATATCCCCAGGTGGTCGAAATTATTCCGGAGCCCTCCACTACGGCTCCCCTTTCTCTCTTTCCACTTTCACTACCACCTTCATCCCTTCCCTTACGGCGTGGATTGTTGTTATTATTATTATTATTATTATTATTATTATTATTATTATTATTATTATTATTATTATTATTATTATTATTATTATTATTATTACCTGAAACGGGGGATACAATAAGGATGCAGTGCCTGCCAACTACCACCTTCCATGGTCATGTTCGTGATTTTCCGATGCTGCGACGCTTCAAACGATCGAGACGCCGCCGAAGCCGCCAACACACATTATTATTATTATTATTATTATTATTATTATTATTATTATTATTATTATTATTATTATTATTATTATTATTATTATTTATTGATGCGTAAGCACTGTCTATGTTTGTGGTTTGGCGTCTCCAAAAGTTGTGTACACGATTTCGTTGTAACCGAACGAGTTAGCGAACAACGAATTATTGTGCTATATAGAGGATGAAAAAATATCGTCTGAGATATCGTATGGGTAAAGAGTAATTAGGTAGTTAACTATAGCCAAAAATCAACAAGACATCGAAATAACAGGCAGAGTAATGGAGACGTCCGGATGTGACGTCACACTTGCGGTCACACGCGATGGGTGGTAGGGTTACGTGACTGCAAGTGTGACTCGTCTGCATGTGTGTCACATGATCGGATGTTTAAAATGAGGGTCGTTTAATCGAAGAAAAAGAAAAATAAAAGAACATGCGCAGCAATTGTTACACAGTGTCGTTCACGACACAGTTGCTATCGTATTTTATGCAGTGTGAAATTTCAACAAGGGGCGCGCGACGTACCGTTTGCAGTAGTAACATTCAGGCTTTCGCATTTCTCCACGGCATATTCTGCAGTGCCCATGGAACTTCGATATTGGGCACTAACATCGAAGCGTTAAAAGGCAGCCCACGTGGTTTTAGAGCGCAGCTTCTACGCGCCTATAACTAAATTTCGCGTCGCATTCGTCCGCGTGGAAGTCCCTTGATAATATATATGTCTGCTGTATCCTTCTAGCCCCATTGTCTCTTGCAGTAGTAAACCTCGCACATGCTCAGTTGTCCACCCTCTGCTCCTTATCTCGTTTCCCTTCCTCCATGCTCGTCTCGTTAGCCGCCAGTGCCAGCGTCTCCACCAGTACCAGTCCTCTCGGATAGATGGCATCAGCTGCCGGCATGGCCCATGCGAAAAACCAGTGCTACACCTTTGAGGTGGTAGTTGGAACTTGACACCATGTTCAGCTTTTTATCTTTATATTTATTTAATAGTGTAAAATAATTGCGCCATTTTCTTTAAATGCAGTTTTTATCCTGTACTGCTTACCTTATGTCAACGCTGCTTTTGCGCCACCAACCTTCCAATCGCTTTTTGCTAACTTCCGCTGCAGTTGCAATGATATATGACCTTTGTCATTAATACCGCAGGACCTCCCAAGAAAGTGTCTGTGCCTTCATCGACATCCGAATGGATGTCATTTGTTTGTACAGATTTACCACACACTCCACATTTGTCAGCTTCTTGGTCAAACCGCATTTCCGAAACTAAGGCCTTACACATGCGATATTCCTTTTCAAATACCCCAAAGTACCAGATACATAGCTGTTGTAATCCCACAACGCCTTGCTTCATAATCTCGGCATCTCTTCGTCCATTTGCTCTCATAGACTGTTTGAGCATGTTTTATGTGTATGAGCACCCCACCTCGAGATGTTTGTAATATCTGCCACCCTGGATATTTCATGACCTTGTATCGTAAACACATAATCGGTTGAAACGTTGAATATCAACATAACGGACTTACCTGGGTTAAAATCGAAGCCCAGAGCCTCTGCTTCGTGTCCAGAAGAATTCATCAGCGTTTGTAAATCTTTTGTTGTTGTTTTTTAACAGTAATACAGCATCTGCACATATTAAATTGAAGAGTCGTTGCTCTTCTACCTTTCCACCTAATTCGTACGACATAATAAAACCTAGGTTAATTTCTTGTAGGCTTTTTTCAGTGTTTATCATATAAATAAGGAACAGGAGCGGTGATAGAGAACAACTGGCTTTTTCGACAGTTGTCATACTTATTTCCTTGTTTCCTATTTTCACTAAACTATCTCGGTATATTTCTTCCACGGGATATTCCTGTTCTCGCAATCGTAATATGCACCGCTTATATCCAAGAAGGCTAAGCACAGGTCTGTTTCCCTCACGACCCACTTACACGCACTGGGTAAGCACGAACGGGCTATCATCTAAGCGCCTGCGACTGCTAAACCCTTTACGAAGTTTTTCGAGCATTTATTATTTCTTCACATGACTGCACTTTTAATTTCACCGCCCGCATTGCCAGTCTCCATATACCAGATTTTTTTCGTAACCGGCCTGAAAGATTTTATTTGCGCCAAATCTTCATTGCCTTCGGAAATTAAATTTATTTTCCTGTCTCCAGTTGTCCTGGGTTTGCTGATTTGCCGTGACTGTTTGCAATACTTTATAACAACGTTCATTTGTTCAACCTCGGCCAAAGTTCATTTATCAATTTGATTGAAATTTCGTTTATTCTTGCGGTTGAATATTTAGGAATATATGATCCCGCTTTGATTGTTAAGTTCTAAACTGCTTTATGATGCGGTTTGGTCTTGCTCCCTCATTTTAGGAGGCTACCTTGCCGTATACTCGTGGCAAATCAGCCATTACTGATGTAATGCAGGTCACAGTGCCGCCTTGTACTAAGCATTTTCCCACGACATATTGAGCCCGCTACTGCTTTTTAGTTTTTTTTTTTTTTTTTTTTTATCCAGCCAGCTTACATGGTTCCAGAACTTTCTTAACCCGCCTTTAGTTGCATCACGAACTTGCGTCATCCAGTGAACAGCGGACTGCTTTATTTTACCCTCGGCGAGAGCCTGCGCTTCCAATTGTTTTTGTCGCTGAGATTCGCATTTTTGGTTCATTTTCTCCTAGAATAACGGCGCCTTCTTTGCCTTTCTGTGTTCCCTTGAAGCCACTAGTCGCTACTTTATGGTCTCCCTAATTTCCCTATTTCGTCAGCTTTGTGGCTTCCTCTTTGCAGTGGTTTGTCACTTTCATTTCTTTTATATTGTTGTGCTGATGGATATTTCTAGCTGTTGCAGTCCCACTTTTCTATGGGGCGTTTCTCTATATCTTCCTTATGCTTTCTGCTATTACCACTATATGTTGGTAGTCTGTTTCGCGCTCCTTTTTTGTCTTTTCACGATTTTTCTTTTGATCAGGGCACACATATCCAGGTTAATACGCTTATGATCACTTCAGGCTATACTCACCTTCTTCGTCCGTTTCCATTTTTCTGAGCTTTCTATAGATTCCTTGCAAGATTAGGAAACAGTAAATGGTCGTCTGTGTGTTTCGGAATTCCCATATGATTGGCCCTCATATTTAGCTTCGTTATTTAAAACAGCTAGGTTGTGTGCGATGTCAGCGCACGTTAAAGATCCCCAGGTGGTCGAAATTTCCGGAGTCCTCCACTACGGCGTCTCCCATAGCCTCAGTCGCTTTGGGACGTTCAACTCCAATAACCAACCTAGGTTGTGATGCTCACAGGAGTCTAGCATTAGCTTCCCGTTACAATCTGTGCATCCACGTAGATCTTCGATGAGGCCATTCAAGGCCCCGATAGAATAATATCAGCCTTGTCTTCAAACTTTCATATCGTCATAACAATACCTAATTGTATGCCTGTTTTCTTGCTTGCATTTGTACTCTCTCTTTAAATGAACTACCCCTAGCCATATCATTTTACCGGCAATTCTTCCTGGTACCCAGACATACGCTTTTGAATATAATTTTATTCTTTAATTATTTGTCCCTTCGTGGATCAGCATTCTGTCCCCCCTTCCCCATTCTCTTTCTTTCCTCTTTGATCTAGTTGTCTTCCACATTTCACAAGCGTAACAATCGATAAACGTCAAATCTTCTAGATATGTGAGATATGCGTCTCGCATTCTACTCTTGTGTTTCCAACAATGTCTCCCTCTTGCGACCCATTGTAGGTTTATGTAATTGATCTGAGTGTTAAACTTCGTTTATTAGCTTTCTTCCCAAATCCCCAATTGGCCAGTTTATTGGGCCATTAAGACTCATTAATACGCCCCCGTGGACCTCATAAAAATGATTTCTGCTCCCATCCTTGCACTAGAATGATGTCATCTCGTTCAAACCCTTTTCCAAAGCTTGCTCCACGCTCGTATGTATTTCTTATACTTCAAAACCTCTCTACAGGCCTAATTTTGCTATCTGTTGATTAACAGAGGCCGCGTCCTTTTCAACTTTTCCATTCTCGCCTAGCACCCCCGGAACTGCGCACACAACGATCTGCACTTGTGTTATTGCCCTTATATCCTCGACTCCCTGATCTAATTCTTCCATCGTTTGTGTGGCGCCACCACTGAGGACATCATTCAGTATATACTGTTACCATCACCAGATAGCACCCTACCGCATCCTTCAAAATTAAACTTGTTAATTAAACTTTTTGTCTCTCTCAGCATCGCGTTCATTGTCTCCCTGGAAAGTCCTCATACTCAAAACCGCTTATTACCTTTCACGAGCTCATTTATAGCTCGCTTGAATCCCCTCATGTTTAATTGACAAAGTGTAATCTGCTTTCGCTACTCTCTCCCTTTTTCCTAACTTTTGGTTTCTGCTTCCTGTTGTCACTGACCGCTGCCTCATTCCTCAGATTGAACTTCAGGCCAAAGCCTTTCTAGACTCATAGACTGCGAAAATCTCCGAAGGAAATTTTCGCAGGAAATGTTAGCAAACTGACAGTTAAAATAAAAATCTGTTCCCACCGGCAATCGAAGCGCTATCCCTCCCATCCCCTACTGAGCTCGCAGACCACTACGCCACGCCTGGCTCTTGAAAAACTGATTGTAACTCTCCTTATCTAGCGTGAGGATAATAGGAGCGGTGTCAACGACGTACGATGTAGTCATGTGACAATGATAATGATGATAGTAGCGGGGATATAGATGCATTTAGTTGATAAGGATGATAGTAGCGACAGTGATTATAATGATAGTGGGGATTGTATTGACAATGCATTCCTGTAAAGTGGCTTTCTTCATTACCGCTCTAACTTCTTAAATAGACTTAAGCGCAGGCCGAGTGCCATCCAGTTCACCCTTTCACTCAAATAAAGGATTCATTCATTCATTCATTCATTCATTCATTCATTCATTCATTCATTCATTCATTCATTCATTCATTCATTCATTCATTCATTCATTCATTCCTCTCCAACCCCTCCGATCTTCCTACAACTGCCACCTCTGAATAGCTGTCCGTGTCTAACACAGTTTGACCTATTTTTAGCCCGCTGTGGTGGGGCATTGGTTAGGGCGCTCGAGTACTGTGCCCAAGGATGCGCTTTTCGATGCAGGTGTAAAGCAAGGCGCCCGTGTGCTGTGCGATGTCAGTGCACGTTAAAAGTCACCAGGTGGTCTAAATTTTCTGAGGCCTCCACTACGGCATCTCTCATAGCCTGAGTCGCTTTGGGACGTTAAACCCCACGAACCAAACCAACCAACCAACCAACAAGAATTGACGCTCCAATGAGTGGGAATAAAAAGGTCCTGGGTTCGATTTCCCCGTCACCTTCCCATCTGACTGCTCCCGAGCTGCCAGTGGGACACTCGAGTAGCAAACTAACGTCCGTGCCTGAAATCCATATGGCTGCCAACTACCACATGCCGAAGGAATGCTCGTGATTTTGCGCTCACAATGTCCACCTCCTTCCCTCACTCTCCGCTTTACACCTTCGCTTATTCCGCCGCTACCCACCTCACTTGATCTCCAGACACTATACTAGACTACCGTTCACGATACTTGCCATAACTTGCAATGCTTCCAGTAGGGTGGACGCCCGGGCACCCTATCCCGGGTAGGTAAGCTCCATCTCTAAATTATTGATTGCCGCAATATATGAGTATAGGGAGGCAACGCGCAAAGTTTTTCTATAATCAGATTTCTATAAAATTTTTCCTATACCTGGAAGCAAATGATAAACAAACAAACAAAAACTTCCCAAGGCAATTCATGGGATACTATACAGAGGTAGCTGCGGAAACTCATTAGACTCCACTTTGGAATCTTTACTGAGAAAGAAGGAAGGGCGGATCCTGTAGTGTACCTTGTGCAACAGCACCTTCCCTCTTTCACCTGGACCGGCGGCGCTGCGAGGGACTCAGTACATGGTTATATCAACTTCTACTAAGAAATCTCACAAACCGGTGCAATCGTTGCATTTCCGGTAGAGACGCATTAAATAAAACGAATTGCCTAGCAGCAGGAAGCATGAAGGAAACATTCGCTCAAAAGGGTGTTCGCTAAATTGAAAGACAAAAAAAAAAAAAAGATAAGAAAAGAGCATAGAGTTCTGATTTCGACAAAAATAATAAAATTTCAAGCATTGAGGTTGTTCTAAAGTAGTCTAACTGACGGTGCTTAAAGTTCCGGTTAATGGTTGTGCGCTGGACATTTGACGTAATATGAAATTTCGTAAAAAAAAATATACCTTTGCCAGCTCCATAAGCGCGACGAGTTCTCGCGCCCTTTCATGCTCCTTTACTTTGGCGCTAACGCCTGTTGAATAGCCAACTCTTGCCATTTGTGTGGATTCGTTAGTTCCTAAATTAGTGAGCAAGTTTTTCGAGGGCCAGCGTCAAGAAAACGCACATCCATTACTTTCAGCTCTACGCTCAGCTACAAGCGCACACATGTATGAAATCGCCAAGTTTTGCCTTCGAAAGTAAGTCGAGGCGAACTTTCGCGACCTGCGGAATTTTCTGCGCTCAACGTCTCAAGTTTTGCGGGCTGGAACGGCTTCATCTTAGGGAAAATGATGCATCCTGATCTTAAAGCAGTAAGTTAAGGAGCCCCTGAAGCGGTTCTTGCGCTAATATTCTAACAACGGTGGTTTTGGTGATGGCGGGGGATAACTGAGAAGTTTGATGAGTCAAAGTGTCTGCAAGCAACGTTCGTTAGAGCCTTGTTGTTCACTGCAGTGTTTTGCACTGCCGTCAGTTTAACGGGCGCAAGCCCATCAGGTTTTCAAGATAACAAAAGCCTCGGCATAGCGAGCCCACCATCGAATTCGATTGTTCTTCCTTTCTTCTCCCCCCCCCCCCCCCCCCCCTTAATGCCTTTCAGCAAATTATCTCCCGGCATTTTCGCATTCAAACCGGAGTTTGCGAATGATTCTCGCTTTTGCCTTTGGATCAATTCTGGCGCCTCTATATGCGCCCATAGTTGAGGCGGAATAGTGCCCACAGTTTTTTTAAAGCCTTCTTTGACAAAGCTTTCCGCGCTTTAAAAAAAAGCATGCTTATATTGATTGCGAACATATTTTGGATCGTTTGTCTTTCATTCCCTTTCCACCTTTTGCTATAATGTTCTCAATTTTATCGATCAGCAGCGTTGTTTTAAGTGAAGATACCCTTATTGACCCTTCCTATATAGTGAAGTTTTAAAAAGCAGCAGACATACTAAACGAAATATGGATTCGATAAATTATAATCCCAAAATTGAGCAAACAGACTTTTAACTTTGTGTTTGGCACATGATAGCCTCAGCTGCTTATGCCTCATTAAGTGCTACGCGATAGCAGGAATATATTATCAGAAATATCAGAAAAAAATTATCTGAACCTCGCCGTTTGTTTGTTTCCGTTCAGTGAATTGCTCTCGCTTCTAACGATCATTCAACGTGGGAACAAGCGAGACGAGAAAACACAATGCTTCAGCACGTTGCGCGCACAATAGTTAAGCAAACTTCACGCGCATATCTATCTCTGTCTCGTCGCTATGACGACGCATGGGGCTGGAAGAATTCATGCCCGTCACGTTCGCTACTATTTTTCATGGCGGTTATGAAGAACTTCATACCCATCCATTCGTTTTATTCCGACACTTACCTTTTGTGGACCCTTGTTGATTCCTTATTTCCCTTTGTCTTTCCCCATGTAACCTTGTCCGTCAACTGGTCTTCCAAAATAATGTTCTATTTTTCAATCGTATTACAAATGAGCTCACAAAATAAGGGCGAAACTTAATAACAGAAATTGATGCGGTAAGTTTTCTATAGCGAATAAAAAACTATTCAGAACTCAATTTGTTCTTGTTTAGAAGGCTGGTTTTACTTCAGTGCTAGGCTTTTCCCTAGTTTATGCGCTACAATGATGTATCAGCCTTTCACAATTCCCTCTGCCCCATTTACCTTACTCTTGTTACGTACTTTCACCACACTTTGTCTCACTTCCAAAAGAGAAAAAGCCATTGGAATGTATGTTTCCGTTCAGTGTCTTGCTGTAGTCTTGTTTTCTCAGATGTCTCCTTTTCCTCCCTCAACCAGCGACACATAAAGGCAAAGTCCTTCCGTTTCCTTCACTTTAGAAACTTTATTTCGCCTTGCAGCACACACGCGAACCTCTTCCCTTCGCCAACGCATAGCGTATCTTTGCGGCCAGTTTTTGTTTGTCTGGGCCAATCTGGGGGGCCTGCAGCATTGTGAAATAAGAATAAGTACATTTCTACCTGCTTTCAAGTCGAAAAACAAAAAAAAAAGCCCTTTCACTTCTTCAATCTCTGCTTCCTTATGTCGACAAGAAACAGAGATACATTTGTGTCGACGTTTTAGTGCTTTCCCTCTCACCGTCCGCGGTTTTTATCTCTTACAAAATAATCTCTCACTCTCACTCGAAAACTAGAATCAATGTGGTTTTTCTTTCTCTTTTATTTTTCCGATCGCTCTTCCGTTACGGTCCACAGAACATACATTTAAAAAGAAAAAAAAAACTTTTTCTTCTCCATCCGACGTTTCTCCACTCTGCCACTGTCCCTTCGCTCCAACCGTCAGCCATATCCCTTACGGCAAAATTTGCTCCGTGCGCTGCTCCACTGTCATTGTCATTCCTGTACGACGTCCTTGCATAACGAGAGGAGTCTGGCGCCCTTGAGCTAACGGCTAGCGCTCGCGATCCAATTTGCACTTCGGGTATATAAAGAACTTGTAGGGAGGCAAAGGGAAAGAAAGGTTGTTAGCCGTTCGCCTCCCGCTGGGAAAAGGGGAAGGCCCCCATTGCTTCCTCTACACGGACCATACAGTGCGTCTTATATCAGTCGCCGCCAACCTCCTCGACCGTCATCCCGCTCCTCCGGCGTCTTTCTCGCGGGGAGCGTCCCGCAGCGTATTGATCACTGCAGACGAGGACAGGCCGTAGGGAAGCTCGAGGAGTAGGGGAAGAACTGAGCCTGCGAGCGCATCTCTCCTTCCCTATCCTACCGCTCGCATCGCGCCCGTTCTCGCCCTCTTTTCTCTCCCTTGGCAATCTTGGCCCAACAGACGCGCAGTGTGGACCGGAGCGGGGCCTTTTTACAGCCTGAGGAAGAGCGCAGGCCAGAGTAGGGCGACGAATAGCTCGAGCCAGACATAAGCGGCGGTCGTCCTAGGGATTTTCACGCCTGCGCCGTTCGATGGCTCCCGGCGGTGGTTTAGTGATTGAACAGCGAGGACGATCGGAAGCAAAGTATAACAAATTAGGAAAAGCGTGAAACATTAAGGAAACAAAACCCAAAGAGGAGAAAAACGGTAAAAAGAAAACTATGTGAACGAAAAAGCGCTTGAAGTGAGGGCACAGCGCAGGGAGAGGGAAAATTCGACTTCAGTGACGAGCAAAGCGAGCCTCGTGCTGCGAGCAATGTACGGTGCGTACAAGGAATGCAGACAGCAGCACCGCCGATAAGCTGCGACAACGAAGAAGAGGTAAAAGGTGTACAAGGCACGTTTAAGGGAGGAGAAATATTTTTTTTTAAATACTGGAATTGGGTCGAGGAGAAAATTTGATTCAACGAAAAAAAATATGTGAGCTAGGAGCTCGCGCGAGGTTCAGCGCGGATACTACGAAAGGACAAGTAAAACTCGCGAATTCCAGAGGACGAGCCAGGTTCAAGAGAGGCAGATTAACCGGTCGGACGACGGCGAAGGAGCTGAGATATCGACCGGAATAGAAATGGCCCAGAACCAGCAGCCTGTATGCGGTGGCCACGCCGAAGGGAATGAATGGATAAAAGATTAAGGAGGCAGAAGCAAAGGGCGGATGGAGTGCTCCCGCGCCAGCAGTGCGCGGGAAAGATACGCCACGGCTGCCCAGGCGGCCGCGCAAGGATATATATATATATGCGACGAGACACTGTGCTCACATAACAGGACGCCGGCTATATGTGGTTCGTTGCGTGACTCTTCCTACGCAACGAATCGTCAGGGACAGGAACTGAAAAGTAAACCGTGGCAGTGGGGAACAGATGGCATGGTACGCCGAAGAAAGAAAGAAAGAAAGAAAGAAAGAAAAGAAAGAAAGAAAGAAAGAAAGAAAGAAAGAAAGAAAAGAAAGAAAGAAAGAAAGAAAGAAAGAAAGAAAGAAAGAAAGAAAGAAAGAAAGAAAGAAAGAAAGTGATGTCTAGCGGTAGAAACATTTCTGTACAAATGAAACCGTCTCACAGTTGTTGCCCTGATATGTAGTCTGCTTTCTTTCCGTCTTCTGTGCGCGAACTTAACTACGAACATGGTTTATTTATTGTCATGTCGCATGGAGGCGTATTGTAGTGAACAATATTGAAATGCATTTTCCCTGCTCCAGAACTTTGCAACCACTCTAAGGCTGGCCGCTAACCTGGGAACGAAAAAGGCGATATCCAGGGTATTGAGGGAACTGTTGCCCTGCGGCACTTACAAGCCATATGATTCCTCATTTTCTGTCTCTGAGCCGCGGCAGCGAAGGAATCAACGACAGCTACGGGTAAGTGAAGGATGAAGGAAGCTTGTTTCGTCAGCTCAGTGGCTTCCTCCAGAAGACAATGACACTTGACGTTTACGAGTGAATAGTACTGACTCAGCCTACTATACGCGGCGCTGTAGCAAGCACGTCAGCTCGCCCAGCAGCACTTGCACGATAGTAGGGATTCTATCTTGTCGCAGTAACATTTCTACCTCAAGAAAAAGCTATCGCTCTCTTATCCCTTGCTTTTTTTTCCCCTCCACCATTTTTCACGCGCTGAGAGGACGGCTGAGTTAGGCGTTACGAACAGAACTCGGTTATACACTTGTAACCACGAAACTTACCTGCTGACACCCTGAAATCGACACGAAAGTAAAAGTCAAATAACTGCACCGTAAAGAATGCTGTGTGCCTCCTGACGGTGAGCTTGCCCCGAACTAGTGGTGCATGCTTTGCTGCATGTACTTTGTTGGCGTAGAAAGACAAAATATTTATCAACGAGAACGGTAAATGGTAAGTTACGGGTTATGGCTCCCACTATAGAGAGCCTTAGCCTATAGCTAAGAGCCATATAAGAGCATATATAGGGACAGTGGCCTCCTTAGAGAGCCATGAGCCGAAGATGTAGAGAGAAGCAGGATATATATATATATATATATATATATATATATATATATATATATATATATATATATATATATATATATATATATATATATATATATATATATATATATATATATATATATATATCCGGAGTCCTCCACTACGGCGTCTCTCATAGCCTGAGTTGCTTTGGGACGTTAAACCCCACAAACCAACCAACTATATATATATATATATATATATATATATATATATATATATATATATATATATATATATATATATATATATATATATATATATATATATATATATATGACAGAAGCCAACAGTCGGCGAGGCCAAGGAAAGCATTGGGGATTGTACTTTGTCTTTTTTTTTTAATTTTTACTTCGGTAATCACATAAATAAGTAATACAATCTGTTTAGGGGAAAGATAAACACAAAGTACAAGGAAAATCAACGTGTCGATGGTGGGAACCGAACCCACGACCTCCGAATATCGCGTCCGGTGCTCTTCCAACTGAGCTAAATCGGCCGCTGTCTCACCTGCTACTTTCTTATATATATAATATTACATATATTCTCTGCGCGTTGTTGGATGTTGAAGAAGAGGACGATAAACAGTAGTGACGCGAAAGGAAGACGAAGCTGAACAGAGCGTTGGGACTTGCCTGTACACTTCAGGGCAAGCGTCCACAGCTCTACTGTGCTGTGGACGCTTGCCCTTCACCTGCTGTGGTTTCCTGTGCTAGCCTTCTGCCCCGTATCATCTATCACATATCACATATATATCACATATATATCACATGTATATCACATGTATATTACATGGATATATATATATATATATATATATATATATATATATATATATATATATATATATGTGTGTGTGTGTGTGTGTGTGTGTGTGTGTGTGTGTGTGTGTGTGTGTGTGTGTGTGTGTGTGTGTGTGTGTGTGTGTGTGTGTGTGTGTGTGTGTGTGTGTGTGTGTGTGTGTGTGTGTGTGTGTGTGTGTGTGTGTGTGTGTGTGTGTGTGTGTGTGTGTGTGTGTGTGTGTGTGTGTGTGTGTGTGTGTGTGTGTGTGTGTGTGTGTGTGTGTGTGTGTGTGTGTGTGTGTGTGTGTGTGTGTGTGTGTGTGTGTGTGTGTGTGTGTGTGTGTGTGTGTGTGTGTGTGTGTGTGTGTGTGTGTGTGTGTGTGTGTGTGTGTGTGTGTGTGTGTGTGTGTGTGTGTGTGTGTGTGTGTGTGTGTGTGTGTGTGTGTGTGTGTGTGTGTGTGTGTGTGTGTGTGTGTGTGTGTGTGTGTGTGTGTGTGTGTGTGTGTGTGTGTGTGTGTGTGTGTGTGTGTGTGTGTGTGTGTGTGTGTGTGTGTGTGTGTGTGTGTGTGTGTGTGTGTGTGTGTAAAAAAAAACTCAGTACGAGTCGTTCAAGTAATGTCCTATGCGTGTCCCTACTGTAGATTATCGGAAGCTTATCCGCTTTTGTGACTCTCTATTAGAGCTTCAGATATTCAGGAGTGCGGCACATGTCCCATTAGAAAGCTGGTAAATTACTCCAGTCGCAAGGGAAGTAATCTGTGAGCTAGCCGTATTCGTCACGTTAACAACCTAACTTTTGTGTGATCAGTTTTCGCGTGTGCCTACAACTGCACATTAACTACAGCTGACGGAGGACCAGGCTTTCACGAACTTCGACTCAAGAGTGCCTTCTATCCGCTAAAATTACCCCATGAGCCCTGTGCCCATGAGTATCGCCAGGAAAGGCAAACTGACCCTTACACCTACTGAAAAATCAGAACAAGGGCATCGAAAAAGCACATGTAAAGGTACGGGTAAATATTTATAGCGGTTGACCTGCTCATAGTCTTCCATAGATAAGTATTAAAACATCTGCCAAGAAACGACACAAGACGGGACGCCAGTATCTCGAGCACTAATAATAGTATGCTTGTAGGAACTGCTGTGAGCGCTGCATTGGGAAGAGTTGCGGATAAAAGTTAATGCAGAACACCTTAGCAACCTACGATTCGCTGATGACATTGTCTTGCGTTCTAACAAAATTCAAAGGACGGACTGAGAGCTTGGGGGTCCTGAAAGGGCAAAGTAGAGATGGTCTCAAATTTAAAAAGGTGCTGATAGTGTTCAACAGCTTGGCAGCTTCAGAATAGAACATCAGTTTCAGGTAGGCGGGTAATAATTGGAAATAGTAAGAGAACACGCATACATTGAACCCCAGATCCGAGATGTCAGCGCACGTTAAAGATCCCCAGGTGGTCGAAATTACTCCGTAGCCCTCCACTACGGCTCCTCTTTCTCTCTTTCCACTTTCATTCCCACCTCCCTCCCTTCCCTTACGGCGCGGTTCGGGTGTCCACAGAGCAAGTGTGACAGTTACTGCGCCTTTCCCTTCCTGTGAACCAATTTATTAGATTGAAGTAACTTGAACAATAAACGGGACTAAAATGAATTTAAAAGGCACTTTCAGGTCGTAAATAGCGCTTATTGGTGTCGCTAAAATATATAGTATATAATAACCATATCTTACCTATACGATTCTAATTAAGACGAAGATACTTGAATGTAAGCTAAAAGGCTGAACTGAAATACAGCGGTGTGAGTCATGGAGATGTTTAGAAATGATTAATGTAACGTTAATAGGCGACAAATTAGGAGACTAGGACAGGAAACAAACGCGATCTAACGATGCCTTAGTCAAAACAAAGACGAGGAAATGGACTTGCATCTCAGCAATACGAAGGCAAGATAATCGATAATTCAGGTAACGAAGTTGACTCAAAGGGAAGGCAAGCGTAGCAACCGAGATCAGAGAGTCACGCGGGAGGATATGATTGCGAACGCTGAGAGGATTAGATTACCGCAGATTTCATAGGGCATACGGTCATTTGTAATTAAGGATACTAGAAATACGTGTACTGTGTAATGGACGTACAGCCTTCGTCAAAAGTTTAGAGTCTTCTTAGCCATACTATGTGGCTCGTAATGCATTCCCAGGTTTCCATTCTTGCTGAAAGCAAGAAGATTTTTCGTCCTGCCCTCTCCAATGGCTAGGACTTCCGCAATCAATAAACAAGTCATAATATACTGCTTAAAAGCAAACCTTCTGGGCTCTAAACTTTTGACAAAGGCTATGCATAGACCGAAGATGAAGTCGTAAATAAGTTCGATGTAGTGATATGTAGAAGAAGCAGAGGACGGAGGGAGCGATACGGTCGTCGTGTTCTTGCGATGTGGGACCACTCGTGCGTAGGGTTTCATTCTGTTAGGCCTGGTTGGAAAAGAAAAAAGGCAGAGCAGTTTTATTCGCCGTGAAGTGTTTGAGCCCCAAGGCTTCGGCACTACCGGTTCCAAGAAAATATCTGGTATTGAGATTGTACTGTCACGGCCGCTCAATGGAGGCGCACTTTGAGCGGCTGTTGTAATGTACTGCAGGCATGAGACTGTCCGAAAATCACTAAGATGTGTTGCCCCTTCTTCTAATACGCCTGGTCAGGCGTTTCTCTCTACAAAGTGGAGCCTTTCTGCAAATAGTGTTCCATGACGGCTGTACTGACCGCTTTGCTGATGGCATCTTCTTTAGATAATTTGGGTTCCGGTGGAACGCCACACGAGATCTTCCGAACTTCTTTCATAAGAAAAGCTGTTGGAAGAGTTCCGAATGCTTCACTGGGATGCGATGTAGGAATGACTGAGGGAGAAAAAATTAACCGGCGATAAATGAGATGCAGATTCATAAATTTGTGTCAAGAAATATTCCACTAAACCGTCCGAACTGCGTTCAGCAAGCGAGTACTAGCCGAACAAGGATTACTACATGACGCACGCTAGCCCAAATATTTTCGGAACGTAACTCTCATAAAAAACAAAGTTGTTTTTCTTCCTTAAACAGTGAACAAAAAGAACGGGCTGCCACCAATAGCCAAACTACTTCCTAGAAGAAGTGGGATGCATTTTTATACAAACAACGGCGACTTGAGTTGCACTGTGTTTTTGAATTTTGTCATTTTTGTTAGGATGGCCAGAGTTGAATTTGTGTACTCAATTTTTTGTCATTTTTGTTGAGTAAGTACTTTATACTAGTCAATATTTTTTTTGCTTTAATGTCCCTCCTGCTAGGGCTAGAGCATCTGGCTGCAGTAAGGTTGCATGAAATAATAAATGAATGAATGAATGAATGAATGAATGAATGAATGAATGAATGCGCGAGATTTTTACTTTTTAGAGCACGTAGACGATTATGGTATCACATGTGTGAAGAAATGAGAGATATATTAAGACTCGGCCCGGCGGTGTGGCGAACTGGTTAAGGCGCTCCACTTCAGTGCCCAAGGATGTGAGATCGAACCCCGGCCGCGGCGGCCGCTTTTCGACGGAGGCGAAACGGAGTGGCGTCCGTGTGCTGTGCGATGTTAGTGCGCGTTATTATAGAACCCCAGGAGGTGGAAATTTCCTGAACCCTTCATCGTACGAGGTCTCTCATAGTCTGAGTATATTAAGGTTCGTTTCTTAATCTTTTATTGTGATGTGGCAATTTCTTCTTAGTTTACCTAGACCTCTTGGGATGTCCTGTAGCCGTCGACATTTTATTCATGTGAAGGTTTCGAACTCAATGGAATCACATAGCCTTGTGGCCAGAGAAGTGGGCACTCTTATACCACCTCCCAAAGGCATGCCCGTATTTTTTGTAGGCTGAGAGCTAGACTTCAAACGGTTTACACTGATGGCGCCGGTCAATTTTTGCCGACATGAGGTTACTAGCGTTGTCGCATTGAAAGTCTGCCAGAGGCATGATGTTTCACGACTGCGGTACTTCAAATTATCGACTCCGATGTCTACGACGCGATCGTCGACGCCCAAAGCCAATCGTTTTCGACGTGGGGATACTAACGCTCTTGTATTAAAATAGAACGAGATATAAGGCGCTCTTTCTTCAAGATCCACTGCTCTCTTGATGGCCCATCTAGACTTTGAACTGCTGAAGTCCAAAGAAAGGTGGGGATATAATCAGTCACCAACAAATGTTTACGTATGGGGGTGTGCAAAAAAAAATAGTTGTGGTTTAACTCTGGTTAACCATAGTTGAATTGCGATAGCAACGGCGGAAGCTTCTTTTGCCTGCTACATTATTCCCCTATCACGCCCTATCAGTGTAAGGGGCTACATTATTGGGGACACTTAAGCTCATCCTTTATGAGTGTGACGTGAGAGCGTAAGATACCAGCGCCCATATAATTGAGAAGGGTTCCTGCCGGGGCCCGAGCCTCCTCCTCCTCCTTCATCTCCTGCTCCTCCTCCTCCTCCTCCTCCTCCTCCTCCTCCTGTGGCCAACCATGGCCTCCGCCAAGACCACGCGACGGCTCAAAACCTGGCGCAGTATAAAAAATCAGGTCCGCTTCGCAATCCGATGACCTCAAATGGCTGCCTATATGAAGGGCTTCCACGCTCCGCACGCTTCTATCAATGTCAAGATACCGATTCACGATAGAAGCGATCCAAGATAAATTTCTCCCCGAGCATACGCATTCCGCAAACCTCTGCTGCCAACTAGAGATCTAAATGATAACGGCGCTTCTCACTTCATGCATTTAAAGTGTGCTTTAAGGGAAGTCCCTATAGCATTCGTCTGCCAGGGTGTTCAGGTCGTTCGACATGCCCCCGTCATATCCAGCATGCACAAGGCGCACGAGGGCAGGCCTGTGCAACGGCATAGGTCACGGCGTGTACATAACCATGTGCGGAGCGAACGACGAGAGTGGCTCATTTCCTTGCATGGCTGCACGCTCGCTGGGCCCGGTCGTTGAGCGAAAGGCTGCAGGGCCAGCCGAAAGCGAGGCGCGATTCCCGGCCTGAACAGGGGACGCATCGTTTGTTTTGACAAGTTCCCCTTCGAGACGTGCCTCCTCCGTGCCGATTTCTTTGCCTGCCCTCCGCTTTGCGTCTCGTCGCGGCTCGGGTCGGGACCGTGCGCGCGGTCAGAACGGCAATGGCGAGATCGAGGGTGCGTGCGTCATACATAGTAGAGTGTTTCACTTTGTACCGGGCCCATTTGGCTTGAGAAGGCGAACTATAGAAACTATAGCTAGAACCTTTTATCGCACAGTGTTTAATCCTTGCCGGATTTAAGTATCTGCCGCAAGCATTTGCATTCAATAATTCAGGATCGTCCGCAATGTTTCCCGGCTTTTCACTATAATCATTTCATCCTCGAGATATGATGTATCGGAGAGTAAAGGCTGTCTCACTGTGCCGTGCAATCTCTGCACCAGTCGTATAAACATCCGCATATACCAGCAATATATAAATCATCACGCTCGATCCAAGCCTTTGCCGCAAAAGGGACTGTTCCACCCCTTACCTGATTCGCTCTGTGGCGCTATCCGCCTTTGCGCCGAAGTCAAGTCTGCCATCTTAACTTGAACTAGAGTATATCACCGACAAGAGGTTACTACCTTGACAGCCCTACTCAGAATCTCCCTTCGGTACACTAAACAGTTTTTCTTCCATCGTCCATTACTCTATCCTCAACATAGTCTGGGGCTTTTCATTATCGGCCGAATTATGGCCATAGGTGTGATCAATCAGCGCGTTGCTCCTATCGCCTCCACTTAACTCGTATCCTGTTCTAAGAAGAGAAAAGACGTGTCTATCCGCGCCACCTACTGGCGCGGATAGGCTGCATAAGCGGCTTGACGAGACTGAGCATCTGCATTCACCAGGGGCCACATCTCAGAGTCAAAGCTAAAGGCTGGCACCCAGCTGCGAGTCTGCAGACTTACCTACAGCCGCAACGAAGACGACAAAGGCGACCGGCAGCTATTTGTAACACTGTTTATTTTGAACGCACCGCCATGTAACGCACCGATGCGCGCACGTAAGCAATTCAAATAGGTTTTTCCTTACTGGCTGGCTTGCTCCATGACGTCACTTCGTCAGACACTACCCCCGACGCTCATGCAGGGTTTGAGAGGAGGCAGCAGCTAGTTCCGCATCGCTGGTAGCGCGACTATATATACACATAGAGAATGCGACGACGGTGTCTGTTCGTCTTCCTCGCCGCGGAGCTGTTTTATCTCCCGGCCGGGCGCGCATAGCGGAACGCCGCCGGGCATTGTCTCCCCTTCATCGGCGATGGTTGAGCGACTCGAGTATGTGGCACCGCGTCAGGGAAGGAAAGCCCGAGCACTGAGCTCTGCTCCTCTTATTCTATGCCTCTGACGCCCGCGCGGAAGAAGATAAGCTACACTGCGTCGAGGTCGGTTTTGAGACCCCTAGCGCCTCATGCTCTTTTTTTCTTTTTTTTGGTGGGCTGTATCTTGAGGCGTGGAGGTTGTTCTAAACCCGTATTTATTTATTTATTTATTTATTTATTTATTTATTTATTTATTTATTTATTTATTTATTTATTTATTTATTTATTTATTTATTTATTTATTCATACTGTTAACCCTTACTCAGCGTCATGACAGGGAGGAAATCAACAATACATATAAAATCAATAACACATCTAAAATTTGAAATGACAGAACACAGTAACAAACACTTTGAGTTACAATTATACAAACACCAGCTCAGAAAGCTGTCGAGTTGGATCAAATGACACAGAAAGCGCCATGACGGTACTCCCATTATTTATTTTCACTTTACTGGCACAAAAGACTGAAAAGTAAACTTATAAAACATTAAAGATTACAGAAAAACGTTTTCACATTTTATTTTCTTACAGTTGTAAAATGGGATATAAAGGCTGCTAGAGGTGTACCTGCGATAATTTCGTATCTTTTCGTCTGCTGTATGCAGCTATGCGCGTACCGTGTTTTACTACACGCAGTATGCACTGCACGATTCGTTTTCCGTGCGCACTACGGTTGTGCGCGCTTCTATTGGTCGCGCGCTAGTAACTGGATTTTCGGACCCGTCGGCAATTTAGCGGCCCGTTCCCGGCGCCCAAGCGGACACCCGAAGCCGCCAGAGAAGCCAACGCTCGCCTAGATAGTCAGTGGGCCGTGCAAGAGCGGGATTACATTCGCTCGAAAGCTAAAGAACAACCAACTCAACCGTCCACGCTCACGTGACATCCGATCAGTTGTTTTGCCTAGTATAGGTGCCGTAAGTACTCACCGCGCTGGAGCTCGATCCGCGCCACGCGATCCTGTTTCAGGCACCGAGTTTCAGCGCAATGCCAGCATCGTGTGCAAAAGATGATGCCGAAAGGGAGCAGGCATTTCGTTTCATATGTGAATACTTTTTTGTAGCAAAAGCTACACTGCGGTAGGTAGAAAAAGACGAAGAAGAGGAAGAAGGAGACGAAGAAGAAGAAAAAGACAAAGAAGAAGAAGGCCAAGAAGTAAAAGAAGGGGACGAAGGAGAAGCAGAAGAAGACGAAGAAGAAGAAGAGTAGAAGAAGAAGAAATAGACGAAAAGGAGAAGAAGGAAAATAAGAAGGCAAAGAGGAAGACCAAGAAGAAGTAAAAGAAGAAGGAGGAAAATCAGAAGACAAAGAAGAAGACCAAGACGAACTAAAAGAAGAAGAAGACAGATAACACCCTAGTTGGTAGAGGCGAACAACAGCGAGTTGCTAGGACAGAAGATTCGTTCGAACGATGGCAGTGTGCCCCGGAGTTCGACGTAGAGACGATGTCATACCACTAGAAGTCCTCTACACCCGAATGAGAATGATCAACGACGAGAGGCAAGGGGTGCTCATGATTCCCCTATTGCATAAATAAAACTGAAAACAAAGTAAAGTACTATGCGCAAAAGCCATATCGTTACTTTGAAGCCAAACCTAAGCGTGGCCATGCAGATTGCTTTCGCGTAACTCCACGTTTTTAACCACAAGCTAAACCACAGCCATTTTTTTTTTCTACTTCAAATGGGCATATATCAAGATATGCCCCCACCTGAGCTTCTTTATCGGCTGTATTTCTACAGATTTCCACGTCTCGCTCGTCAGGGCTCGTCACCACTTTGACCAACCTTCTGACACACTCGCCTAAACTTGTCAAACGAACTAGTGAATTGCGCCGCAGCATCGTTCCACGCACCGCACCGTATATTGCGATCTGCGACGCAGGCGGCCTCCATAGTCCCAGTTTTGCCAACGTTGCCAGGTTGATACGTTGAAGTTATTGCATTGCATTTTATCAAGTAGCACCAAATGTGTACCTCACTCCAGATATTCCGCGACCAACCAGAAGTCATCCTAGCCTAAATCTAAAGCCATACTCCGCCCGTACTGATAATTTCAAACACAGCTTCTTGCCTCGGACAATTGAACACTGGAACTCAATTCCTGCCACAACGCGATCTCTTTCATTGCGCACATTTTTAACAGCCATTGATGCCACATGATCATTTTTTAAATAATTGCTTTGTTTATTTTGTGTGGTTTCATTTTCTTTTACATTTCACGGCGTCTGTACCATATCTTATCCACTGCGTGTGTTGTTAACATGTTAAGTTTGTTTTGTACCTTGCCATTTTAGTATGTAATCTTCTTGACCCCACTCCTGAAATAGCCCCATCAGGGGCTGCAGTATGTATAAATAAAATAAATAATTTGCGCTAGATCTGGCTCAAAAATTTCATGGAAAGCTCTAGCTACCATGCGCGAAGTACCATCATGGCTGCGAACACGATTAGCAAAGTAGTGAAGAGGGTTGACATGGGAGTGCCGCCGTCGCTTTCATTCCAGATTCTTGGTTGTATATGCTGCGGCTTCAGTTACATAACACGCACGTCGCGCAAGAAGCAGTATGTAAGAAAGCAACGGAGGTATAAGCCTCTTCAGAGAGAACTGCCTGGGCGCCGCCATATTGCTCGCTGGACTGTTGACAACATGGAGAAAGGAGTATCACGAGCTCTCTCATGCGCCCACTTGCATAAGTCCAAGAACGCTTTCTTTTACCTGCGTGCTTACTCAATGGCGAGATATATCCTTCCCTTCAATATCCAAAATGAATACGCTATCAAACTATTAATTCGCGTCTAATTTGGCACGTTAATGAAATATTGCGACGAAAGGACAGAAACACTCCCCGATTTTTTTCTTTGTTTCAATTGTTACCGGCTTCTGTCATGCACATACATGACGACCCCCTTACGCCACATGAATCCTCTCAGAGCTCGGCGTCGAATCTCGGGTCAACACCTCTTAAATGTCTTTTTTCGGTAGCATATTGGGTTTATCGATCGATTAGGCAGAAATCAGGATTAGTAAACGACGTTGGTCGGTTCACAGTGATACATATTCCCCCCAAATCCTCATAATGCTTTTGAAATTGCGAGGAAGGGAGAATTTTAATGCGGATGTTTTCTGAATCCCAGAACTAAATAGGCTCATATATATTCAAGAACAAAGAGTTGTTGTGGTAAAAGCAGTGGAAACGGCAAGAATACGAGGCCGCGGGAAGGAACTAATCGCCAGTGCTCGACCAGAAAATAAATTATGTTTCAGTACGGTATCAAGGCTCGCCACTAATGCCATCGAATTGCACCCTACGGGTTAAGGGACTTTTTCTTTTCTTCAAAGCTGCCAGTTACAAATGCAATGCTAACGTCAACGCCTATGCACGTTCGAACCTGCACCTGTGCACGTTCGAACGCTTTCGGTGCTGCGCCTATGAACCTGTGCACGTTCGAACGCTGTCTGCAGTAGCGTTGTACACTGAACTTTATTTTGCCTATGTTGAACCTTGGCATTTTATAAGAGCCTTACTCTCTTCTTTTTCTGACTATCTATATGTCAATGCCCCAAGTATTGATACTTGGGCAGCATCGGCTAGCTATATTAACTGAAGTCAGAATTTGGCACTCGCGCGATGTGTTTCTCTGTTCATCGTCATTAGTGCTTTTGCTGTTGTTTTTTTGGCTACATTCGTATGTTATTTCTATGCCCAAACTCTGGGGTCAATGTTACTTTTACATTCTTTATTCTTGCTCTTTTAAACCGCGAACCGCACTCGGGCGAGTCAAACACGCCTGCTTAAATTTAAATTTCTTGGTCGCAGAGCTCGCTTGCTGTCGCTTTCTTCAAATGAGTAACTTTTCCGGGGCTACGTATTGTGCGAATCTGTGTGGACTTTACCGACTGGTTTCCGGTATCTCAAATATATGCGTATCCGACGTTCCGGCTAGAATTTGCGCCAGGGCTGGCCTTTATATATAGTATACCGTATACGATGTCATACGAAAGCTGTATTTGAATTACCCGCGCCAGGACACGTGGACTGTGACTTAACGAACTAGCGGACCAATCAGGAGTAAGGCACACAAGATCCAAAATACTTGCTCGCCTCTGGCGTCATTATGAGTGCTTTCGCGCTGAACGCATTGATGGGTTAAGCGGCCGAAACATCGGAAGGCGAATGTTTGTGTCGCGCGCGTCCTGCATATCGTTAGCAGGGGTCAGTCGTTAAACTAGTTTTTCACGCAATGTGTCAAAGGTGGGCTTATTTCGGCCTCCAAAAATCGATGCTTAAGGGAACTCGTTATAATGCGTAAGCTTCAGTATTTTACCACACATAGGCTATCAGTGGTTCCACTGAGCGCCGAACCTGTTCGTGGTAGTGCAGGCGAGGGGCTGGGATATTGTGGGAGATTTATATAGGCCTGGCAGTGAGATACAAATGCCAAATAGCACTAATTGACAATGCCAGTACCGCATCAGAACTTTACAGTATAAGCTGAAACTTTTTCGTGCGGCATGGTACATATATATCGAATCAGTCGGACACATATCATGCCCTAACCGCGTGTTTGTTCGACATCCGAAAGTCACTGCACTGCGAATTAACTCTCTCCGCGGCGTGACCTCGGCTGGGAACAGAGCTCAGAAACCACGCACAAGCCGTGACGCTGCTCGGTTCACTGAGTCCATATCGAAGGGTTACACGTCCCTCTAATAATGGAATGCAAAAGCTAAAGTGAGTGCACTCATCGTGACGTCAGAGCACACCACCACGGCGGCAGTGATCCAACGCGCTTGGGCGAGAAGTTTTGTGTACTGAGTATCGATGACACCCGCGGGCTTCCATATACTATATGCCCCACATTCGTCGCGCAAATATTCAAACGCAAATGAATCCGCGGCTCTTTTGCGATACGCACGTCCCCGCGTTCTTGCGACATGAGTAGCATGCCTTTGAGATGCGAACACTTCGTTCCGGGCCAGGCGTTCACGTAGCAGTAAGAGGAACGCCATAGTTCGCTTACATTAGAGGGGTAAGTAACGCGACCTGCGGCTATGACGTAAGAAGCGTTTGTCTAAAAAGGAGTCGACGACAGCGCGGACTGTTGCCGCGTATATACTGGCAAACACCGGGTGATCCGCGGTCATCCGGGCATGCATAACGCGCGTAGCATGACGGGAGAAGTGGGAAAGAATGGCGGGGAAGCACCCCCTGGCGTGGAGCAAGCGGCCGCGAACCGTGAGGCGCGGCCGAGCGTGTCAGCGGGCGCACCCTCGTCACGCGCCTAATGAAGCCTCGGAATAGAAAGACGACAAGGAGGCCGTAGCTAAGTTGCGTCGGAGAGGCCGATGCCCTTCTTCTCTTGCCCTCACCCCCTCTTCCCCCTCTCCCAATCGCGTATATCTCTAGCCGCAGGATAGAGCCTCGATTCTCTAGCCGTCGCGGTTTTCAGTTTTGCATGTTTACCGTTCGTCGCACGCGCTTTTTGGACGGGATCAAGCGTAAATCAGACAATTTTCTTTCTTTCTTTTTTTTTAATCTAGAGGCTCCCCTAGATTCAGGCGCAAATTCTTGGAACGATAATTTGAACCATCTTTTCGCTACGGCTTAATTGTCAGCATGATTTAAGCTTCTAGAAACATACTAATATGTGTACATAATGGTAAAGCAGGCTTGTATCAAAATTATCAAAATTGCAAGTGATCTGATAAGACGTTGGCGGTTAATTAGCCGTCGGAAGAGGAAAGGGGATGTCGCGGCCAAGTAAGATCTTTGGACGAATGCTCAGGGCGTCCGTTTTGACGCGCAATTCTTGAAAATCTGGCTGCGTTGAAGTGCGGTGAGTACCCGGGGATATTCAGGCACGTTTAGAAGGTGGAACTGTTGTAAATATATCTTATGTTGCATTATAATCTACAACAGGTTTAAGAAAGGTAAACGCTGATCGTAGCAGCACAATACCAACCTGGCTGATAAGTATTTCTTTAGCTCTATACCCGTGAGGATAGATTCGTGTCATGCGGGGGTGCGACCAACACTGGTTTTCATAAAGAGAAAAAAAATCTGACTAAAACTCACATAACAGGCAACTATGCTGACACAGACTTGATATTTATTCCGCACACAAATTCACTATGTAAGACCGTGGCATATTGTTGTGGAAGGTATTAAGAGGAACGCTAAAAGGCCATTGTGGACAGCCACAACTAGAAGTAAAAAAAAAAAATCATGAAGAAAAACAGCGCTACGGACGTGGACGAAGGTCAAGAACAAACAGCACGGGCGCTGTCCACCTCGCCCAGATGTCTCTTCGGTTACAAAAAATCATAGCACGATTACAATGTTCACTAATGCGAAATTCGAGCACAGTTCTTTAGTTTCGAACGACAGGGCTCCATCGGCGGCGCGAGCAGCCATTGGTTACTATACAACTGGTTACCCAGCTGGTTACTTTATATAGAATCAACTGGAGTTGAAGGGTCCTCTCGGAGGCTGCGCTTAGATCGTGCTGTGCTCCGGCGGCGCGAGCGGCGGTGTCCTCTCGGCAGCGGCGCTGCTTCGACGGTGCTCATATCTGGATTCTGGCGTCGGTTGTGGTGAGCCTCTGCTCGGTCAGCTCGCTTATCATCAGAGAAAAAAGTAATATTATTTCTTCTTCTTCTTCTTCTTCTTCTTCTTCTTCTTCTTCTTCTTCTTCTTCTTCTTCTTCTTCTTCTTCTTCTTCTTCTTCTTCTTCTTCTTCTTCTTCTTCTTCTTCCTTCTCCTCTTCCTCTTCATCTTCTTCTCCCTTCAGAGACATCTTCTTCTTCATCAGAGACAAAAGCAATATTCTTCTTCTTTTTCTTCTTCTTCTTCTTCCTCCTCCTACTCCTCTTCTTCATCTTCTTCTCCCTAGGTAAGCATGGCACATACCCACAGTGGAAGATTGGCCAGAGTTCATTGCAGGTGTAAAAATAGAATCCATGATGTCGATGTAGACTGTATGATAGATAACTTCATTTACATGGGCTGCTTTGCTTTCTCTTCTTGAAAGGCAACGCTGTGAGTGTCGTGACTGACGCAGACAATTTGACGCGCAAACTATCGCATGCTGTCGATCTTCGTCTCACCTCTTTGCACATGGCATATACGTATACAGTGAGGGATTGCCCAGGATTCAGTGCGTGTATGAGTGAGCAACGCAGTACGCGTGGTTCTTCTGTCTCTTCATCTGGTTCTCTTTTGCTTGTGACTGTTCAGCTCGATTACACCGGCGCCGACGGCGACGCGGTTTCGATCGCCGAACGGGGAATGAGATCTGTGCTTTGAAAAAGGAAAACAAAAACGTTAATATGTACAGTCAGCAGTCACAATAAGACAAGTCTTCACAAAGCATAAATAATAATTCAGCAGGACACTAAGCGATAACAACACAGTATGGTAATGCAAACAGATGCCTAAGGCAACGTGCAGCAAAATTTTAATCCACAGCAATCAACAACTGTGATGTTTGAATGGAAATGTACTCAAAAGGTGATCTTGAATGAAAGGGTCAACAGAATTCCTCGTAGTTGTCGGGACGGTCGAAAAACGCTGGAACACAAGAAGATGGCGTCGTGGCACAAGCATTAATGGGGCGCCATACTGAGGCGAAAGCTTTACTACGCCCTTCCAAAGCTTGGTCGGCGCGTTTTTCATATGGCCCTGAACGTGCTTAGCGGCGCGGCCCGCTTTTTCTTCTTCGCACGTGGGGCAAGCGAAGCCGGTGACGGTAGCTTCCATTTAAATCGCACACCTCCTTCTTTTCACACACCTGGCAAACTTCAGAATAACGGCCTGGGGGGTGAGTTGGTGCATGATGGAATTGAACGGCGGCGCAACACGGAAACGGACACAGACAAGAAGGGGACACCACGTGCGCATGTGGTGTCCCCTTCTTGTCTGTGTCCGTTTCCGTGTTGCGCCGCCGTTCAATTCCATCTGGCAAACTTCATTCGTACCGGTGCATACCTCCACAAATATACAACATTGCCTGGCAGAATACCCCACAGCCTTCCAGTTCCCTGCCTATCCTTTCCTTCCAGCGCCACCACCGCTGTCCACCTGGCTCGTCTCATGGGACCGCTTTACTCAAGCCTGAAGTCCCGCTGTACAACGTCTGCAATGGCTGTGAGTATCCACCGTTATCAACTGGAGTTTCATTTCTGAACGATGTCGTTGGACAGGATAGTTAAGCGGGCGAGTTGGTGATACATCATCTAAAAAAACAGCGCGACCAAACGGGGACGACAGGAAGAAACCACAGGAACAAGCGCTTGTTCCTGTGGTTTCTTCCTTTCGTCCCCGTTTGTTCGCGCCGTTCTTTTGGATGTCGTTGAACGGTTAATAACTACAAATAACCACGCCCTTCAAAATGCCCTCGACACATTCGTTTCGTCTAGACCCTGCCGTGGTGTCCTTAAGTTCGCGGGCAACCATGTAGAAGTCGCGCGCTTTCGCTTTGTGTATTTAGTTTTGGCCGTGTTAAACCTTTCCTTGTTTTTTTGCTGTTTTTTTTTTGTGTGTGTGCAGTGTTCCGGGTGGTGTCATGCCATTTTGCTTCCCCTTTACTATGCAACTGCCAGTCAAGTTAGGAGCTAGTTTGCGACAGGGATTTGAACCGATGGCATTTGTGCTATTGCATGCCTTAGTCATCTCAAAATACCACGTGATTTGGCGCAGGAGGCACAATGAGAGGATGAGGAGGAGTGAGGAGGAGTGAAGAGGAGTGACGAGGGCTTCATCGGAGAATCAGAAAAGGCATTGCGCTACCTGTCACGTGATGGCGAGCTTCAGGAGGCATGTGTAGGGAGCATCCGTCGCAGCAGCTCATCGCACGAGCTAGCTTTCACTTTCAACATGTAGGCGGCCCTAACTTTGTTTACTGATATCTTTTTCTGATTTTGTTTGTTTTCTTCTTTAGTCTCTTCCCCTCTTAATGCGTGTTACTTTTTCTTCGCCTGGACAATGCTGCGCTTGTGAATGCGACGCTGCTCTCCGTAACGCTGTGTGCCTTAATCTGAACGAACATTATGTCCTTTCTTCGGCTCGTATATTATGGACACTGGTGCTTGAACCAGCGGCCTGCATCTCGGCCGTCTATATTCGGCTCTACTTGAGTTACGTCATATCCTTCGCATGCACGTGAAAGAGTCGGAGCATCTGGGCAGCAGATCTTACTTTGCATAATGGCACCTTTGGCTCTGGACGTTATGTATGCACTTATCAAAGTAACTTCGTCGTTATTTTAGGCATCTGCAGACTCACTGTGAGCGCGACTGCAAACAACGTTGCTGTTTTTTTTTTTTTTTTTTTTTTTTTTTTTTTTTTTTTTTTTTTTTTTACGAACGCAGGTGTGGTAAAAGGGACAACACGAGGAGGACCGAAGCCGCTTTCAATGTGCGAGATCTTTTGCATACAGGCTCTCGGTACGGCAAGCATGATGACTTGACTGGGGTACACCGGGAATATTTGTAACCTTTACATCGGCCAATTCCTGTGCGAAAGCTACCCTGATCAGCCGGGCTTCTTCATGATGTTCCGCCATCGGACAGACGCCTTTGTCTTGGACGAAGCTCAATATTGTTTCATGACAATGAATGGAATGTTTTGCAGCGTGTGCTGCATCTCTCAACTTTTAAGTGGGCTATCCAGGGGAACCTAGCGAGATACCTTCAGAGACCACAGAGGCCACATGACATTCGCCGGCATGGTTGGTTGGTTGGTTCATGGGAAGGGAAAGGCGCAGTATCTGTCACACTTGCTCTGTGGACACCTGAACCGCGCCGTAAGGGAAGGGATAAAGGTGGGAGTGAAAGTGGATAGAGAGAAAGGGGGGCCGTAGTGGAGGGCTACGGAGTAATTTCGACCACCTGGGGATCTTTAACGTGCGCTGACATCGCACAGCACACGGACGCCACTTCGTTTCGCCTCCATCGAAACGCAGCCGCCGAGGCCGGGATTCGATCCCGGGAACTCCGGCACAGTAGTCGGGCGTCTTACCACTGCACCACCCCGGCGGGGCTTCGCCGGCATGCCATCTCGTGTTCTGGGAATTCGCGTCGGTGTATTGCACTGAAGAACGAGGGAGCACGCCGGTGGATCTTTATTGTCAGGTCCTGCGTGGTCTGGAACGTGGTCTTAATTCGAGGAGAGGAGCGGTTCTGTAGCTCACCCAAGAATATATAGGGCACGTGACTAGGTCGGAATCTGCAGTGAAGATAGTGTGCTGACTGTGTGGCACGTGGGCAGGTACAATGCTGTTTGCGTGTTGTCAGGGGGGGGGGGGGGGGCTATATTCTTGTCAGCGAGCGTTATGGTTTGATCTGGTTTTGGGGGTTTAATGTTTCAAAGCGACTCCGGCTATGAGAGACGTGGTGGTGGAGGGCTCCGGAAATTTCGACCACCTGAGGTTCTTTAACGTGCACTGACCTCGGGCAGCACACAGGCGCCTTGCTTTTCGCCTCCATCGAAAAGCGGCCGTCGCGGCCGGGATTCGATCCCGCGTCCTTGCCTTGGGCACAGCAATCTAGCGTCCCTTACCACCATGGCGGGACATAACGGGCGTTATATTCGAATTACATCTAACTGCAACAGTAGTGTCTACGAAATCGCTAGCTGTCGTCTCCTGTCCACCTTGGCCTCCATAGAAAAATCATGGCCGGCCACCACACGCTAAACCATGCTCGATGCGTGTACTCGGTCGCATAATAACACCGAGTCGTGGGCGTGACAGCTTTGCGCGACCTGTTTGTTCAAGGGGTGGAGAAAGGCCAGGGTGGCTGTTCATCCATCTTCGCTAATTGGCTTGTCTCGACCCGGACACCCCTGGGACCTCTTTTCGTCTGCCGTCTCTAATTGCAAAGTCGTTACCGACCGTGCTGTGCTCGCTTGCACCGTCTCGCCTTGCTCCCGCTACTGGTCCTTTCCTAGTTCTTTCTTTCCCGTACTTCTACCTCTGTGACTCTCACGCGTGCACAGATGGAAGACAGGCTCGATCAATTATCCAAAGAGTGTTAGTGTACCATTTCTGATTTTTTTTTTTATTGTACTTCTAACTACAAAGTCAGAACAGAGGACTGGAACAGTCGCCGTCTTCTCCTCGTCCCGGGATTCCAAGTGTAATTCTTCCGCACGACATGGCTTATTCTGGAGCGGCCGAGGTACTTTTCCTTCGCTATCATTGTCCTTCCTGCAGCGTCTTTACCATTTCGGTGGGGTGACCCTTGGATAACCGGTGCCAGACTTGGAGACAGAAATAGGAACAAAGAAGAAAAAAAAAAAAACAAAAAACTAGTAATGAGTGCGTATATTTAGAGTGTTTCTCGAAACGAAGAACCTTGTTTTCAAGCCTATATACCTGCATCACATGACAAGGGACGGCGATCACAGTCCACGTACAGGGTAAAGACCCGACTGGGTATCGTGATCACTATTCAGTACAGGAAACTCGGAAGTTTTTGTTATTTACCCAAATATTTCTGATTAAGTCGTCCAGAAATTGTAGATTTCCCTACACCTTCGTTCCCCCTTTCACAGCAGAGCAAAATAAGGTCTTCTCAGAGAAAGACCCTTGTTTGCAGGGCAGTAAGGAAAAGTAGAAAGCAACCTCTCTCATTAATCTTCCAAATCAATGCACACCAAAAATAAGTTTCTAGGTTTCATTTTCCTCAGCTTGAAAAATATCAATCATAGAAAAACCACCATGTAAGTGCTCATCTGTTGGACCACGATACGGGCATTGGTAGGCAAAGCGTTCATTAGCTACAACGAGAGCGGATGTGGGAAAGGAGGACCGATTAACTCAGAGGCGGTTCCGCATGGCTGCCTTTCCCAGTGAAAAAGGAAGAACTGTTGATCACTGGGCGAATCAGAAGTTTTCTTTTCCAGGTGCATTTTAACTTCGTTGGTAAATGATGTTCGTTCGAAATCAGTTCATTCCGCAGGAAAATTGGCCAGGTCTATATGCAGGCTTGCTACTGCAAAAGAGCGGTACCGTCACTAAGATATACTCACAAGAGGGGCTCTAGGAAAAATTTGCTGCTCTTTTTTGCAATACTGATATTTCTGCAAAAGCAAAGAGCGATGAAAACAAAAACTCCCGGCTGCGTAATAACTATTACCCGTTTATGATGCGATAGTAAGTGCCCGCGGGCTCTTGTTTTTGCTCTGCGCACCGTTGTAAGTTGTTGAAGGCGTACAGTGCGTGAAATAAGTAGTTTAACACTCGGTATATTCGGCTATGTGATGGCACAGGGGTCTTATGCTGTGGTTAGCGAAGCTCGTTTGTTTGCACTATACCACGGGTTCGAGTGCAGCTCGTGGCCGGGAAGTATTTTATTTTCGTAGTAATTGTCTAGAGTCGACATCACGGGACTATATGACGTCACCACTGTCTCGACCAACCAGCGAATTTTTTTGACTGACCGCACCCGCTGTCCGCCAATCATCGAATTTTATGACTAACCATGTTCGGTCCCGACTAATCAGCGGATGTTATTACTTACTACACTATTATTAATGCGAAAGCATTACTTCGCTATGTTCACAGATTTCTGTCCGCAGACCGCGTCCGCAGCAGTTGTGAGTAATTGAGAAGTGGTAGAGGTTAATTAGCGGTGTCAGTCGATAGAGGGTGACGTAATGTTGTGTCCGATAAAATATTTAGGCTAATAAGTTAATTAGGTGATTAATTAGAGGAAAAAAGGTAAAAGTAAAGGGTAAAATGGTCTCATTAGCCAATGGCTTAGCGCCACATTTGAATGTATCAAATACTAAAATGGCTAATTAAATCAGTCCATTAAGGTGACGTCAAGTATGCGACGTCACGCAACCTGAACTCGAGCCAAAAACGGGCATTGGAAGGTATTGGCGCGTAATTCGAAAGTACCAAAGGCAGTCAATTAATGTGACGTAGAGGATGTGACGTCCGCAACCAGAAGTAGAGCCGAAAAAGGGCATGGGAAGGGATTGGCGCGCAATTTGAAAGTACCAAATACTGAAATGGGTAAACAAGAAGTGAATTAAGCAACTAGAAGCAACCAATAGCAGTATCCGTGTTTTCGCATTACTCCAATGCAATAGTAGCAGGCCATATTTGAATTATTCCGGCCAACCTCTCTGCCTTTTCCTTTCAATAAATCCATCTATCTGCAGTGCTCTTTATTTTTTTTTTTTCGGGAAGGAGAAGCTAATGATTTCATATTAAAACTGAACATAAAAGATTTTCCTTCACCCAACCAAAACTTTCAATGTGAACACCGTGGATTTAGCAATCGCATTTTTGAAGTGAATGACGTGATTTCTTAGCCTCAGAGATCCGCGATTGAATAAATTTCTTGAAGGCATCGCCAATAAAACCCTCTTTCGATGGGATATGCCTTCTTGTCAGTAACCTATTGATAATGGCCAGCTCAAACTTGTAGGTTTCCTACAAGACGGATCGGCAAACCAACGAACGAGGAGCCCGGCAAACGCGCAAAATTCCCAGTAACGCATTTTCATATGCGCAAACTGAACACACCGCCGTCTAAAGCTTGGCAATTACCGTTGTTTGGGGGGGTTCACCGATGCGTCATACGAGGCTCGGCGGCCCTAAGCTCCGTTCTCGGCGTCTCGCGCAACGGCCGAGATCGAAGCAGGGCCGAAAGGGAAGAGGCGCGGTGAGCGCGCGCCCGCGCGCGAGAGAGAGAGGTCGATATCGTTTATTCTTCCCGTTAACGACAGGACCCGGCGGCAGCAACAAAGAAACGACTACGCTTACCCAACGTGTGTGTGCTCACAGTACGGCTCGTTTTGACGGAGAACAGGCGCTGCTCTGCCAACGTGGCCGAGGAGGCGCCGAGGGAGGAGGGGGCGGCGGGCGTGGGGATAAAGGGCGACAGCCTCCGTAGCGGCATTCCTTAATTAATCGACGGGAGGAGGAAGCGGCGGCGCAGTACGCCTGCTTTGTTATGCTGCCAGCCGTCTTCACGCTCGGGATTAGGGGAAGCGCGGGCGGCGAGTTGCCTGCTTGCGATGTCTGTCATCTTTTTGAACACGTGTGGATGTGTTGGCCTTTTGTTCCCGGGTCAGGGGGTGGGCGAGTGTGTGGGTGAGCGAGCAAGGCGGTGATTTCTTGTGGGCGGATAGTGACATTTGGGTGAACGAGACGCGTGGTCGTCTCGTAGCACAACGGTGAATATGCGTTTGAGCGAGAGCGTTTCGTCATGTGTTCTTGCACTATCGTTTTAAACAGTCACTTGCTGAACTCACGTTGTCGCGTAGTCAGCGCGGAGAGACGTCATTATCACGTGACCACAGTTAGTTGTGTCATCATAGAACATTTGGTTCAACGGTTATGTACAGTCTTTGTCAAAAATATACGGCCCAAGGGTTTGGTTCTAAGCCCTGTAACGCAGCGCCTTGTAACAATACTGGAATATGAATGTAAGCAAGAGCAGAATGAGGACGAGCTTTGTCATCTATACGATTTTGAACGCCAGTGTTGTGATACGAGCCCTGTTACAGGGCTTATAAGGAAAACCCCTGGACCGTATACTTTTGACAAAGACTGTACCTAAGCGACGATAAATTTTGGTCATACTACTCGATCATGGAATTCATAATTTCCAAGCATTAAGCCCTTCGCTCGGGACCATGATCGCTTTGGTCCCGTGACCTCTTCAGAGAACAGGACCCTTAACGGCCGATGCAGAAGATATGTAACATAACATGATATTTGCTTCTATATTTTTTATCCCGCCTCTGTGCGCGAAGTATGAGCACCGCTTTGCTGTTCTTTAAATACTTTTTAATAAACCGTAGTTATCAGCGAGCGCTTGTCAGGTTGTTTTCAACCTACCATCCTACCATTCCCTTACTTTGCAGTCTATGATGTGCCTTTATTTACAAAATTAAGAGGACGAGAACCTATGGTTGGCTCAGTCACGGTAAAGCATATTGTGCCTGGAGTCTGTATAGAGCGTAGTTTAAACGGAAGAGTTAGTATGTGGGACTTTGGTCTAGGAGCAAGGTGAGACGCTAATACCAGGCCGTCTTTAGGTTCAACTCACCGGTCAGGAACAACGAGGGAGGTATATACCATTTGTTCAATAAGATAATAGCGTCCGGGCCAAGGAAATTCAATACGCGGATAACTAGTGAATAAAATAAACCGCCTACTACGGTGCAGGTTCACGTTTGGGTGAGCGCCTCAAAGCTAAAACTCAGTACAACTTTTAACTGAAGCATGCGCATGCCATTACGAACATGAACTGTGTTATCATAACTGCGGCTTTGGGTAGTCCGCACTTCCTGTAACTATTCTAAAAGCGTCATGTTAGCCGATTAATCTTATGACGATTAATTGACTGTATACTGAACAAAATCAGCAATTGATTACAAAGTTACCCATGAAAAATAATGACAATGCTTGTAACGCTGAATGACCTATACGGACCGAAATCATTATCTGCCGTCGTCCGTCGCTCGTCGTCTCTGTCGTGTCGTCGTCGTCTTCGTTCGTTCGTCGTCGTCTTCTTCTTCTTCTTCTTCTTCTTCTTCTTCTTCTTCTTCTTCTTCTTCTTCTTCTTCTTCTTCTTCTTTCTTCTTCTTCTTCTTCTTCTTCTTCTTCTTCTTCATTCTTCTTCTTCTCTTCTTCTTACTTCTTCTTCTTCTTCTTCTTCTCTTCTTCTTCTTCTTCTTCTTCTTCTTCTTCTTCTTCTTCTTCTTCTTCTTCTTCTTCTTCTTCTTCTTCTTCTTCTTTCTTCTTCTTCTTCTTCTTCTTCTTCTTCTACTTCTTCTCTTCTTCTTCTTCTTCTTCTTCTTCTTCTTCTTCTTCTTCTTCTTCTTCTTCTTCTTCTTCTTCTTCTTCTTCTTCTTCTTCTTCTTCTTCTTCTTCTTCTTCTTCTTCTTCTTCTTCTTCTTCTTCTTCTTCTTCTTCTCTTCTTCTTCTTCTTCTTCTTCTTCTTCTTCTTCTTCTTCTTCTTCTTCTTCTCTCTTCTTCTTCTTCTTCTTCTTCTTCTTCTTCTTCTTCTTCTCTTCTTCTTCTTCTTCTTCTTCTTCTTCTTCTCTTCTTCTTCTTCTTCTTCTTCTTCTTCTTCTTCTTCTTCTTCTTCTTCTTCTTCTTCTTCTTCTTCTTCTTCTTCTTCTTCTTCTTCTTCTTCTTCTTCTTCTTCTTCTTCTTCTTCTTCTTCTTCTTCTTCTTCTTCGCGGCTGTTCAAGGCTTTCGCTACAAAATAATTACTCGTAACCAAAATAACTTGTCTTTCCTCTATATAAAGGGAGCTTAGACAAAACGATTGTTTTTTGCGTCCTATTTTAGGGCAAAAATAGTTATAGACTTAGCTCGCCAAATAACACTGGGGAATCTGTTCATTACGTAAAGGTATTTTTTGATCTGACGCCAGCAGGAACGCTAGAACCGCAACAAAACGGTGCCAAATTTTCGGAATGAATTTGTTGCCTTCGTTTTCCTTTTTCACTGCGTATTTTTTTAACGGAGCGGGCGTCTGTCAGCCCTGTACACGTAAAAGCGTTTTTTATGACTCGTTAACAATCGCTACCCATGCCATGAACGGCGTTTTATGTCCGTTGGCGACACCGTAATCTTCCGAATAACTTAATTTAGGAGCAGCCTTATAAACTGAGAAGTTTTGAGTTGGGTCAGGGTTTAATTAGGAGCACGGCACCAAAGAGGACAGGGAGGGGGGGGGGGGGGCGGCTCGTTTTCAACTAAACTGCACAATCACTGCCTCGCAACGTTGCACGAGTGGTGGTGGTTAGGGGGACGGACGATTCAAACTGTACGTAGAAGACAGGGGTTTATAGCTCTCGACCTAAAATATTCATGAATTCTGGCGCGCGAGCGGCCGTTAGTTCGATATAAAAAATAACTAAAATCAATGCAGAAGCACGTTTCGCGGAATAATAAGGAGGTAAAGGGCACATGTTAAACGGCGGTTGGAGGCGCCGGTTACGACGCAGGTTTTCATTAAAGGTTTAGTGGCACGGATAGCCCTGTGGGTACAACGAGGATGTGCGGGAAAAATAGAAAGGAAGTAGGAAGGAAGGAAAGAGGGAGATGGAGAACAAAGAAGCAAAAGGATTAAGGCGAAATGAAAGAGGGAAACTCTATACGAAGCAGGCAAGAGGAGGGAAGAAAAAAAGGAAGACAGGAGGAAAGAAGGACAGTAAGAAAGAAAGGAAACATAAGAACTAATAGCAA